>NW_022589756.1:10872446-11417624 GCF_004348235.1 Phoca vitulina | reverse complement strand
TGAGGAGGGCACGTTCTGCATGGAGCACTGGGTGTTATGCACAAACAATGAATCATGGAACACTATATCTAAAACTAATGATGTAATGTATGGGGATTAACATAACAATAAAAAAATTAAAAAAAAAAAAGATCATGACCTGAGCCGAAGGCAGATGCTTAACCAACTGAGCCACCCAGGCATCTCAAAGGAAGTGAAGCTAGAGAGATTAAGTGACTGCCTCAAGCACAGCTGAGGTGGGTCCCATCCCTTTCCCATCAGTCATACCTAAGCCTGAGAAGTATCTTTGGTCCAACAGTGTATAGCAGACAGGCTGCTCCTGGCCCAGAGCTTCCAAGGCTTGTCCTCGATCGAACTTTTCCGACAAGATGTCAGAGGTGGGTTTGACCGCTGGGGAAGAGCTCCAAGACATCTGACAATTATAAAATGCCAGGAAGCCACCACCACCAAAGTACAGGACCAACCTGGGAAGAAAGAAAAGATCCTAAGTGCACACAGTTCAGGGCACGCATACATAGAGCTTCCACTCGAGACTCAAGTCACATGTCCACAGCGCTCCCACTCCACAGTCAAGATTCACCCAGGGAAGCTAAGACCCCAAAAGAGAAAAGGGATGGCTCTGCCAGAATCATAAAAATCTCAGGGCTAAATGCAGTAATTAAAAGAAAACATATATATTGCTCCATCTTTCTGATCACAGCCATGCATGTTCACTGAAGACAATGTGATGTAAGGAAGTCTCAGAGCTCAGGAGGTATGGCTACCTGCATAAAAGCAGAGTTTGTGAGGAAGGACAGAGAAACGGATGCTAGAGAGGCACCACTCCCAGTCCAGGTTAAGATTTACCAAGAAATACATACCCACCCATACGCCCATGGACTTCCTGAATTCCAAGGACACAGGAGAAACTTCCTGAACTTTGATAAAGAAATAATGGGTTACTGTGTAAGGGCAGATAATCAGACTGTAACTGGACTCCGTACGTGAAGGGGAATATCCATATATCTGACCTAGATGGTATTCTGATGTGGAAGTAAAAGGACAACTTTATTTTTTAAATTTTATTTATTTATTTGAGAGAGTGAGCGAGCATGTGCTTGGGGGGAGGAGCAGAGGGAGAGGGACAAGCAGATTCTGTGCAGAGCACGGAGCCTGAAGCGGGGCTCGATCCCACAAGAGATCACGACCTGAATCAAAATCAAGAGTCAACGCTCAACCGACTGAGCCACCCAGGTGCCCCTAAAAGGACAATTGTAGAGGAAAAGGCCTCAGAGACACATCTACCATAGTATCTGAGGTAATTACTCAAGGAAAAATAAATGCCCAATGGAAATGCAATCAGCAGGGACCTCAAGCCAAGGGGAGAGGAAAAGGGTAGGACATAAGGGGCGGCCCTGGGGTGCATAATATTTATGGTGAGAGATCTAGAGGACTGGACGATAGCACAGCTGAGAACTGTAACGTGTTAGGAAGGAATTCTTGAATCAGAAGATACCCGTGTTGACCACTGGAAGCGAGAGGTGCTGTGTGATCACTAAGGAGCTGAGGCATTTGGCGCTCCTAAAATGCCAGATTATCTCAGTACTGACCAGTGGAAAACAAAGAGGATGAGGAGGACGAGAAGCCCATCTGAGCTCTGGATGAGGGGGATATCGCCCTACTGAAAACGTATGGTCAGAGCACTGACTCTAGGCAGATGAAGCAGGTTGAAGATGACATGCGACAACTTCTTCAGAAGCTTCATGAGCTCGGGGCACCTGGGTGGCTCAGTCGTTAAGCGTCTGCCTTCAGCTCGGGTCATGATCCCAGGGTCCTGGGACCGAGCCCCACATCGGGCTCCTTGCTCAGCGGGAGGCCTACTTCTCCCTCTCCCACTCCCCCTGCTTGTGTTCCCTCTCTTGCTGTGTCTCTGTCAAATAAAATCTTTATAAAAAAAAAAAAAAGAAAGAAGCTTCATGAGCTCACTGGTATGACATTGAGCCTGGCCCCACCAGCGCTCTGGGATCTGGCTGCAGAAAAGCAAACACTGCAGAGTGAACAGCCTTTGAGGGTTGCGAGGTGTACAAAGATCACCAGTGTGGACTCGGAGGACCCAAAGCACATTATCAATGTGAAGCAGTTTGCCCAGTTTGTGGTGGATCTTAGTGATCAGGCAGCACCCGTGGACACTGAAGAAGGAATGAGAGTCGGCATGGACAGAACTAAGTATCAAACTCACATTCCGCTGCCTCTTAAGACTGATCCAACAACAACAACAAAAAAAGACTGATCCAACAGTCAACCATGATGCAGGTGGAGGAAAAACCTAATGTCACATACATCGATGTGGCTGGCTCTAAGGAACAGATTCAGAAACTCTGAGTAGTAGCTGAAACCACATTACTTCATCCAGAGAGGTTTGTTAACCTTGACATTGAGCCTCCCAAGGGTGTGCTCCTCTTTGGTCCACAGGTACAGGCAAGACACTGTGCTTGGGCAGTTGCTAACAGGACTGATGCTTGCTTTTCGAGTTACTGGATCTGAACTTGTACAGAGGAATGTCGGTGAGGGGGCTCGAATGGTTCATGAACTCTTTGAAATGGCCAGAACAAAAAAAGCCTGCCTTATCTTCTTCGATGAAATTGATGCTATTGGAGGGGCTCATTCTGAGGATGCCGCTGAGGGAGACAATGAAGTGCAGAGAACAATGCTGGAACTGATCAATCAACTGGACAGTTTTGATCCTCGAGGTAACATTAAAGGGCTCACGGCCCCCACGAGACCGGACACTTTGGATCCAGCACTGATGAGGCCAGGGAGACTGGACAGAAAGATTGCATTTAGCTTACCTGATCTAGAGGGTCAGACTCACATTTTTCAGATTCGTGCTCGTTCAATGAGTGTTGAAAGAGATGTCAGATTTGAGCTGTTAGTGTGACTGTGCCCAAATCGCTCTGGTGCTGAGATGAGCAGCATCTGCACGGAAGCCGGTATGCTTGCCATCAGAGCACGGCGAAAAGTCCCTACCGAGGAGGATTCCTTGGAGGCTGTAAATAAGGTCATTAAGTCTCATGCCAAATCCAGTGCTACTCCCTGCCATATGACATACAGCGGAGCCCTGAAGGCTTTCATGAAAACCCTGCTTTTCAGTGGAACCCTAACCTTACTAAATAGACTTGTTAATAACCATTACATACACAAAAATAAAGGGTTTCAAAACTGAATAAAAACAAGTAAGATACACATGTTACTGTGTTTTTAATGTTAATCAACTTAATTACACATAATTAATAATATTATATAGTTAACAATCTGGAACTAAAATTCTAAACTATCTCAGCAAACGCAGGAGATAGGGTGGGCAAGACAAAAGAAGTGGGGAAGTAGAAATATTTCAAAGACCTCCTCTCAGAAGGATGAAGGAAGGGAGCAAAAAACCAGTTTCAATAAGAAGGGAGACATGTTATTAGTTTAATGTTATTAAACATTTGGTCGTTATTAACTAAGAAAAAATATGGGTCTAATTTAAAGGGAATATTATTATCAACAAAAACAAGATGAATAGCAGTACTCGCAATTTATACTCAACAGGAGTTAAAAAGGGGGGGTAGGGGGAAAGAAAGACACTTGAGAAATCCAACAGAAGAAAAGAAACAAGGTATAATAAAATGGCAAACGGAAGAAAATCCAAATACCACAGTTACCTCATTTCAAAACAAAGAGTTTTGGTTTGAGTTTAAAAAGATACAAAAGCCAGATAGGTGCTATTTGTAAGAAATATACCTAAAATAAGTGAAAAGGCACTCCTATAAAGCACACCCTAAGTGGAAAAAGACCAAGGGGGCCAGCCAAACACAGAGTGGCATTATTACCATCAAGAAAAGCAGAATTCAAGACCAAAGGCAAATAGAGGATCTGTTATTATTTATTTTATTTATTTATTTATTTATTTTTGAGAGAGAGAGAGGGAGGGAGGTGGATGGTAGGGGCAGACGGAGAGGAAGAGAGAATCTTAAGCAGACTCCATGTTCAGCGTGGAGCCTGACACAGGGCTCGAACTCATGACCCTGAGATCATGACCTGAGCCCAAATCAAGAGTCGGATGCTTAACTGACTGAGCTACCCAGGTGCCCGGAGGGTATGTTATTATTTAATAAAGCTGCAAAGAAGTCAGAGACCTTGATGCTTTGGACAACAGGGCAGCAAACATATAAACACACTAGAAAGACAAGGAGAAACCTCATAAAACCACAATCACTCTAGAGGATTTTAATGCTCTTCTTCCCACATTTGGCATATGAAGTAAACAATAAACAAGCAAGGATAGAGAGTTTGAATTATCAAAGCAATAACCTGTTCTTAATAGTTACATAAGATTTTACTTTTTATGAACATACTACCTTCATTTATGTACATAAAATGTAAGAAAAGATCAATGATGTGTTTGACTGCAAATTTTAATAGATGCCCAAAGCAGAAAATTCACAGGCTGATATCTTGATCACAATCCAATAAAAATAATGACAACAAAACAAAACGATGACCCCACTCAAACATTTGGAAAATTAGAAAATACTCTTCCCATATAGAGTATATAAAACTGATATTATTTATTTGAAAGATCAACAAAGTTGATAAACTCTGGTAAGCCTAAGTAAGTAAAAAAGGGGGGTAGGTGACAAAGGAAAATAAAGAACATGAAGAAGAAAAAGGCAGACATAACTTCACAAGAGATTTAAAAAATAAGAGAATGATATGTGTTAACTCTGTGACAATAAATTTGAAAACCCAGTTAGGGATGAGGCTTGTTGGTGAAGAGCATTTCAACTGCCCTAGCTGGTGACTAATTTAGCAATCAGCCCATGAACCAGCTTCAGGCCATGAAAGGTTTGCTGAGAGTTTCTGAGAAAGCTCTCCTCGCTCGTCTGAACTTCTAGAAATGACCCTCTCTTCCCCTCTTCTCTCTTCCTGTGTGGACATAAGCCTGGAACTGCAAGAGCCTCTTGCTGCTGGTCTAAGGATGATACCAACATGTGGGGAAAGGTACAGACAGAAGAATCACAAGAACATGAAGCCCAAAGCTGGGAACTGAGTCAACACCATAGCCCACCCTCGCTCGAAACTTCCAATTATGTGAGCCAAAAAATCTCCTCCCCCTTAATCTAGTCTCAGTTATCTTTACATCCAAAGCATCTTACTAGCCCTACATCATATCGTAAACACACACTACAGTTCTGAACATAAAAATATATCATCATGAAACTTTAGAAATGGAAGAGTAGTGTGGCTTTTAGGTAGAAGGGGCCTTCTTTAGCAAGAGGGGAAAACTCAAGGGCTATCGCGGAAAATACTGACCACTGACTACATAAAAATTTAAAATCCCAGGGGGTGGGAAGATGGGCAAAATAGATACAGAGGATTAAGAGGTATACACTTCCAGTTATAAAATAAGTAAGTCACAGGGATGAAAAGTACAGCATAGGGAATATGGTCAATAATATTGTAATAACATTCTTTGGTGACAGATGATGACTACATTTATCGTGAGCACTGAGTAATGTCTAGAACTGTTGAATCATTATGTTCTACACCTGAAACTGATATAACATTGATGTTAACTATACTTATATAAACATTTTTAAAAATAAATAGAAATTTAAAAAAAAATTTTTTTTAGGTTTATTTGAGAGAGCAGGAGCGCATGAGTGGGGGAGGGGCAGAGGGTGAGAGTCTCAAGCTGACTCCCTGCTGAAAGTGGAGCCCGACGCGACGCGGGCCTCCATCTCATGATCCCTGAGATCGTGACCTAAGCCCGAAACCAAGACTTGGACACTTAACCGACTAAGCCACCCAGGCGCCCCTAAAAAATGTTTAGATCTTGAATGCCAAAAGGCACAAATACTGTCAAAGGACACAGGTGGACTTGAAACAACATTGGCATCACACATCACAAAGATTAACACACAATGTACAAAAGCCTCTACAAATTGATAAAAAGTATACAAACAACTCAAAACTAGTTAAGAATTCAGCTAAATGAGCACTTAGGCAAGGCCGTAAGGGTGTTCATTCTCAGTGACCAGCAATGACTCTTCTGGGAATCTACACTGAGGTAATAATCCTGAGCATGGACAGAGTTCTACACACCAAGATAGTCTTCTCACCAATAGCAGATGAAAACTAAGACAATTCTGTCCCTAAATTCAGAGTGCACTAGTCAAGCCATAAAATGTCCTTCAGGGCCATCCCACTCTCAAGAGCCATGCTTGTTGGGAAAGTTCTTCCCTTTTACTAAGCTGCCCCAGTACGTTTCCAGCCCTCTCTGGATGCAGACCACAGTCTACTTTCTATCATGGGTACTCTCTCCTAGAAGTGGGCTGCGGGAGAGCAGTGGGATACCCACCTGAGTGAGCCCACAGAGCCCAGCCCCAAGCCTGCACACGGGGGCCGTGTGAACCACCACAGACCCGACAGAGCCACAGCCTACAGCCTGCCCAACCATGCCGTTACCTGGGAGTGGGGTCCCTCCAGTCGCCCCTCTTGTTTGCTTTCTTCGCTCTGGAGAACTCGTTCACCCAAATGCTGCCAAACAAACCAAAGCGGACCTGCAGCCACCTCTCAGCACCTCCCGCAGGCACGTCTCCCCGCAAATGCTCCACACCACTCTCTCCACTGGGAGCAACAAGCTCCGGGGACTGAGAGGACTGCTGAGAGGTCTTCTGGCTGCTGGGCCCCGAGGCCTGCTTTTGGTCCTGAGCCTCTTCCTTCCTCTCTCCTTTTTCTACAGACTCTGGCAGTGAGATGTTGCCAAGGGACCCGAGTTCTTCATCTGGATCAAATCTAAGGAATAATTTCTTTCCATGGACCTAGAAGAAAACGAACATGATCTAAGTCTTTGCTATGGACTTGTTTGTGCCCCTCTCCCCCCCACCCCAAATGTGTATGTTGAAACTTAACCCACAATGTGATGGTATCTGGAGGTGGCGCCTCTGGGAGGAAATTAGGTCATGAGGGTGAAGTCCTCATAAATGGGATTAGTGTCCTTATGAAAGAGATCCCAGAGAGCTCCCTTGCCCCTTGCACCATGTGAGGACAGCAAGAACATGGCTGTCTATGAACTAGGAAGCAGGCTCTCACCAGACGCCGAATCTGCAGGCTGTCTGATCTTGGATTTCCAGCCTCCAGAACTGTGAGAAATAAATTTCTGTTGGTTATAAGCCACCCAGTCTGTGGCAGTCTGCTATAGTAGTCTGAATGGCCTAAGACAGCCTTAGGGAATGCTAGAAGAGGTATATGCAGATGTTTATCCTAATGCAAACTTATCCCTTCTTGTCTCTTCAAGGAAGCTTCCCGAAGCCGAGTATTTTGGACCTGCCTTTTGCTCTTTGCTCCAGTGGTGTGGGCAGTTAGCACACGGTTTTCAAAGTGATTGAAAGCAAGAAGAATTGGATTAGCAGTAACATAGATCCATGCTAGACAGCAGGACCACCCTAGAATAACTGAGGGGAAATGCTGGCAATGTTTTCACAGATTAGCTGAGATATAAATACAAATTGTCATCCTGTACTTAATTCATAATACCTTTTCTTTGTTAGAAATAATTAGCTTGTACGCACACACACGCACATGCACCATCCACAAATTGACAGCAGCTAAACTACTGCATTTTATATACTGTAAATAGACAATGTATGTTACACATTGTAAAATTTGGTACCTCTCACTCACTGAAATTGGATTTGGTAGAAGAAATGACCACAAGAGAACTCACAATAAAAAAACGACTATCAATAGAAATCGAATATTGACATAAAAACTGATCAATGGATCAAACCATAAAATGTACATAAAATGTACAAAGGAAAAGAATTCACCTCATCCCAATGAAAACGATTTTAGGAAAGGAAGATGAGAAAAGGAAATGTATGTAAAAGAATGTTCCACGTGCTTTGTATTCTGTTTTCATACTGCTAGCCCTACTATGTAATGTGCATATCCAGATTCCAGGATAAGCCTGTTCTGCATGATCTGAAATTTAGGCAGCCTTTCAAAACCAAAACACCTGGCATCAATAATGGAAATGCCTGTGTTACTTTTTTAGCCTCCAAAAGTACATACTTAGAGATCATAGTTCTGATATGATCTCCAATTTGTCAATCAGTATAAAAATTTTAACTGCAGCAGTCCTTTGAAATCCTCTCCCTAAAAGAAGGCATTACCTTTCTAAATAATTCCAGAATAACTCATCTGCAAATGTGAGCACAGCAGTTTGCTGTCACATATTAGAAATGGCTTAACTGAGCTACATAAAAAACTGAGCAAGAATTAAGTGGGCATAATAGAATTTGCTCCAGAAAATAATTTTCTGATGCACATTCACTAATGTAGGTATAATGCTGATGAAAGTATCTGCCATATGTCCCTCAGGGTCAAAACATTTAGCAGGTCAAAAATGCCTAGCTCAGGACATCTTTGTGTCCTCTCCAACTATGGCAATTGCTACTGTCCCTCTTTTAAATTCCTGGGACAACGTTTTTACTTCAATTAACTGACCATTAATTGAGCTTTTACAATGTGCCAGGCAGTGTGCTAGGCTCTGAGGGGCATACAGAGGAGGAAGGCTCCACTTGTTCCCTCTGGAAACTCAGTATTTGAAGAGAAGGAAATTCTGACACACACTACAACATGGATGAACCTTGAAAACATTATATTCGGTAAAAGAAGTCACAAAAGAACACACGTTGCATGATTCCATGTATGCGAAATGTCCAAAAAAAGGGCAAATCTATAGAAATTGAAAATAGGTTAGTGGTTGCTTAGGGCTGGGGGTGGAAGGCAGGGGTGAAATGGGGAGTGACTGCTAAGGGGCACAAGGTTTCTTTCTGGAGAGATGAAAATGTTCTAAAATCGACTGTGGTGATAGTTGTACAACTTTGTGTGAAGACACTAAAAGCCATGAATTGCACACTTTAAGTGGGTGAATTGTATGTTATGTAAATTATATTTCAGTAAAGCTGTTATGTATTTTTTAAAAATTGGAGGACTGGTTAAAAGTCTAAGTATGTAGGGGGGTTGGATTGGAGCTCCCACACCACCCAAACTAAGATGGAACAGAAACATTAACAGCCATGTAAGGACTCAATACTTATCCCCCACGCACTCTCTCAGGCAGCTCCTGGAATGTGTGCTTTGCAAAATGAGGGTATAACAAAGGAGAAGATAATGGACCAGGTGTAAGGAGACTATGACTACCTCCCAATATCCCTCTCCCCTCTTCCCTACTAACAAATCTACCCATTTACAGGGACCTCAGTAACCTCAGCTACTGATTTGGGGGGGACCTCAATGTCCTCAGCTAAAAATCTCTGTCTCCCAGACTCCCTTAGAGATGGGGCAGCCAGTGAAATATACACAGGAATAGTCAAATGTAGTTTCCAGAAAAGCTCTTTGAAACAGGTGAACCAGCTTCCAGGTCCCTTCTGCCCTATCTCCCTTCCTTCCTTTTTCTTCCTGCCTAGAACGTAATGGCTGGAATCTCAGCTGCCATGTTATCACCATGAGGATGAGGGTCACACCCCAGGGAGGGAAAAGCAGAAGGAACTTGGTGCCCAGTGATCTCATGTTGCTCCCATACCACTCTGGACTTCCCATTAAGTCAAGGGAGAAAAAAAAAAAAAAACACAAACTCCAGACATGAATAAGCTGTTCTTCTGAATCCGTTACGAGTAGTCAAACACAATTCCACTATAGAAACTGGAGAACCAACAAGGAAAGACAAGGAAGGAACTTGCCAGAAAAACAGGTGGCACAGAATGGAGCCAATCTCTTCCCTGCTTCATTAGCCCACTGTGCTCATTCTATCTCCATTTGCCTGTCTGTAACTGCTTCACAAACCTGAAATACGCTTTCTTTTCCTTTTGGTCCATCTAAATCCTCCATCCTTCAAGGTCCAACTCAGAACCCACCTCCTTCATGAAGTCTTTTTTTTTTTTTTTAATATTTTATTTATTCATTTGAGAGAGAGAGCAGGAGTGGAGGGAAGGGGCAAAGGAAGAGGGGGAATCAGACTCCCCGCTGAGCAGGGAGCCCACTCGGGGCTTGATCCCAGGACCCTGGGATCATGACCTGAGCCGAAGGCAGACGCTTAACCAACTGAGCCACCCAGGTACCCCCATGAAGTCTTTTACTCCAGGCTACAAGGACCTCTTCTCTGCTGAGGCCCTCAAATAGGCCTTAATCGTATGCTCCCCTCCTTCCCCTTCACTGTTACCTAACCATTTTCCCCTGTTGTAGATACAGGTCGTACTTTCAAAATTCAACTCTCAGCTCCTTAGGAGTTAGAGGTGCAAAGAAGGGAGCACAATGATGAGAACTTAGCCCCCACATGCCAGGCAGTTCCCCAAGGCTGTGTCCCTCAGGGTTCTTGGGCTCCCACACCGATTTCTGCCTTGGTTTACTAGGAAACCAGCTCCCAGTTCCATCTCAAGGCTCCCTGTCCACACATTTTTCTGTCCACTCAGCCAGTCCGTAAATATTCTCGGTGAGCCAGCTCTGGGACAGGCTCGGGCTAAGTGCTGGGGTTCCAGAGATGAAAGGATCTAATCCTGCCCCTGCAAACCTTGCAGTAGTCTGGTCAAAGAGTCCAAAAGCTCTCACGGTAGGAGCACAGACCCGGAGGTCAGGTGGCCTGGACTCCAGCTAGCCATGTCAACTTGGGTTGAGTGTTCTCCCTCTCTGAGCCCCCACCTCCAAATGTAGAAAATGTAAGTGAAGGTCTAGAAGACCTCTTTCAGTTCTAACCAAGAATGGTTTTATAACCCGCGAGGTGTGTGTGAAGGACAGGGTGGAAAAAAGAGAATCAGCATTTACTGAGCACCTGTGCCAGACATAAAGTCTGTTTAATACAATTTTAACTGCTAAGTGATTTATCCCCATTTTACAATTGCACAAACTACAGCTAAGAGATTAAGTAACTTACTTAGGAGCACACAGCTCAGCAGCAGAGTTAATTTATTTTTTCTATAGCCAATTATCATATATATGCTTCCTAAGAGCCGGCACTCAACGAAGGGCTAAGCATACAATACTGTGGAGGGCACAGGCCCCGCCCTGTTGCTCCTCTCCTCCATTCAACCAGCGGGACAAGTTCAGCACTGAGGATCCACTAGGAGGAAGTATGGGGTGCCCAGTAAGCAAACAGAAGTCTCTCCCCACCCTTAGAGCAGACAGGCCAGGTTTCTCAGAGGATGTGATGGCAAGGCTGAATCCTGAAGACAAGGAATTACCATGCTCACAAGAAAAGGATGGGAATGGGAACAGAGTTGGGGGAAAAAGGAAGATCTGCCCAAGCAGGGGAGCAGCATGTCAAAACCGTGGGCAAGAAGGATTGGTAGAGGAGCCCCAGTAGTTCAACATGACTGCAAGAGAGATTTGGGACAAGGGAAGAAGCGGGCCTAGAGAAGGAGGCACAAATCAGACCACAGGAGCCCTGGGAGCCCGTTGAGGCAATTCTGCCTTATGCTCAGGGCATGGATGAGGCCACGAGAATCCAGATCAGAAGGCTATGCTCTTTCCTCACATCCTTGCTAGTTCCTAACCATAGGTGCACATCAGAGTCCACTGGAGTGACCAGAATCACTCCAGACTCTGAATCAGAATCTCCAGCTCATGCATGCACAGGGTACTTTTTCTAGTTCCATAGGCCACCGAGATGCCCAATTCTGGCTGAGAAACATCAGACCTAAAGAGGAGGAGCTGCGTGGGGGTCCTGGCGCGGTTGTCTTGGGCTCAGGGAAGTGATGGCATCAAAGTCTTGAGAGAAATTCTAAGGGAGTCATGGGACGTGCCGACGGAGCCAGCCCATTTACGTGAGGTATCGACCAAGCCCCGATGAACTCACCTGGGTGTCTTGGAGCCACAGGGACTGAAAGCTGGCAGGGTTCAGCTTCTGACTACTGCCCCCTGTCTTGACCACCTGCTGCCCCACAAAGGGGGAGACCAAGTGGTGGAACTTCCTCACAGATGGTCCTTCTGGCATCCCTGCAGGTAGAAATGGGGAAAAGAAGCCACTGACTTCGCTAGTTCTCTAGCATTTCTGGTGGGTGCCAAGTTCCAAGCTTTCCAGCAGCTATGTTTTTGCCATTGACTCGAAAAGTATATATGGCCAAAAAGGGGGTGTGGCTGAGAAGAGGGGTCAGATCAAAGAGAAAGACCAGCTGTGACAGGGTGTGGGTCGGTTTCCCAGTAATAGTTTCCCTTTCCAGCCCCTCTCACCTTTCCTCATGCAGCAAACACTTATTAAGCACCAACAGTGTGCTAAGACATCATGTCCTGGGAGCCCTCCACTTTGATCTTGTGGCAGTCTGAATGGGAGCTGGCCCTGGGTACTTTTTGCCTGCACTGTGGGCCCCAAACTCCTCTCCACGATTTCTCTATCCTCCCCCTTCAGCAATACCAATCATTCCAACCCATTGCTGCTGATTTACCTCCCCACTTTTACGGGAGAAATGGTGATAGAAGAGAAGACTGTAAGGGACACAGAGACACAGATGTGGATCTGGTCTTCCCAGGACCACCCCACTAGTAGGGGCACTGTGTATGTGTTGACAATGCAGAGCTCAGATCCATGACAAGTGCAGACACAGGGTCATGTTAGTTCAGAGTATGGAGAGGCCACCTCCAGCTTAACAGCAGATAATTATCCCTCTAACCGAAAACAGCTGGGGTTGTTTTAACCCTGACGTATGGTTATCTGTGACTCCCATCTCTCTCTGCCCCCAATCATCCAAGTTCACTCAGAGTTTATGTATAAAGCATTCAGATGTTTGAGTCTGAGTGGTCCGTACCCTGGCTTCTGGAAGCTAAGACTCCCTCCCCACCCCCCTTACCCAGGGCACACTACTTAACCACCTGTTTCCCTCGCCTGCACATGACTCTGCAAGTTATGATGAAAACCCAAAGAACTAAGTAGGTACCTGGCAGAGTGGTAGCTACTGTAGTTCAGCAATTCCAAAAAACAATTAAAAGTCTCTAAAATGAGGATGCCTCTTACTATATCCATGCTTTTCTCATAGCTGAATTAGCAGCACATTCAATAATGTGTATTTTACATCTGATGGTGCTTTATACTCGCTAATAACTAGTGCTGTTTCCCCCAATCAGACCTTCAAGGCACTGGAGAGGCCATACTGACAAGTGCTGGGTTGCAAGGAGACTTGCCTGACTGCAGCCCACCACCTTAACCTCAACCAGCTCTCAGTGTCCAGGTCATCCCCAACAGAGGAAGCTTCTGGAAAAGCTTTCACCTGAAATGCACCTAATCCTTGAAATCTCTTAACACATGGGCACATTTTTTAAGGTATACTTACGGAGATTTAAAACGGGGCAGCAAGTTGTCTCTGCCCTAGCCTTAAGGGAGTAGAAGAGGAAAGGACACAGGATTTGATGGGGACGTCTTGCCTACCCTCAAGCCCCCTCCCTCAAGAGGCAGACGGCAGTGAGGCTGGCTACTGGCTCCTAGCGGACCACACTCAAAGTGGCAGAGGAGAGCGGCGTCAGGGCGTCCTCCTTTCTACGGCTAACCACTCACTCCCCCAGGGACTCTAAAATGGCTGCTTTTCCCAACTCTTTCTCGGGGGTGAGGCGGGGAGATGGGAGGCCGCGGAGACAGGGCTGAGGGGCACTGAGGGAGGCCCCCAGGGGTAAATGCTGGGCGGCACAGTGGTAAACCAACCAACCAAAAAACTGGGCCAGGGGTGCGGTTCCGTAAGGGATGCTTCTTCTAACTGTCGGTCACTGCGCTGTCTCGTCGGTAGCAGGTACCATCCTCCCCCGGCCTGCTCCCCTCTCCCCGCCCGCGCGGGCCACAGCGAGGGGCGGGCGGCTGCACTCACCGGCTCCCGGCCCGCGCCCCGCGGCGAAGCCAACACGCCGCCTCCAGCACCGGGCGGACAGGACTCAGCAGGCCAGCGTCCGCGCACGCTCTGCCCGGGGACCGACGCGGAACGGCCCCGGGAGCCGGCAGCCGGGATAGGTCCCGAGCCGGGGAGGGGAGGGGTGGCGCGAGGCTCCTCCTCCGGGGGGGAAGGGCTCGGGGTTCCGCCAGGGCGTGGGGTAGAGCTGGACTCCGCCCCCGGGGCAGGGGCGGGGCCCCGCTCTGGCTGCAGAGGGCGCGAGGCTCCTCCCCTGAGGGGCGTCGCTGGAGGCGGGGCCGCGGCCGCGCGTGGGGAGTCGAGGGAGAGAGAAAGTGGGAGAAGGGCGGAGGGACGGAAATCCCGCACACGGCGGAGACGAGGCAAACCGCCTTGGGAACGTTTATTGTCTTACGGGGATAGGAGGTTATGGAGAAAAGTGAGGTTCCTGAATAAAACTGGGTGGTTCGGTCAAAGTCATTGAGTTGATTTTGAACGGCTTCCAAGCTCAGGTCATTTTGCAAAGGAAATAGGTTGTCAAGAAGTTCTCATGAAAGTTTTAAAGAGTGGGCTCTTTCACTTTATATTATTTGAATATTATTGATTTTGCCGTAAGCAAGTTTTGCTTTAAAAGCATGATTTAAATTTTTGTTTCAGAGAGTAATACAGATAAAACGGTAGACTATTCAGAAATAATTATGTTCCATTGTGAGTTCTCCAAAGAGGATGGCGAGCCAGCCATTTCCAAGAAGACGGCAGGGAAGTTTGGGGAAGCGCCGGAGGAGGTGTTCCGGAAACTGTCCAGGATAGCCCGCACCATGGACCCGAGAGAGAGAGTCCTGAGGAGGACTTGGTCAGCACAGGAGACAGGCCCCGTTCTTTCTCGGGTTGTGTCCTGCTGAGTAAGAGGGAGCAGTGCAGGTGGCCTGAAGGGAATAGGGGCAGGAAGTGAGGAGAGGGAGGCTAGGAAGACGTGGGGTACTGAATTGCCTCAACACAGCGGGACCCTAGAGACAGAGGGGATGAGGTTTGCAGGTGCTGAGTTTCCAGGAGGGATCCGCTGAGAACCTTCTGGTCTCCCTCTTTCTATATCTGTCCTCTTCTGGAGAACAACATCCCCACCGGGATGCCCCCTGCTGTAGGATCAGGTATACACCAACAGCAGCTTCTGGAGCCCCTAAATGCCCATTCTCTAGACCCCGGCTGAGCTGGGAAGGAAGCCAGAGCCACAATCATTGCCTCACCCCTTGGAACGAACGCCTGATGCCTCGGAAGGCTCTGCAGAGGCCAGAGGACTAGAGAGTTAAGAAACCAAATAGTTCACAGCTTGACTCTGTCATTTATAATAATAGCTATTTGTTGAGCACATACTATGGGCAAAGCACTGTTGTAAGCTCTTTATGTTAAACTGCCTCATTGTTAGCTGTGGGAGGACAAGTCACCGTATCTCTGTATCCATGTTTTAAGTGAGATATATATGGCTTTATCGTGGAAATATCAAAAAGCAGGGATTCTCAAACTTTAATATACCCATGAATCACCTGGGAATTTTATTTAAATGAAGATTCTGACTCAGGTTTCTAGCAGGACCCAAGATTTTGCCTTTCTAACAAGCTCCCACGTCCTGCTGCTGCTGCTGGTCCAGGGACTGCACGTGGAGCAGCAAGGTCTTGGCAGTTGGTAGGCACTCAATAATAAGTATTCTTTGAATGAATGATTAAATGAGATATTAGAAGCAAAACGCTCATAAACTGTAGAGCGCTATGCAAGTGTATGTAATCATCATTCTAAGACAATGAGGTTGGGGAAGGACAAACGCCTAGAAGAGTAACTCTGTAGAATAGCAGTGAAGAATATTGTTTCTGCATCAGACTCCCCGAGTCCAAATCTCACCACTCAGTGGGCAGAGCTTGGGCAAGTAATTTCCCTTTCTGTACCTCAGTTTCTTCATCTGTAAAATGGAGTGAAATGCCTACCTCACTGGGCCACTGTGGGATTTATTGAGGTGATTCACATAAATCTCTTAGCACTGGGCCTGGCATAGGGTTCAGTATGTTTTAGTTATTATTGTCTCCTGGATTGGGGGCAACCCTAAAACCCACAGGAGCCTGGGCCTCAGCATCTAGCTTTCTAAGGGCCATGGAACCAATTTCCTCCATCTTCCTTTGTGCCCCTGATTTCTCCAACAGGATTAAAGTTACAGTGAACATGAAAATCGATTAAAATGCAGCCACTTCAAAGACAGCGAAAAAGGAAGTGAAGGAGAAAAGCAGTAGAATCTGGTGAGGAATCAGATTGCCAAAGAAAGAGTTTGGGGATTCTGAACCACAGAGAGGAGGTTTTCTATGTCTCTAGAGGCGTATGAGTTCTGTGACCTTCAGTGAGTTACTTAAAATCCATGGGTCATATCTTCCTCATGTTTGAAACATGACTGTGAGGACATATACATGTTTTATGTGGATATATAAAGCTACTAGCAGAGTCTGACCTGCACTAGTGCTTAATAAGCAGTAGGTACTTTTTTTAGCACAATTTTTGGGCTGACCTCAGGTTGCTTGAAAATCAGGATTTTATAGTCTGGTGGTCACAGGCGAGGAGAACGCTGGTGCCCCCCCATGGTGAGTGCATTAACTGCAAGGACAGGACTTTGATGCGATGACCATCTCAGAGCCTCTCTTGAAGGGTAGGCGCTTAAGAGTGGCTCTTCCTCACACCAGTTCCATGGCTTTGGGCGAGTCCCCTCAACAATGGTGGGACAGGAGGGCTTGGACCCGATGATCCCTGAGACCTCTCATGATCTGTAAATGAGTTAGCCTTGGCCTCCCAATCCAGGTATCCTTTTTCCTCCCAGCGTTCAGTTTTCTTTCGGTTCGACTCTCCCAGGCCAGCTATTGGAAACCTTGGCAATACTAACTTCCCCAAATCCTTAGCAGCTTGTGTCTTGTAACCCCATTGTATTCCTGCAGACTCCGGACCCATATCCTCCTGTAAGGAAGAAGCTACCAGGAATTCCTCAGTGCGCTGTCCTTGGGGGAACAACTGGATTTTAGGCCGCAGGGCTTCCTGGGAGCCTAGAGCAGCACCAGGGCCCCTGACAACTGCCCTGGGATTGTTCGGTTGCTTGACTTCATAGCTTAAATAGGAAGGTCCTACCAAGTGCCAGGATATCCTAGATGGAGCTGACCTGGTCAGTCTGACCAACACAGCCTTGCAGCATTGGGCTAAACCAGAGCGTTGAGAGCAGGAGTTCTTAACCTGGGGTGTATGGAGACATTTCCAGAGTTCATAAAACCCCTAAAATGGTGACTAGTGTGCAAAATCTCAGGGTATGGTACCTTTCTGGGAAAGCGGACCTGGCTTTTATTATATTTTCAGAGGGGTCTGTGACCCCCCAAGTTAAAAAAAGCCACTGCCCCAAATTGCAGAAATGACTTACTAAAACGTTCTCTATGTGGGACCCTGCAGGAAGCCTCAGAAGTGCGTTCCAGTTCCATGACCTGCGGTTCCTCTCAAACCTCTTCAGTGCAGCTGCGTAGTGAGGGAAGACACCAACTTCCCTCACTATGGGAAGGGTGTTGGATGGATTTAAGAAAACACATAGCATGCTTTCCTCTGCAGTGTGGCAGCCACAGAAGACCTGAAAATGTTTCCCATTTCAACCCTGCTTCGTTTGCTGGCATCAGCTTTCAGAGTCTACAGAACATTCCTCAATAGCTCTTCACTGATAACAAATTCCTATCCTATGAGGGGCATTTAGAAAGCACTGGTGACAAAAATTGGTTAGGCGATGTAATTCTACTTGGGGCCCCAAACTAAACATGGCTAAGAAGCCATTAGCCTGGTTCTCTTAGGTTGATATGAGCAGATTCTGAATGTCACCTAAAGGGAATTCCAATGTTTTTGCAATGGCGGCAACATTAGAATAAGTAGTCTCCAAGGTGGCTACTTTGTGAGACAATACTTATTGAATGTATAACTTCTGAAACATTTTTAAAGCTCATTACTTAGGTCACAAGAAAAAGGTATACTTTTCCATTTGAAGAAAATCAATCTGGAGTCTCCAGAAGGAGCATTTTCAGATATTGGGACCCTGAGGTTTCATGTGTACCAACAAGAATATGTAAGATTGAGAGAGAGGTGGGGTGTCTGGGTGGCTCAGTCGGTTAAGCATCTGTCTTCAGCTCAGTTCATGATCCTGGGATCCTGGGATCCTGGGTTCGAGCCCCACTTTGGACTCCCTGCTTAGCGGGGAGTCTGCTTCTCCCTCTCCCTCTGCCCCTCCCTCTGCTTGTGCTTTCTCTCTCTCAAATAAATAAATAAATAAATAAATAAATAAATAAATAAAATCTTTTTAAAAAAAGATTGAGAGGTGAGCCACTTTCTTATAATTTCAGAGCTGTTGGCCCAGTGTCCTGGATGCTAGATCTAATTCAGTGTGTCTCTGGGGAATAATGTCTTTAGGTCTTTTCCTGACCATTCTCACAACATGACAAAAAGGAAAGGTAGCCTGTGTTCCTTGTATGATACCAGATATGGTGAGGATAATTTCAGATTATTGGAGCTATCACGACTGCTTAGAACTCAAAGGGACCTTGAAGATCCCCTAGGTCCAAAACATTTTACAAAGATGCTGAGGTGAAGAGCCGTTTGGTGAACTGCCCCAAGTTATGCACCTAGACGACAGCCAAACTGAACTACAATTCTGAAACCTCAGAGTCCATCTTTGACTCTTTCTGTTAGACTTCCTCCCTCAGTGTTTGAGGAGGCAGAAGCATGGGTAGAGATGGGTACGGAATCCAATGCAGGAGTATATGACAGTGGTCCCCTTCTAGAGCCCCTGGGGCCCAGAGATTCACCCAATAGGAACCCACAAGCCGTTTTTAATGAGTCAGAATACCCCAAGGTAAACATCCATCCAGTTGCCATACCAAGATCGTAAAGCAAACCAAACTGAATGTCTTTGTGTTGGGTGGGAACAGTATCGGCTCAGTGTATCAACTATCTGGCACTTGTTAGCGGAGGTTAGCAGTTATGTCTTTGTGCTTTTAAAAACGGAGGTGTCATTTACATGTGGTTCTGGTTTTGATCTATGAAAAATGAGGAAAAGCCGAAATAATTATGTAAGTAAAACAATTTCAAATCATGAGAATTCTAGCAGGGGCGGGGTGGGGGTAAAGGGGACTTCGGCCGTGGTAAGGGGGAAGCCATATTAAGGAAATCTGCAAGGTGAGCTGCACCAGGAAATGGCATTCAAGGATGTCACAGAGCCAGGGGGGAAATGGGTTGACCTCCTGAAAATGTTTCCCACCCACATCACTATAGCATTGCTGGGGGATTCTCTGAATAATATAGCAACACCTTTAGGATGAAAAGCACATTACCTATTGCTTTGTTCAGCAGAGAGGCCTGCTCCTAGGTCTACTGAGGATTCTGTTATTTCAGTCTTTTCTTACCACACCTGTCCCTCATCCCAACTCAAACGTCTCCGATAATCAAAAACCCTAGAAATAACAAATAGTGTCAATTTTTTATTTTCTTGTGTTCTAAAGGAAAAGAACAAGGGAGGAATGATAAATTTAATTTTTTTACATCTCTAATTAGAACCCATTTCACTTGAGCAAATCCATCTTAAAGAAGAGGACACACAAGAGACTAGAGTCATTGTAAGGGGTCTATAGTATGGTCTACTAGTATTATTTACTAGTACTGAGCTTCTTCTGAACTAACTCCTTGCAATCAGAGATTCACTGGTTAGAAATCTGCCACTCCTCAGTGATTAGAACAGCAGGTGCCCCTATTTAAAAACCTCTTATAAACCCAGGGTGGAGGCGGGCACATCTTCGTTTCTCAGGTGAAAGGGGCCACCACAGCTGTACGACAAAAGGCAATCACCAGAAAGCACAGAGGGGAGGGGAGGAAGTGTGTGTGTGGGGGGGGGGGGGGTAGGCAAGGGGGTCTCATTTATCACCCTTTACTCAGGAGGAGAAGCTCTGTCTTTGCGTCCATCTGAAGACCTCCCCACATGGAGCCTGCAACCACTTCTAGAGCCTGGGCCCAAGAGCGCTGGGTGCCTAGCAGGCTTTTTCTGAACTCTTCTGTTCCTGGTAACCCCCAGCACTGCTGTCAATCACCTCTATAAAACTGTGAACCCACACGCTCCCAGGCTTCAGACCAAAAGCAAACTGGACTTGGAAAAATGAGGTCTGTTTTAATGTCCTCTTCACTTGGATTAGTTAGTTCTCCCTGTTACTAAATAGTCTGTTTGCAAGCGCCATGCCACAGCTCCTGGAGGGGAGAAAAAAGTCATCCGGGAGCCAGTGTGGTTTAGAATAGCAGCACGCCCCAGGAGGCTGCAGGACAGAGGCTTCAGTGGCTGAAATGAAAGAAGTGTCCAGGGGCAGAGAGACCTTGGGAATTCAGGTTCCAGCTCCCAGGCTAAACCTTGAAGCTCCAAGGCTGGTGCTTGGTTATGGGATGACACCTATTGGGGTTGTTATGGGAGGTAGCATTTTGGTGTTCTAGCTTCAAGTGAGGCAAGGATGCGATCTGAAGAGTAGCCTCCAATGTCAGAAAATGGTTAAAAAGCCAAAAAGACCAATCACCTCCACTCCAAAAGCAGCTTTCCAAATGGCGATTTCTCATGCAGTCAGTATTCAAGTGTGTCAAGTTCTGGAGGCTCGAGGGGTGGGAGGTTCATCCAAATAGCCCGTACCCCAGCTCCATTAGGTGTAGGTTCAGTGAATATATTTTCACTGTTGTCATCCCAAGCCAGATACAATCACAGCTAAATGTGCTACAACTCATCCGCTAAAGGCATTCAAAAATGTTCTCCGACTGTTACTTTAAACTGTGCTTCCAAAGGTTTTGTCCTAGCAAGAGGTGAGATAGTAGGGGAATGTAAAGGATTGCTTAACCTGGACACATGAACTGTCTGCTTCACTCACATCAGGCCAGACATTCATTGTAATGACGCCATCCTTGTGAGTGTCCCCCCCCATCCTTCCACACCAGCCACTTCCCGCCCCTCAGGGAATTGCATCCTTTAGAACATCCTGATTGGGGGCGCCTGGGTGACTCAGTCATTGGGCGTCTGCCTTCAGCTCAGGTCATGATCCCAGGGTCCTGGGATCCAGCCCCGCATCGGGCTCCCTGCTCGGCGGGAAGCCTGCTTCTCCCTCTCCCCCTCCCCCTGCTTGTGTTCCCTCTCTCGCTATGTCTCTCTCTGTCAAATAAATAAATAAAATCCTTAAAAAAAAAATAGAATATCCTGCTTGGTAGCAACTTAACCTCCTCTGAGGATGGATGCAATCTGGGGAAGCCACCAAGTCTGGTGAGCAGGGAGGCTGAATCAGGCTTCCATATACCATCCGGGGGGAAGCGCCAAGTTATGACTCTTTTAAGGAACGAGGTTGATCTGGTGGTGTAGGTCATTCTGTTCTGAAAGCCATTCCTAAAGGGAAGTGGCAAATGTCTTCAGCAAAGACTTCATTATCAGAAAACATGCACTTCCCAAGGCCAGCATAAATCCTGGTAGGTTTTATTAATGTTTCTGAATTTCTTGTTACTCGTAGTTGTTAGTCATCTGCTATGCGTCCTTTTGGATGGTAGCTACGTCTACTTAGTAGGTTTAACTATTCCTTAGCAAATTTAAAAGCTTTTCTGATTTTACATAAAATATTGGTTGTCCTAGTTTTTTTCCCCTTCCCTGCTCAGAAACATTAGGGGTGCTGTGAAAGGTCAAAGCCACCAGTTGCCCGTGGGTTTGGCAAAAGCCAGTTGAGAGCAAGAGGCAACCACCAGCAACAGTTCTGAATGGGGGCAGGTTTGCTTGTCTGGGTCCCATCCCACAGGTACTGAGTCAGAGGGTAGCCTCGGGACCCCCGCCCCCACTCCCAGCCCACCTTTACAATGAAGCAATTAAGCAATTCTGTCGCCCAAGCAGGTGAAGACAAATGGATAAAGGAGAAGTTTTCATCTCCTCTCTAGAAGCTTCTTTGGATCAAACCATAAAGAAGTGGAAGAGGGCAAGAACAAGTCAGGGTGATCTTAAACCACATGGGCTGGATGGACCACTGCCCTGCGCTCTGCCTCATGCCCCAGCCCCTGCCAGTCCCGAGGAAAGCTCTAGAAATGGCTCCCTTCATCAGGCAACAACTGTTGGGCCTTAGGAACTTTAGTTAACGGCTGGCCCGTCTCTTAGGAAACCAAAGCCTAGAGGTTACCCGGCAAGGTCGCAAACTAGTCAGTAGCAGGGTTGGGATGAGTGTTCTTTTCACTAGCCACCATCACATACAGAGGAAGTCCTGGCCAACTGCCATAAACGACTGAAAGAACACGATTTTATGCTGCCTGTGAGCAGATGGGCGAAGGGGCCTCCGTGGCTCAAGATTGCCTTGCAAAGGGCAGCATCGAACCTCCCAGTACTGACCTCTGAGGGAGGAGAAGGAAAAGAGGAGTACAGATAAATTTATTAGTTAAATACTGATTTTACAGCCATTTCACCTTAAGACAATGTTAACAGGTTCGTGGGTTAGGGAAGGTATACGAGGGTGGCCTTCATGGAAGAAAGCAATGTAAATGATGATTAAAACAGAATCTTGGTTTAAAAATATTCTCTGCTACAGCCAGTAGGATTTGGGGGTCGGGAGCTGGGCATCTGGGGGGAGGATGTAGGAAGGCCACAGTCAGCTATAGCTCTGCTGATGATGAGGACCAGGAAGGAGGAGTCTCTGTGAGCCCCAGCATCACGGGTAGAAACAGCAACATGGAGAAAAGAAGGCCAATTCCAGAAGAGCACAGAGCTGGAGACTCCCTCAGGGCCCACCCTCGGTGTCTTCTCTTATCGGTCATCATCTTTGCGTCTGAGTTTGGTTTTGTTGTGTTTGTTTGCTTTGAAGTGATGTTGCGACGTCCCTAGTTTTCTGCCTCTGGGACAAGAGACTTCTGCTGGGGAAAGGATGCGGGTGCCGCTGCTCACCACCCCTTGGATGAACTTAGCCGGCTGTCTGCCCAAGAGGCCCAACTCCAGAGAACAAGAGCAGCGTCCGCGAGATCCAAGTGCAAGCGAGCCAGAATCCACGGAAAGCCTCTGCCCGCTCCGGGGACGGTGTCAACCAGACACGCTCTCCAGAAGGATCTCAAGTCTTAGATGAGTGTTTGTCAAACTTGCTTTAGCAACAGAACCTTTTTGTACGTACTCGGGACCCGCCTGTGTGTGATGGGGTGGATGAAGGATTGGGGGACAGTTGTGGGGGAGACTGCTGTGTGGCTAAACTGCCGAGCTCTTGTTCTGCAGAGGGAGAGACCTGTTCAAGCCGAAGGCAGAGCTGAATCACTCAGCAGTGGAAAGGATTTTTATTTTCAGAGGCCTTGTGGGGTGAGAAGGAGTGGAGGTTTGAGCCGTGAGCCAGGGAAACGAACTTGGGAGAGGCGAAGTTGCCAAGTTTCGATTTTGCCAAAGGCTCCTGCAGTGGGTGAAGCGGCCCTCTCCTCCATCTCCCCATGAAGCATTCAGTAACATCGGGGCTAAACTCAACGTTTCTGGGGTCAATATTCGGTACTGAGGAATGCAGGGGTGTGCCAAGCCTGAAGGGGGAGTGCTGGACAGGGGCAGCAGCGGCCTGGAGGGGCTTGTTGCATCCACATGCGTGTCAAACAGGTGCCCTGGTTCAGGCTGGACCAGAGATCCCAGCGCCTTGACCCCTCCACCCACCCTCAGATCCCCAGTGCTGGGAACACCATGGAAAAACCACCATCTTAGGCCAAGGTGGTGGAAGGGTAGGGCAGAAGGACATCTCGTCTCTTGTGCGGGAGGGGTGGGGTGGAAAACAAGAAACAAGTCTCTTACTCCACAGAAGGGACTTAAATGTGCTCATAGTGAAGGGTGGGTTCTTCCAGATCAGAGTCTGGGCTCTTTCCAGTAGCCCACCCTTGAAAAGGCATCCGATAAAATCCAACACCCACTTCCCCTAACCAAATTGTCAATTTCAAGTTTCTTCCCAGTTGTTCTTCTGGAGTCATTCCCCAACAGAGCGGCTTGGCTCCCAGGAGCCCAGAGCCTCATCTCTGCTGTCCTCCAAGTCCCAAGTCCGTGCAGGAATCTGAGGGGAGAAGGAGGTGACATTATGCAGTGATTATGTCCCCATGACTGTCAGCCAAGGCCAGGCTATTCCAAGGGTCCTGCTTGGAGCTGGCCTGCGGTGACTGGCTGACGGAAGATGCGTAGCCTTGTGGGGAGAGCTTCAGGGCCGAGAGGACTGGGTGGATGGAGGGCCCGTGGCCAGACATCGCACTAACTGAGAACGTCTGAAAGCAAAAAGGGCAAGATGAGCTCAATGGAATCACTCCTGAGGGCTCAGGAACGGGGGGGGTCTGGGCTGGGGAGGGGAGCCCCATGACACAGATGTCCCTAAGCTAGTTCCCACCCCTAGGAAAGGGATGAGGGGAGAGGGCCCGAGGACAAGGGCAGGATAAGACACAAGCAGCCCTTGTCTCTGTTTTTCCTAACCCCTGTGCTGTGGGACGTGAAGGGTCTATGTGATTCATTCACTTCTTCTGAGCACTGGGACCCAGTAGGTGTGTGGATACTGTGGCTTCTCAGAAGGCTCTGATAAGTTACATGAGACATTTTCTATGGTCTTATCACCACTGGATCTCCATGCCCAGAAGAGGCTCCTGGCTCTCCTGGTTCTATGGGACCAGCCTCTTTACCCTGACAGTAAAAAGCTCTTTAGGATACAGCCTCCCTCAATCGCATGCAGAGAACAGATCAGAATTAACGGGAAACAGTAACCAAGTGTGGGACTATTCTAATCCCAAATAGGGGAACCAAAGAGGGAAGGAGTCGGGGAGTAGGAATACCATCATATTCGAAAGAGGGAAATGACAGTACTGCCAACCTGTCTTCTGGACACATGTCTGAGGCTGGAGCTGTAGCTGACCTTCATTAAATGGCACCCTGCCTGTGACCTCCTCACCAACCCCCTGTGCCCACCCACCCTGCCCTCTATAGTTTCCACACCTTTGCTCATGCCAGGAGGGTCCTCTTCATCCCCCCCCTCCTCCTGTTAAAATCTATCCATCCTGGGGCACCTGGGTGGGACACCTCAGTAGGTTAAATGTCCGCCTTCAGCTCAGGTCATGATCCCAGGGTCCTGGGATCGAGTCCCACATCAGGCTCCCTGCTCAGCGGGGAGTCTGCTTCTCCCTCTGCCCACCCCCACTTGTGCTCTCTCTTGTGCGCATTCTCTCTCTCTCAAATAAATAAAATCTTAAAAAAAAAAAATCTATCCATCCTTCAAGGTCAAGGTCAAACCACCTCTCACTTAGGAGACAGACTTGCCTAGAAAGCCCATGTGCCACCTTCTACAGCCCGCTACGGTCGTACCGCCATCCCTCAATGCACACAGTCCGACTCAGGTTGTGGTTGTGCCCTAATGTGTCCCTCCCCATAACCTGTGTCCGAAGGTCCCGGCATGGAGGAGCTACTCAACATTTGTGTGTCACAGCTGTGTGCCCCAATCATTGTAACTTGATCCGATGTGCTGAAATAGACCCTCGTGCAGACAAGGCCCTAGGCTCGGGTGGGGCCCCAAGGGCACCAAGCAGCTCCTGCTGCCACCTGCTGGGGCCCAGCTACAGCCCCCATGTTCCAGGGCTGACCCAGCCACCTGGTCCTTGGCAGTGTACCGCTGTCCCCCAGGCGGTCCCATCTCCCCGCCTGGGGGGTGTACCTGGGACATGGAGCTGCTGTGCCCGTAGTGGGACGACAGCCCGGGCTCTGTCTTGATGGGGCGCATCTCTTCGCTGCTGCTGGTGGCAGCATTGCTGGAGTTGCTGGAAGCGCTGCTGGTGGGAGGCAGGCTCTCACCGCCCGAGGGACCTGGAATGAGGCAGAGTCAGGCCACCCAGGCCAGGGGCAGGGGCGAATGGATGGCGGTCCTTGGAGACAGCCAGGGTAGGTCTGTGCTAATGGCTTTATTTAGATTTGCTCGGGAGTGAAGCAGCGTCCTTCATCAGCACCGGGCAACGATTCTCAAAATGGGACACATGAAAATACCAGAATTTCAAGGGAACTTTTTCAAGTGATGGGCTCACCACCCCTTATTCCAAATCCTTGAGACCACATGTGTTTCAGGATTCAAAAGTGTTTGGATTTTGATACTGTATGTTAGAGTACTTCCAGTGGATCCTGAGACAACACCCCATAATTAAATACATTCATGGTTCTGCAGCAAAACATGTGAATCTTCACACATGGGATAAATAAAGACTATAAATAGCTGGAGTCTGTTCAGATTAGGTTTCGCTGCCAGATCTAGCTCCCTGGATTTGGAATTTCGGACTGAACCAAATGCTTGCTCTCCCTGTCACCACAACATGTAAGGAGATGAAGTTCCCCAGGGGAAGGTGCTGTACTTATAAAACAGTGTGGACACAGGCAGAAAGGCTGAGGACCACTGGTGTGAGACACAGAAAATTCTAATGAGACATACTGCCAGAAGCGGTAAGCTGTTGTGAAATCTGGGAATGGAGAACTTTGGTCATGTTCTTGGTAGTGGAAAGGGGAAATTTGTCTGTTTCTCATGCCTTAGATTAAAAGATAAACTTTCCATCGGATCAGCTGATTTATTTTCTCTGCAATGGCAGCATGTCCCCATTGAAACCTTTAATTTGGTAGCAGTATTGAGGAGGGTGTGCTCTTGATGGGAACATGAGTCGTCCTCATTCTTCATCTAGAAACTGAGAAGGCAAAGTGGCACATGGGACAGAATATGGACCCGGAAGTATAAAAACTTGGGTTTTAATTCCAGGTCTACCCACTCACAGCTGTGTGACTCTAGTTAAGTCACTAACCTCTCTGTGCCTCAGTTTGCTCAGGAGTAAAATGGGGATAATGGGTCACATGGGGGTCTTCAAGGACCAATGAGCTACTAATGGTAAAGTAGCTTTCTAAAATGCTAAGTACTACATGATGTTAACTATACACTGGCTTACAAATCAAGCTGTTGTGAACAGGACTAACGGGATCCTGTCCTCCTAGATCCCAGTTATCTCAAGGAGAATAGAGAGGAACTGAGCTCTTGAGTGGCTGGCTGCAGCACCGAAGATGGAGGGATGAGTAGTTCTCCTTCTGGCCCCCAACCGGTCCAGCTGGTCCACTATGGCCTTTGCAACTGGCAGTGATCATGCACCTTGAATTGAGCCTGCTTCAAAAGCTCCCCAAATGTTGCATGGTGATGCGGGGTTATCATTCTGTGCTGAATAACTGGGGCTGGACAATGCTATCATGCCTCCATAGCCTGGGCTGGCCCACCTAACTAAGAATACCTGATCTTCACATACTCCAAGGGCCACTGAGTTAGTCCTATAATTTACACACAATTCTTTTCCTCACCTGCCGGTGTCTTAGATTTATTCAGGTTCTTGGGCTTCCGTTTTCTGGTTTGAATCCCCTCTTTCCGCATTGCAAGAGGCCTTGGGACCTAGAGGGTTACAAGTCATTATATATGGTTTTCCACTTCTACATGATCTGCTACAGTATTTAAGGCAACATCTAAGCAATTCCTCAACAAACCTTGGGGCTGGGACTAGGTGAATCAGCCCCTTGCACGCCTGCTGAGAAAGAAATCAAGTATGTATTGAGCTCCTATACTACATGCTGTTTGTTACACTCACCCTGGAGAAATGGAGGCTTAAAGGCACCATTCCTTCCCTCCAGAGCTTCAGTTGACTGGGAAAGACAGACAAGCAGGAAACAACCAGACTCATAAGTGATGTGGGAGAACGGAGAAGAAACACTAAACTGTGTCCCCGGCTGGGGAGGAGGGGAAGTGGCACATGACCATATCAATGAAGGCTTCACTCAGGAGGTGATGCCTAAGTTGTGGGAGGTTGTCAAGTAGACAAGGGGCAGGCATTTCAGGCAGCAGGAACAGTATTTGCAAAAGCCTTTAGTTTATCAGCAAAATCAAGACACTATGAAAGTGAAAAGGGGGTGCTATTAATAATTATGCTAAGAAAATAGGCAGACACGGGGACAGCCCCAGTGAATTGAGACGTCAAGTCACTCTACTTAGAGCAGCTCAGCATTGCATTAAGTCTGGTTGGAGCCAACCATGGTCCTTCTGTGGGGGGTGGGGAGCAAAAAGAGATCATGTTGGGGAGACTGCGCTGCGGCCAGGTCCTGAGATAAACAGTCCATGGACAACACTTTTACTGCATTGACTTCTCATAAACAAGCAGTGACTGTCAGGTGCCATGCTCTTGAACCACTCACAGGTGCCTACACAGTGTCTGGGGAGGAGGCTTGCTGGATCACCTTCCTAGTATTTTTAAATAGTGTGCCTTCCCCACGTCTGGTTTCTCTTAGGTCAGGCCAACCAAATCTTTTAGCTCCTGGTCTGTGCTTGCCTCCTGTATGGGACTCATAACGGCCATGCTTGAAATACTGAAAGACAAGTAATTACCACTTCAGAGATTAAACACGGAATGGTTAAGAGAGAGGTGCAGCAGATTAGGTGAACTTGAACCTGCCTTCTAGATCAGTATTTCCACCTTTGGAGGGAAGTGTCCTCTCCTCCCTCCAGCCCCCAACCCCGACCTTGGCCCACTTGAAGCCCATCCTGACCTGAGAAGAATATAGCCCTCATGTTTATCCCCACCAACCTCAGTACTTCTTTAAAAAAATTTGTAGTAAAATACACATAACATAAAATTTATCATCTTAACCCTTTCCAGTCATGTTAAGTATATTCACATTGTTGTGCAACCATCACCACCATCCGTCTCCAGAACACTTCTCATCTTGCAAAACTGAAACTCTGTACCCATTAACCACGAACTCCCTATTTCCCCCTCCGCCAGCCCCTGGCAGCCCCCATTCTACTTTCTGTCTCTATGAGTTTGATTAGTCTGGGTACCTCAAGTAAGTAGAATCATATGAGACTTGTCCTTGTATGATTGACTTCTTTCAGTTAGCATAATGACTTCAAGGTTCATCCATCTGGTACGATGTGTCAAAATTTACTTCCTTTTAGGGCGCCTGGGTGGCTCAGTCGGTTAAGCGTCCACCTTCAGCTCAGGTCATGATCCCAGGGTCCTGGGATCGAGTCCCACATTGGGTTCCCTGCTCAGTGGGGAGTCTGCTTCTCCCTCTGCCCCTCCCCCCAGCTCATGCTCTATCTCTCTTGCTCTCTCTCAAAAATAAATAAATGAAACAACAACAACAAAAAAGAATTTACTTCCTTTTAAAGGCTGAATGGTATTCCATTACATGGACAGATCACATTTTGCTTACCCAACCGTGGACACTTGGGTTGCTTTCACCTTTAGCTATTGTGAAGAATGCTGCTGTGGACATGAGGACACACATTATCTGTTCAAGGCTCTGATTTCAATTCTTTTTGGATCTATCCCCAGAAGTGGGATTGCGGGGTCATATGCTAATTCTACTTTTTAAGTTTTTGAGGATACAATTTTTTTTAAAGATTTTATTTATTTATTTGTCAGAGAGAGAGAGAGAATGCACAAGCCGGGGGAGCAGCAAGCAGAGGGAGAAGCAGGCTTCCCACTGAGCAGGGAGCCCAATGTGGGACTCGATCCCAGGACCCTGAGATCATGACCTAAGCTGAAGGCAGATGCTTAACCAACTGAGCCACCCAGGTGTCCCGAGGACACAATCTTTTTAATACCTGCATAATATTCCTTTCTCCATTTCTTCTACCATTCCCCTATAGAGGAACAAGAGTTTCTTTAACCATTTCCCTACTGAAGGTTTTTTTTCTCCATTTTCTCTATCATGGTGGTTCAAGAAACATCCTTGATACACTTTTCTGCAGAAAGAAGTATGTTTTCTTATGAATGTTCTTAACTATATTTTTGGCTAATTTTTTTCTCACTAACAAGAAAACATGGTACACTTCTCATGATGAGCACCCGAATAATGTACAGAACTGTTGGATCACTGGGGCACCTGGGTGGCACAGTTGATTTAAGTGTCTGACTCTTGGTTTTGGCTCAAGTCGTGATCTCAGGGTTGTGAGATCGAGCCCTGTATTGGGCTCCATGCTCCGCGCCAAGTCTGCTTAAGACTCTCTCTCCCTTTCTCTCTGCCCCTCCTCTCCCTCAAAAAAAAAAAAAAGAATTGTTGAATCACTGTATTGTACATCTGGAACTAAAATAACACTGTTATGTTAGCTACACTGGAATTAAAATTAAAGAACTAATAAAATAAAGAAAGAAGACATGAAAAGATTCATGAAGACTAAGGTAGTACTGCCCCTCCCACCCCTCTGCCATCAATCCTGTCCCCACGGGGCAATTGGAGGACCAGCCTGTTATGTTTCTTACATTTGAAAACATTCTCAAACGTGTATGCACACCTACAGATCTATACACGTATGTACGTGTGTATTCATCCATCCATCTATATCTGTGTGTGTATTTAACACACCCTCACCCCCATAGTATGGGGTCATACTATGTGTTTTACTTCGCAATGTGCTTTTTTGTTACTCCAGGTCAAGATACATGGCTCTAACTTAGTATTTTTTAAGTTTCTGCACAATATTCCACATCACAGTACTGCCATAATTTACTCAACCATTTCTTTATGGGACTTTACGATGGTTTCTAGTTTTTGCCACTACGAATACTGCAGCAATAAACAGGTCAAACATCATTACCTACTGATTCTTTTATTGTTTTACAGGCTCATTTCCCAAAAGCAGAGCTGCTATATCAAAAGATATGTGTGTTTCTTATCCTTAGTAAATATGGCCAGGGGCGCCTGGGTGGTTCAGTCAGTTGAGTGTCTGCCTTCAGCTCGGGTCATGATCCCAGAGTCCTGGGATCGAGCCCCGCATCAGGGAGCCTGCTTCTCCCTCTCCCTCTGCCTGCTACTCCCCCGGCTTGTGCTCTCTCTCTCTGTCAAATAAATAAATAAAATCTTTTAAAAAAAGGTACTGTCGGGTTAATTTCCTAGTGAATACTTGCAGTAAGTCACACGCAAATCAATAACAGATGAGAGTATTCCCCCAAATCCACACCAGCATTTGACCACGGCGGCACCTGAGCTGGGACTCCCAGCCTCTAGGAATGTGGAAATGAGTGTCTGTTGTTTACAAGCCACCCGGTCCGTGGGGTTTTGTTACGGCAGCCTCTAAGGTCCCTTCCGAATCCAAGTGTCTTTGCTAAGAAGGAACAATGACGTCGAGTCTGCAAGCGAGCGAGAGCGGAAGGCCGGGAACGCCGGTGCGGCGGCGGCTGCGGGGCGGGGCGGCTACTTACGCCGTGGAGCTTCATGTAGAGGCCGCAGGCATTGCACACCGGCTCACCCTCGGCGTTGCGGCGCCACAGCGTGGTCGTGGTGGTCTGGCAGTTGGCACAGGACAGGCCCACTCGGCGGGAGGCGGACTGCAACAGAGAAGACAGACCTTTGGAGTCCAAGCCGAAGGCAGGCGCTGCTGCTTTTGCTTTTCCGTCACGGGGAGCGCCGAGGGCCTGGCCGGCCCTGAATGGGTGGCAGGGTCAGCCGTAAGAGCGCTGAAGGAGAACCTCAGAGCAGCCGAGGCGCTCTTTCTCCCCTCACCTAAGCCACTCGGGGCGGGGATGAGAACAAAGACTTCGGCGGCAGGGGGAGTAGAGTGGACTCTAGTCCTCACTGGAATCAGTGGCATATCAATCATTCATCAGACAGAGGACCCTGGGGGCAGAAGAGCTTTCCTCAAAAGGAGAATAAATGGGGACTTCGGGTGGGGGAAGGGCGCTGGGGGAAGAACTGTATTCAAGTGTCTTCAAAGGCTGGATGGGCCTTAGGACCGCAAGAAAGGTAAACGTCAGGTTTTAACCTCTCCGTTCCTCCCTCCCTAATATACATGAAAGCTAATTTGTGTTGGTCAAAATCAAATCATACTAGAAAAGACCACGGAGCCGAGAACCAAAAACCCCTTTAGGTACTCTTTCCGGGCCATAGGGCCCAACACACACTGCTTAATCTCCCCCCTGGGCTTCAGGTTTTATTAACTGATCAGCTGAAAACAGGGTTAAGGAAGAGTCCCCCATCCTCCTGGGGCAGAGGTGAAAACAGGAGCTGGCCAAGGCAAGGCTGGACTGGGAAGTGGGAAGCCTGGACTCTGGTTCTAGACGGAACACTCGGTATCCCTGTGACCGTGGGCGAGGCTGTTAGCTTTGCTGGGCCTCACTTTTCATTTCTGCATAATGAAGGGGTTAAACTAGATGGTCTGGAACATCCTTGCATATGGAGCTAACTCTAAAGATATGAGAAATTACTGCGTTGCCACCCAGCCACCCAACCCCTCCACAAACACCATCTTTTAAAGATGACTTAAGGGGCGCTTGGGTGGCTCAGTCAGTTAAGCATCTGCTTATGGCTCAGGTCATGATCCCGGGGTCCCAGGCAGCAGGGAGCCTGCTTCTCCCTCTCCCTCTGCTGCTCCCCCGGCTTGTGCGCGCTCTCTCTCATTCTCTGTCAAATAAATAAATTAAATCTTTTTTAAAAAATTAAAAAAAAAAAAAAAAGATGACCTGAAGTCCAAAATTCAGAACCTGGGAATTCAGAACCAAAGCGTGAGCCCCAAAAGCCAGGTGAGAAGGATGGACTTGAGCAGTCGGCGCACTTGCTTACCAGCCGGCGCTGAGGCTTGATGAGGGGCCGGTTGATGCCGTTCATCTTGTGGTAGAGGCCACAGGCATTGCAAAGGTAGTGCCCCGTCCCGTCGCGCCTCCAGAGCGGGGTGGACATGGCCCCACAGTTGACACACTCTCTGCCTTCCGAGAAGTCATCAAACATATCTACTGGGTGGAAAGTAAGACAGAGGATTAATTCTTTCAGTTTGTGCCCAGAAACTTTACCTCGGAGAATCCAGAGGCCAAGGAAATAATGCCTTTTCCTTGCAAGGAGTAAAAGATGGATCAGCTTGGGCTGCCTCCCTTTTCCTGACTCGGCTCGGCTCACAGGACTGTCAGGGGAAGTGGACATTCTTACTCTTGGGCATCGCGCACACAGCACAAGACCCGGGTCACAAGAAAAGGAAGACTCGGGCAGCGACCACCAGCAGCCTGCGTTTTAGTCCCTCTCTCTCCTCCAGAGCCGGTGGCCCTGAGGTTCTCACCCAACACTGAATTCTGCCCAGACCTTTCTCCTCTCTTTTTTCCCTTCAAAACTGAGATTCCTTTTCCCTTTCAATACAAATACAAAATCAAACAAACAAAAAAAAGGATTTACTCCAGGGAAATTAGAAAATAAAATGTGTAAAGAAAATACAAATCATATATAATCCTGTGACTTCAAGATCACCAGTGTTATTAACATTTTGTTCTATTATATCCTTTGCAATATTTTATATATTGACACATACTTTGCCTAGTCGAGGTCAAGCTATATAATTTTGAGCCTATTTTTTTCACATAATACCAAGGCATTTTTCCCACATTAGAAATTCTTCATAAACTCATTTTAGCATAGTATGGTATCCCATCTTATAAATGTGCCATCCTCATTATCATTAAACTTTTACTTAATCCCTACCCAGTTTCTGATTCTTGTTTTGTAAATACTGCTCATTTTGTGCACAAATCTTAGCATTTCTGCCTATTCCTTAGGATACTCCCCTAGGAGTAGAATTACTGAAACAAAGGGACTACATTTTTGGAAAGTTTTTGAAATTTTCAAACTGCCCTGCAAAAAGGGCTGTGATCCATTTTCGTTCATTTTTGCCATTTCAATATATCTGTATGATATGCTGTATCACAGTTTGACACTTTTTCCTGCTTATTGGTACATAAAATACAGGTCTATATTGCAAGCAACTGTGACTTAGAGTCACTCACACTTCCGTGGGCACATTGCCACCATTCAGTCTCCTGCACTCACTCACCACCCCCCAGCCCCGCTCCCCACCACCTCTATTGCCCAAGTCTATAGGATTTTACAATCGACAAATTTCACTCATGCCCATTTCAGTTGCCTTGCTGATATAGGCTGGGCCAAGTTTCTTATTCTCTATGATCTGTATAAGACCTGGCTCAGAATTCCAGAAGTCTCCCTGACTCCATGTACACTGCTTCCTAGCCTGAAAAATATTTTATATCCTATCCAGATCTTCTGTCCCTAAATGCAGCTACCCTGGTGTTCAGATTGTTCTTGTCCTACCACCAGAGGCAAGAGTGGATTCTCCTCTTGTAACGGGGTGGGGAATATTTGGAGAGGAGGGGTTTTACGAGCTCTCCCTCTACCGGGACCTAGCACTGGGTTTTAAGGTCACACATTCTGCTAGTTCTGTGGCCCAGCTACTTGCTCTAAGGGAACGTGGGCTGAAGAAGAGGATGGTGGGGGGCCCTCCCCTCAACTCTGGGTACACAAACAGTCATTTGCACCTGCAAACAAGTAGCTGTGTGTCCACACCGAGTCAACAATGTGCAGGTGTGAGGGGCTATTTGCTCAGGCCAGGGAGCTGAGCACACACCCGTCACAAGAGAGGCTATTTTTGCACCTGGGTCACACCGAGAACCCTCTGGCAAGGTCACCTGCTTTCAGAGCCGCACACAAAAGGACAACTCCCGTCCCAGTTTGCTTCCCCGCGCCTGGGTGAGGCAAGGAATGAGCCCGCACGCCACCTCCACCTCCAGACCCGCAAGTGCTGCCCTTGTCCTGAGCCGGTCAACCCCGTTCCCTAGGCCAAGGCCTTCCCCTGAGGCCAGGGGAGTTCACAGGAGGACTCTGGAGCAAGGAGAGGCGCTTGCAATGTCAGCCTTTGGTTGGGGGTTTGCAGCGAACACTAGATGGCACTACAGCCTCAAAATTGAACCAATACACGGTATTCTAGCCTAAACCATGCTTGGGGATGGAGGACTCTTCCAGATCATGTTCCCAGTCCAAACCTAATGCGACCCTCTTATTCTTTTTTTTTTAATGGAAAGATTTAAACACGCTCAAAAGTGGACAGAATGAACTCTTATTTTTTTAAAAAGATTTTATTTATTTGACAGACACAGCGAGAGAGGGAACACAAGCAGGAGGAGTGGGAGAGGGAGAAGCAGGCTTCCCGCGGAGCAGGGAGCCAGATGCGGGGCTGGATCCCAAGACCCAGGGATCACGACCTGAGCCGAAGGCAGACGCTTAACAACTGAGCCACCCAGGTGCCCCATGAACTCTTATTTAATCATCATCCAGCTTCCAACAATTTGTGGCCAGATACTTGTCCCATGTATCTCTCCACCCTCTTTCCTCCATCCTGTATAATTGAAGGAAATCCCAGACATCCTACCATTTCATTCATAAATATTCCAGTACGGAGCTCTCACAGATAAAGAATCACACTCTCCTCCCTTTAAAGATAGTAAACTGGGGGTGGCTGGGTGGCTCAGTCTGTTATGCACCTGACTTTGGGTCCTGGGATCGAGTCCCACATAGGGCTCCCTGCTCAGTGGGGAGTCTGCTTCTCCCTCCCTCTGCCCCGCCTCCCTGCTTGTGCTCTCTCTCTCTCAATCTCAAATAAATAAATAAAACCTTTAAAAAAAAATCTAAAAAAAAAAATAAAGATAAGCAAACCGGTTTCTTTCCCGTGTTCTGGTTTACCTAAAGAAGCCTCCAGAGACAAAAATCTCATAATCTGGTCCTCTTTTTTGGAGGGGAGATCTCGTCTCTTCACACTTCTGGTTTTATATGAAGGGGTAGAATCTCATCGAAGGAGCCATCCAGGCAATTATAGGTTTCTCTGCTACTTACTGGCCTTAACTGAAACCCCAACACAAAGATTTGCCTTAGAAACTCCTTCACATTTGCCTCACAGAATAGGTTACACTCAAGGCAATTATTTTACTGGCCAGGGAAAGGCACTGGAGGTTGGCAAATATGTATTTGTCACTGACAAATATTTACTGAGCATCTGCTATTTAAGCACTCTGATAAATGTCCCAGAAACTAGGAGGGAAACTTATTCTCAGAAGGCTGATAACTGAGGTGGACAAATTGGGCCAAAATACCAATAATGAGTTAACAATACTGCTCAACTCATTTTCAGAACATACCTTAACCAATGTGGGATTTGGATGGCAGATACTTCTTGTCTACGGTGGGAAGTGCAGAAGTCAGACCCAGATTGAAGGGTCAGGTGTTAACAACAGTAGCCAAAGAAGAAACGGCAAAGGAGGTCAAGGCCACGCTTCCTCAAGGCACCCTGTCAGATGCACCAAGTCTCTCTACAATCCACTAACCCTCCAAATTTACAGAAGTTTCCATGTTTTCTACCAGAAAGTCTTGCCATCCAACCTACTCAATAACATGTTACCAAAGTTTAAATGCTTATAACAAAGACACTGTAACAATTGAGGAAAATGTTTACCCCTCACGTTAAATGAAAAGTGCAACACATGAACTGCCAGACCACCCTGATGGCAGCTAAGGCACTGCGAAGGAAGAAGTTTTTGTTAGGCTAGTTATTGTAACGTGGACTTTTCTTTCTTGAAAATGCCATTCTAGAATGCCATAGTTGCCTGTTTTAAAAAAAATCTGATAAAAAATTAAAACAAAAACAGAAAGACTTTTGATCACCTTAAGCAGCTCCCAGTCCACTATGGGGGGACTATTTTACTCTCTTGCATCACACACACACACACACACACACACACACACACACACACACACACACCTCTACCTTGGGCTGAAGAAAGGAGAGAACGAAGTTCAAACCCTGCTGCTTAGCAGCCACCCTGCCAGAAGTGGGAGCTGATAGGCAGTGAGCCCCACACCAGCACAAACATCTGGTGGGGTGAACCCTGGTAACTTACTCCTTCATTAGAAAGGTGCTGAGTGGAACTTCCCAAAGGGCAAGTGGGCAGTGGCCTGAAGCCAGTTTCTCAGCCTGATTTCTAAGGGCACAGCTGTGACCTTCACTTATGAAAGCCCTACCTCTCCAGTGCTGGGCATTATGGCCACTGGTCCAACCACTTAGAAGGCAGTGGCAATCCGACTCTCTCGGAAATGGGTCAGCATTACCCCGCACTGGAGGAAAGACTTGTAATAATAGTTGTAAAGTACTTTGCAAATAAGAGGAAAAACTCACAACAATGGCTGTAAAGTGCTTTGTAAACACCAAATGAGATAAGAGTGATGGATTATTGTTAGGTTTGGAGGGGTGGGGAGGGAGTGGGAAGACCAGGGACAAAGCTTGGTGCTGGGTTTTCGCAGGGGGAGGGAATAGATAAAAGAGCTAGGAGATTTGGGAATCTGACCTTTTCACCAAGCACGGGGGTGAGGGGGGCCGTGCTCAGAATTGTAAATTGCGTCTCACTCTCGGACTCGGCCAACTTGGAGGCTTGCAGGCAGCCTGGCTGACAGTCTACACCTATGAGGCCACAAGACTACTGCTCATGGGAAATTGTAGTTACTGATATTTAGCAATGAGACACACAAAATGAACTGGGCCCTAACCCCAGGAATGGGGATCAATCGCCTCACCTCCATCCATGACCCACTTAGAAAACACTGTTCTTAAAGAGGGAAGCAAACTCAGCCTGATTTCTGAGGCATCCGATTTCATAGGGATGTTCCTAGGAATTATGGCAGATTACTTCTACCCAAGTGCCTGAAAAGAAAAATGTGGGCCAGGAGGTTGAAGGATCCCACCCCTGACTTCCCCACAGAGAAGTGACGCAATCAAAGGCAAAGACTCCGACCTCTCCCCTGACCTGCTCCATCCATCTTGGGGAACCCACCCACAGGCAGGGCTAACAAGCAAGTCAGGGCTGGTGAAGGAGGAGGAGTTCGGCTGCCTCCATTTTGACCTCAAACTCTTTAGTTGGGTTCTTCTTTCCAGCTTGTCTCTGGGCTCAGGCAGAAGACCCTAAAGGCAAAGCATCCCCTGCTGGGAATCAAAACTATCCCCTTTCTTAAGGAGGATTACCCTGAGCCAGCAAGACCCTGCCCCTGATGGACTCCAGGACAGTGATGGGTTTGACTCTCCCTGCCTACTTGCACGCACCCACCCATGTTTGCCCCCCCTCCCCCCCATTTTCCTTACCTAAACCTGAGAGTATGTTCTGGGCTTTGGAGACAGTCTTTGAGACGCTAGTCCCGTTTCCCGGTGTCGGCCTCACCGAAATAAACCCCTTTCTTGCTTTGCCTCAAAACTCGGCCTTTGGATTTTGTCAGTGGGGAGTGGCCGAACCTGGCCTGTGTAGGGCCCCGGAGCCAGGTGCTCTTGCACCCCTGCGCCCCAGCTACACTGGGAGAAGGAAAGGAGGAAGAAGGAGAGGAGAAAAGTAGGAGGAAGAAGGGGAAGGAATCAGAGGCCAGGTTCATGGCTGGCACCATGTGTTGGGCACTGCCTGAGAGCTGGATTTGTCTGCCCACCGCTGCATGTTGCCGGTGTAAATGCCAGCCAAATGGGTGGATGCCACAGAGCCTGGTTCTGCTCGGCCGTGCAGGTGCCCCTCAGGCCTTCCGTCTTTTGAGTGGCTTGCTCTTGCTAGGGAAAGCTGGGTCTTGGGCCAGAGCCCATGTTGAGCCCCCTCCTTCACCCTCACCCTTCACCCTCCTGACACTATCTGACCTCGGGCCCTCCACCACTATTTCTGTGCAGGGCACTGAAGCCCAAACATTTGTCATGTGTCTGCTCTCCTGGCCCCTGTAGCAAGTGCTGGACATTGAGATGTATCAGACAAAACTGGGGCAAAAATCCCTGCTCATAGTTGTTTTGGTCTAGCTGGGGATACACAACCCAAAACAAAGAATTATGAAATGTGACAAACTGCAACGGCGCCTGGACTCTATCACGCACCCCCACCCCTCCACCCTTAGCTGCACGTCTTCAGTTGCCCTAGACCACGCTACAATCTATTTGGGGAGAGAAGACACGTGAACACAGTGGAAATTACCCATGCTCTGGGCAGCTATTCAATGCTCCAAAACAGAGGCCAGCAGGGATCCAAGGCCTGGGCAAAGAGAGAGGAGGTACCTGCCCAGAGACCTCCCCAGAGCCAAAGGGGCTTCAGGAACAAAGTCCCGAGCCCCACCCATATGTCCCTTGCTGAACCCCAGCCCTGTGTCCCATCCAAAGTTCACCAGAGACCGTGCCTGGATTTCCTGACAGCCCTGGCTCGGTCCTCCGGGCTGGCGCCTGGGGCTGGGGCACAAGGAGCAAACAAATCCTGAGGTTCTTCTGGCAGCCTGAGCCTTCGGTCTTCTGGGCTTTGTCAGGCTTGGCCTGTGACAGGGGGCTGCCAAGGGGAAGGCGGACACAGCTCAGGCAGCATCAGGCTGGCAGGGGTCAGTGCACCGAACCTGAAAGCTCTTGCAGCCCCTGAACAGAAGCGGCTCCTGCCAGGCCTGGCCCGAGCGGCCCAGCGGAGCCCGGGGCCTCTGCTTCTGAGCGCGGAGGGACAACATGGCAGCGCCTCACGGGGGTTGTCCGTCCCATTCTGACCGCGGTGCCGTGGGGTGCGGAACACTTTCAGCATCTTACGGACAATAATCTACATGAAACGTTTAGCGTGCCACATTTCTTAATAGTCACTGAATAATATGGGAGACCTTTAAACTTTTCTCCAGGTGAATATTGTCACTGCACTGGAAATAAACTTTCACCTTCACACACACACAAAACACCGGCGTTCATCTAGGAGCCTGGCTTCGGGCTTGGAAGGAAAGTTAAAGAATGTGACTCAGGTTCAAAAAAAAAAGAACACCCCACAAAGAAGCAAGAACATTCCGAGAGAAAGGAAAAAGCACCAAAAACAAGAAGGGAGGAAGAGAGAAAGAATGAGAAAGCAAAAGGAGGAGGTGAGAGAACAAATGAGACCGGAGAAAAATATTTACAGCACGTTGCCAAGAATTAATACCCCCTAACACGCTAAGAGAAATGACAAATTCCAAGGGAAAGGTGAAATGAAGGCTCCACCAGGTGACTGGTGCCCCATCACTGAAGGGACTATGGAAAGAGTCAACCATCTGTCTTTCCTTTCTGTGACCAACTGCCCCTCCCTTGCAGATCTCCAAGCTCCGGAGTATCTGCCTCTGGTCCTACCTGGTCTGGGCTCCTAGCAGGGGCAGAGTGGGAGGCTGGCCCGGAGGGCAGGCAATGGAAGAATGTTAACGTGGTTAACGTGGCTCAGAGAAGATCTTGCTGAATCAACAGCAGAGCTGGGACTGGAAACCCACACTCACTGCCCAGTCTCTTAACTGTGGGCCCAGAATCCCACGAGCTCCAGCTCCTGACTTCACCATCCTGTTGGGGACCCACCCTTTCCCCCAGCAGCAGACAGTGTCAACATGAGCAGTTCAAAAATCAGAATATGGAAAATAGTTTAAGGTCACAATATCCCATGTTAGCAGCAAGGGCTCAAAAAGTCCAGGACCCATGGGTGCTCTGTCTTCCCGACTCATCTGTTCACAGAAGTGTCGGAAGGGACATCTGTTTCAATGCTCTTCAGCACACCAAATTGAGAAGTGCTCCCTAGCCTTCATTTCTGTGATTAGATTTTGAGACCTTCGAGAATCCCTACATGTGAGAATACAATTGCACCATAAAGATTTCCCCACAAAATGCAGGGTCACTCACTAGCCATTTCTCCAAGGAGAAATTTCTTGGTGTTTTACTATTCGAGGTTGATCCTCAGTGATGATTAGGTCCTGGGCTTTCAGCATCCTACAAAGTTAAATCCATTAATGACAGAGATTGCCACATTGCTATTCAAAGTTCCACGATGCTAGGTACTGACAATATGACTTCGTTTGCCAGATCTGGAAATTAAACACTCATACACTCCCAGGAGAGGGTCATCACGGCCCCTTCCCACGTGTGATCCACGGGCTGGGATACCATCTTTAAAGGAGCCAAAAGAACAAAGCAAAGAAGGGAATACTCAAAGATTGTGTTGTGTTATAATTTCTATTTGTAAAACTTTCCCTAATGTTGTTATTTTTGTCCTTCTAACAGTAAATGTTTTTACAAACACTGTTTTGCCCAGTTGTCTCCTCTGGCTTCTCTCTCTGGGCTTCACTCTCCCTGCCTTCTGCCCATTACCATCCAGTGAATGAGAAGTCTAGAGTCTTCCCTGTGGGACCTCGGGAAGAGGCCCACGAAGTGTAAGCTAAGCCCAGTTAGTGTGCAAGAGCCTGAGTCTCTACAGGCTGCCCTGTCCAGCGAGCACGGGGTCCTGAAGCCCGCCCCCACACACCGACCCTCTTAAACCTGGAACCACGCTGGCTTTCCTCTTTTCTGCCAGGTCTGACTAGGAGGCCATGTCTGATTCGTCCTCCAGAATGGGACACTTCTGAGGGAGAGGAGCTGATCCCTAATTACTCTGGGACAACAAATTTAAAATCAGGATGTGTGGCCACTCTCAGCAGAATGTTGGTTGTGAGACCTCCAACTCTGACACTTACTCCCACTGTAGTCCCTACACTCGTTTCTCCCCAGTGTCACCAAGTGACTTATTACTGGGCTGATTTACTGCCTCCCAGACAGGGTGCATGCAGAATGCAAGGAAAGAGGTGCGTAAAATCACTCTAAATGCTGGGCTCCCTAGTTGGCGGCTGATATCTCACAGCTCCCTGAGTTCTGGTTGGCTTCAGCTGCCTGGGTCTGGCCTTAGGCTCAGCTCCAGCCAAGAGAGCCCTGACTGGGCATCAGCAATTGAAAATGTCTGCCACTTTTTGGAATCTGAGTACTGAGCCCAAACTGTAACCTCCCTTCTCTGGGCCCTGCCTTGTTCAGTGACTATGACCACTGGTTAGCTCTGAACATCCCCTAATCATTTTTGCCCCTGGGATGACTTGTCTCCTTTAAGTCTCCATTAAGTCTCCTGGAGGGCAGGTGGCCCAGAGTCCTAAAAACTGGAAGTGATGCTTGGGTGATTCCATGAACATTCAGGGGAAGAAACCAAGGTCCAGAGAAGGTGAGTGACTCACGTGAGATTCCAGAACATTCTGTGACCTGATCCTTGCCCTCCCCAGCACCACGCTGCTCTTAGGCTGAATCACTCTATCTGCAGCGCTGGGCATACAGCAGAAACTCATTGCACATTGACCGATCAGATTTCAACAAAATCCAGCATCCTAAAGTATCTAACAAGACAGTAGAATGGTATAAATCTGAGGGCTCTGCTTGACAGCCTGGCCATGCTCCTGGACACACGTAATAACTCAACTGAGAGTTAATTACACAGGACCAGAGGTTTCTCATATGTGTATAATGTGTGTATATACAATTATATATAACGGATGGATAGATATGGAAAAGAACTCCATGACGCAGTGACAAAAATGCTCTAATAATACATTGGAATAATCAAAGGCATCCACCCCCCCCAAAAAAAAGAAAGAGAAAAAGGTTTACTTTTAAGATGTTCATGGCAAAATACTGGAAATAACCCAAAGGTCCATGGATAGGGAAATGAGTAAGAAAACTGAGATGCGGTAAAAAAAAAAAAAAGAAATATAGGAAAATTTGAGTTGATTTTAAAATGACAATTATGTGGACTATGTTAAGATTTTCTCTTCCTGTAGCACAGTTTAAATTCATTAATGAAGCAATTAATTAAACAAGCATTTCTGTATCTGGGGAGGCGCATAAGAGGCACTGGGAACAGCAGGGCAAAGGCCCGAAGCTTGGAGGGAAATGGACAGTTAACAATAACACCAAGAGACCACTGAGTGTGTGGTTCCATTTACATGAAATATCCAGAATGGGCAAATCCACAGACAAGACATAGATAGTGGTTGCCAGGGGCAGGGGGGAGAGGGACTGGGAGTGACTGTTACTAGGTACGAGGTTCTCTTTGGAGTGATGAACATGTTTCTACAATTGTTTGGGAGATGAATGCACAACTCCGTGAATATACTAAAATTCCCTGCATAGTACACTTTATTTTACTTTTTAAGTATGCTCCATGCCCCATATGGGGCTTGAACCCATGACCGCACGATCGAGAGTCGCATGCTCTACCGACTGAGCCAGCCAGGCGCCCCTGAAGAGTACACTTTAAATGATGAACTTTAAAAAAAGAAAAAAGAAAAAAAATAAATGAGTGAACTTTATAGAATGTAAAGTACCTACTAATAAAGCTGTTACAAAATAACTAATAAAAAATTGAATTTTAAAAAAGCATCTCTGCTTAGGAATTAGAGGATTGGAGATATCTATTTAATGTCTTCAATTTCCTGGGATCCTCTCATTCCAAAACCAAGTGCCTCCCTTCCCACAGGGTTAGCCCCTTGGGGCTCAAGTATCCACTATGGTATCAACTATTCTTCCCACCCCACAGAAGGAAAGAGAAAGGCTCTTTCCAAGGTACAGGACCAGAAAGTGCGGGGATGTACATGATGAGCTTATCAAAAGCTGCCTGGCCAATCACACTGCGGACAAAGTCCAACACTGGTCCTGCATCCTCCAAGTCACTGGGGCGGGTCAATGTCCCTCTCTAGGCCTCCCGCCAACCTGCGTCAGTCAGTCATTTAAATGTACCCTGGGAGTGGGGGTGTGGGGAAACAAGCAGTCCCTGCATTGATGGTGTGACATGGTACAGCCTGGGGCTGGGGGGGGGGGGGGTAGGTGGCAGTTGGACAGTATCTTAGCAAAAGCATGGGCCATGTGATCTAGAAATTCCATTTCCAGGAATTTATCCTACAGATGCACTTGCACTTGTGTAAAATGGCTCACATATGAGAATATTCATTGTGGGTTTTTTTTTTTTTCCAATAGCAGGGGATTGAGAAACAACTTATATGTTAATCAATATAGAACTGGTTAACCCAATTAAAGTACACTAGCCATAAAAAATAAAGATATTTCATATACTAATATGGAATCCTTTCCAAAATATGCTGTGAAATATGAGCAGGAAGGTACAGAACAGTACATACGATACCCTCTCACAAAAGAGAAGAGTCTATACACACATTTGTTTGCATATATAATAAATACCTGTAGAAGGACAGACAAAAAACTGATAATATTGATTGCTTCCAGGGAAACATCCCGGTGGCTCAGGGAGGCTTTTGTTCTTAGAGTCTTGTGAATCTTTTGAATACTGAACTATGTTAATTTATTTCCTATTTGCAATAATTCTTTTGTATGTAAAATAAATAAGTAAATAAATATGCCATTAACATCACCACTGTTTCATGTAGCATTATTTTTAATTTAGAGCAGGTTCTTTATAGGCCAGATTCCATTTTCTGATTTCCCATAAAAGCATCTTATCGCCTCCCATTTTCCAAGTGGGTTCTCGGTCGCACTGACCCACTGTCTTGACGCACAGTGCCCTGTTCCTGTCTCAGGGGGTCCTCAGACAGGCTTCCACAGGCAGACTCAGGCTCCAGCCCCCACTGGATCTGGCTTGGCTTCTAATGCTCGATTATACCCATGCACACTGCCTATTTAGACCTCGTTCCTTGTGTTATAATTAGGAAGACTGAGCGGGAGCTTTGGCCAGACCCTCTCTCAGGGACATTTGAGTAGACTTAAACCAGGCCAGTCTGGGCCCCGCTGGACTCTGAAACCCCTGTCCGGCTTGTTATAAGCTGGCAGGATAGAAAGGAAATACTGAACAAATTGCCAGACCAGCTCCCTCAGGGACCAAGACAATGGGTCTGGAGGGAAAAGGCTTTTCCTTCAAGCCCAGCGGCTGTCGAGAGGAAACAACTTCCCTTTCGCCTCCTGGAACTGCAGCAGCCAGCCGGCCAGCCAGGGAGATTTATGGAGTTATAATGTGACCTCTTTATTGCTCTGAATGCTAGGGAGGCATTTCAGGGGAGATTTACGCCTTTTAGAAGGGGAGGGGAGCCAAGGTGTAGAAACATATACAGGGGACTGTTTTCCCCTCTGGGGGTTTCTTGAGGATTACTTAATCAAACCAAAGTTCAATTCAATCACCACCACTTTACATCTTCTGCTAATACACCTAGTTTTCCTGCAAGCTTGTTGCATGAAGTGTGGAGTCTAAGGACAGTCGGGACGGCTCTGCTTTGAATTCAGTTAAGGCAAACAACACAGAAAACCAGGATGAAGACCGTGTACAGCAGTGCTAGAAAACTGTGCCTCCCTAGCAATGGACCTGGGCTAGATTCATTTTACCTGTCTCTGCCTAGGATGAGGGTGTTAGACCAGATAATCTAGGTCCTTCCTAGTTTGAATATTATCCAGATTAAGGTCAGATCAAATGTATGAATTACTCTGCACCAGTGGTTTTTCTGTCACTTGCTTTTTTGAGCTGCAGAACCCTTTCTTCAAAGAAAATTTTATTTGAGGAAGCCCGACATAAAACAACAGAAGAGTACAGCGAATTAGGTGAAAGGATGTACCAGACTCTTCTCAAATCACCCTCTACACACACCTAGGGGCCCTGAGGAAGGTCCTCCAACCACTAGAGGGCGCAGGAGCATAGCTGCAGGAGTGCTACTCAGGACTGTACCCGTGATGTGAACGGGGTCCATCCATTGCTTCAGTATCACAAACTACATTTACCAAACCTATAGGCTGGGAGCAACGAGAACCAATTCCACAAGCAAGCAGGGGTGGAAATGTTTACCAAGAGTAATTCTTCTTCTCTTGCTCTGGTCTCCACAGCTCAAAAGAAGGAGTATTTGGAAAAGATGATTTCTAGCTCCTTACTTTTGAACTCATCCAATTTGGCACTACACTGTAACTCTTCTCATTTATGTATTTAAAAAATTTTCCTCAATTTAAGTTTAACTGCTATAAAAATTCAAACACTACGGAAAGATGTCACATGAAAAAGAAAAAATCTCCACCATTACAATAATCACACTCCCTCAGAGGCAATGGCGGCCAACAATCTTTCTATCTTTTCAAACATTTTGTATCTTATTAATTATAATTTTATTTTAAAAATTTAGAAATTACATAGAAGTACCAAGAATAAAATAATAATCCCTGTCACCATCTCTTATCCAGTCACTATTTTGAATTTGGAATATATCATCGTAAGTCTGGTTTTTTGTTTTTTAAATTTACTTGAATGCCTTCACACTGTACATCACATTTATAAATTTACTTTTTTTAAAAATACGAAGTGTTTCAGTAATTGAGAAAAAAGAATATAAAAACACTCTTAAACTCACCACCTAGCTTTGTCCATCTTAATATTTTACCATATTTGCTTCAGATATTTGTAAAGGAAAAAAAAAAAAAAACACTGCAAATACAGTTCATTCCTCTGTGCCTCCCATCATCCCAGCCTCTTCCTTCCTTCAGTGGAAATAACCTCTATTTTGAATGTCATGTTTATGATTCATGTGAATGTTTTTACTCTTGCAATACGTTTGTATTTTTTCAAACAATACATAATATTCTTGCGTGTTTTAAACTCCATAGAAATAACATGCAAGTTTTATTTTCTGCCTATTATTATGTTTCTGAGTTTTAATTATGTTGATAAGCATGGAGGTACTTTGAGTTGCTTTTATAGTTTTCCACTATATTAACATATCATATTTAATTTTTCATTTCCTTATTGATGTATATTCAGGTTGTTTTTCAATTTTCATTGTAATAAATGCTGCAGTAGTCATCCCTGTTCATATCTGTTTATATACATAAGAAAAGTTTCTCTAGGGTATATTAGACATGTATAGACATGCTTAAAAATATATTTATAAAACACTTATGTTTGGTTTGGGTTCTGTTTAACAATGTATCAATTAGCTTTTGCTAAGTTATGCTATAACAAACTGCCCCCAATATCTCACTGGCTTACTATATTAAAGATTTATTTTTTTGCTGTTCCACATGACAGGTCAGCTGCAAATGGGCTGAAGTTCTGTCAGACTCTGGGATCCAGGCTGAAGGTCCAACCTCTATCTGGGTCTTGCCAGCCTCATGGCAGGGGGCAAAAAGTTATGTCAGAACCACATAATGGCTTTTGAAACCTCTGCTTGGAAGCTGTACAATTGACTTCTAGTCCCATGTCACTAATCAAAGCAGGTATCATAGGCAAGCTTGTGTGATCAGGGTGGAGGATATAACCCTCCCCCAGGAAGGGGCTGGTGGGAAGAACAGGGCCATCTGCCTGAACACAAATGAGATCATACCCTAAGAACTCTTCTGCAGCTTAGTTTTTTCATGGAAGCACATCTATTTGGACATCCTCCCATATCAGTACAGATCTACCCTCACTCTTTTAAGAAGATTTATTAGTTCTACATTTCATTTTTATTTATTTATTTATTTATTTTAGTTCTACATTGTAAAGGTACATGACACTTACGGGGTGCCTGGCTGGCTCAGTAGGTGGCGCATGCAACTCTTAATCTTGAGATTGTTAGTTAGAGCCCTACATTGGGTGTAGACTTCACTTAGAAAAACAAAACAAAACAAGGTACATGCCACTTACATTCTATTCCGTACTTCCTACAGTTGTTTAGCTGTACTTTGATATTTGAAAGGATCCAATGCTCAATGGCCGTCTTTTTATGCCACAGCTTCCCCATTTCTTATGCCTGGGCCGTATTTTGGCAGGCCATTTTTCACTACTGCACACAAGAGGGCTGTAATGAATGAACATCACTGCATTAATTTCTGCCCCAGGACCTATTTATTTTCATCTTTTCTGATTTCTGACAGGGCAACTTCTCCCTTCTTGTCTTTTTTATAAAAATTATCTCAGCTATTCTTGTACAATAAGTCTTCTATATAAATTTGACAATCAGCTTGACAAGCTGCATTTAAGAAATCCTGCTGGGGGGTGCCTCGATTAAGCAGCTGCCTACGGCTTAGGTCGGGATCTCTGGGTCCTGGGATCGAGCCCCACATCGGGTTCCCTGCTCAGCGGGGGGTCTGCTTCTCCCTCTGCCCCTCCCTCCCACTCATGCTCCCTCCCTCACTCTCTCTCAAATAAATAAATAAAATATTTTTTAAAAAAGAAAGAAATCCTGTTGGGATGTTTGCTGGGACTGCATTAAATTGATGGATTTGCTTGGGGCATTTGGAAGAAAGAACACTGCTATATTTTCCATCCAAGAACATAGTATCTTTTGCCATTTAGTCATGTCTTCTTTTACATCCTTTAGCAGTTTTGATAGCTTTCTCCATAGCGATCTTACAGATCTGTTTACCAAAGCTGACCATTCTCTCATTTGCAGATAATGAATACATTGCCTCTTTCTTTCCAATCCCATTTATGTTCTTACCTGGGAACTTTACAGCCTGCTGGAGAGCTGAGAGGTATGGATCCTCAGTGTGGTCCGAATTTCCATTGTATTTGATAGTATTTCTATAGATGGGGGTAGGAGTTGTTTCCTACTCTCACTGGAGATGAAATTTTTACTTTTTGGGGTTCGGTTTGGTTTTTTAACCTGATCTGTTGGTGTTCAGGGAGGTCTGGGAGAAAGCAAACCTTTCCTCTGCTTCTTTCACACAAAGTGTCCACCCCCTTCTTCACAATATCCTTCTCAAATCCTATCACCGGCTCCTCTCGGCTCACTGGACTTCCTAGACTAACCCAGCACTTCCATGGGTTTACTTGACAATCAATCACATCGATACTGAATTACCTATTTTATTCTTGTCACAAAGTATCATTTAAATCATTCAGTGTTATTTTATTCTTTTCTACCAAACTACATTTTGCTCCTAAGCCAAATTATAAGCACACAGAGATCAGGCTATATTTCATACCTTGTTTATTGAGTTAGTTTTATTTTCTCTCTCCTTTTGCACTCTAGTCTAGAAGTGGAGATTCCCTGCACAGAGGCTGCGCCGAGCTCAGCTCTCGGCCTTTCTTCCTCCTATCCAAAACACCACCGCCAAGTCCCAGCGCTCCTGGAGCGTATTTGATGACAAAGGTCTAGTTGTTCAGTGCATCCTTTTACAGCTTTCACTTACTTGGCAGACATCTAAGGAAAAGTGTGAAGCTGCTGCAGAAAAGCGTCTGGTACAACAAACTCAGGAAGGACAGTACTACCAACTATTACATTCATACTGCTCACACCTTTGGAGAAGGTTATAGAATGTGGTCTTGAGGAGAGAGAAGTTTTACAGTTTACTCTCTATTCACTAAACTTTCGCATCGTCTCTTTGTTTTTTTTATTTTCAATTGTAGTAAAATATACGTAACACTAAAGTACCATTTAACCATTTTTAAGTGTACAATTCAACAGTGTTAAGTATATTCATACTGCGGCACAACCCATCTCCAGAACTCTTTAATCTTGCTAAACTGAAACGGTACCTGTTAAATAACTCCCTTCTCCCTAGTAGCCCCTGGTAACCCCCATTCTACATCCTGTCTCTATGGATTTGACTACTCTAGGCACTTCATATAAGTGGAATCATATGGACTTTGTCTTTTTCTCCCCCCTTATTTTAGAGAGAGAGAGAGACAATGCAAGAGGGGGTGGGGAGGGGCAGAGGGAGAGGATCTCAAGCAGACTTCAGTGCTGAGCGTGGAGTCCGATGCGGGGCTCAATCTCACAACCCTGGGATCATGACCCGAGCCCAAATCAAGAATTGGACACTTAACCAACTGAGCCACCCAGGTGCCCCAGAACTTGTCTTTTTGTGGCTGGCTTATTTCACTTAGCATAATGTTTTCAAGGTTCATCCATGTTGTAGACTATGTCAGAATTTCCTTCCTTTCTGAATAAATATTCCATTGTATGTATATACCACATTCTGTTCATTCATTCATCCATCTAGGGACACAGGGACACCTGAGTTGCTTCCACCTTTTGGCTACTGTGTCTCTCTCTTTTTGGTCAATAATGTATTCATCTTTACAAAAAAGATGACCCAGCTGGGGAGAGTGCTCATGGCAGAGTCATTCCTAAGACTCGGCCTTCCAGGAAGAAACTCAGAGGTAGCAGTAGCTGCAGAAAAGCCGGGATGGAAGGAAAATCCTGTGGCGGCAAGACCCTGAGGGAAGGAAGACTGCCCAAGTAGCCCAGCCCTGATAGAGCTGCTCAGGAGCACTTCTGGTGGCCTCAGCGCATACAAATCCTTGAAATGGGAGGACCTGCGCCCTCAGTGCAGCTGATGCAGGGAACGGGAAGGCACGGGCCCAGGATGTCAGGATGACTCGAGGCCACCAGCCTCAGCGCCCTTGTGGCCTCGGGCACCTTGCAGCCTCAGTCAGTTCACCTGCTAACAGACATTGCAACTCCTGCCCGCAGGACAGTTGTTGCGAATAAATAATGAAACAATGCCAGAAGAGAGCGGTGAACACCGTAAGCTCTCAGAGTGTGTGCTGGGCCTCGATGCTACCACCAGATCTCTCTAAACTGCCCGGCGGCTAGTCAGGCCATTCACACAGGCTGCGAATGGAGACCCAGGCTTCATTCTCCTCTTGGCTGCTTCTAACCAGTTGTTGTCCTCAGTCCAAAATGGAGGGCCAAAGGGCCCCGCTCCTGAAAATAACAGCACGAGTAATTCACTTGTTCCTGTTTTTCACCTTCTACTCCTATTTTTGGTAGAGTCATTAAAACACCCCCACAAGTCTTCACCCTCCCGTTCCCATTCATTCATTTTTGCAAAAGAATTGGAAGCCTAGAAAGCCCATGTGGACAGTGTGCAGCTTCCACCAATGCTCCTGGAAAGACAGCCAGATCACTTCTCAGATGGACACCAAGTCCACATCTCTCCTCTCGGAGAGGCAAAGGCACAAAGAGACCTAGGTCCTGGTTCCAGCCCATAATATCAGTCAGAGACGAATGCCCAGGCAGGTGTATACATCAGGTTATTAGAACAACTACAAAATGAACGAATAAGCCACTCGTCCTCTTCTTCCTATCTTTCTCCAAACCCTCACAGTCTGGTAGCCCCCCTGGGTTAGATGCATTTCCTGGCAGAAACCCACAATGCAAGCGACTTGCCCCCTGCTCTCAGCAAACACAAGGTAGCACTGTGATCATGTTAACCATAGTGGTGCTGGATTCGGACCCTAGGAGAGGCTCTAGGAAGCAGTTCACGGTGGAAGGAGCGGGGGAGGGAGGTCTCACTTATTCTCAGAGATTCCCAGAGACAGACCCCATCATGGCTTTCTCCAAGCACAAGCACACACACGCCCTCCCTGGCGGCAGCCACACCACCTTTTCTTTCTGAGCACAACTCAACGTGGTTTTTTCCCATATCTAGTGAGATCACTAGAGGCAGACAACTGGTTCCAGCTCCCTTAGGAGGAGTTTTAAAATATTCTAAAGCTATGACAAAAGTCACACTTCAGGTATCTACAACCCCAATTAGCCTCTGTTTATATAAAAGGCCCCCCTATGTGGAAGGAATTATAGACACAACTAAGTTGGATGTGGGGTCTATGTCCCTAAGTGTAGATTAACACTGAGAATGAGGGCAAATTCTAAAACCCTCATTTAATTCAACTTGGTAGCAACCTAACTCTGCCCTTTATTACTGGGACAAAACAGATCCTATTTGGTCCCTTTAATGATAATTGTGAACATTCACTAACGGGTGACTAATGGCTAATATTTAAAAATACTCCCTGCGTGTCAAATACGATGGTTTATGAACGCTATTTCCTATTACTCACAATAACACTATGAAGTGGCTTTCATTCAATCATATACACATGATAACTGGGGAACACTGCAAGAAGAGCTAGAATTGTAAATCAGGTCCGGACCCCAGACCCTAACCACAGGATGCTTCTGCCCCTCCTACTATCGGCTGCCCCATAGTAAAAAGTTGGAGGTCCCAACAAGGAATAGAAGCAAAAATTTTGAAAGTGGTGAGTGAAAGTCTGGCTAATGGGCTCTGCCTTCACCACGAACAGCTGTGAGATGGCCAGCTCCCCCCTCCCCAGCAGATCTGTCTTCTCTGTCCTTCTCCCCCTGACAGCCCCTTCTGCCTCGCCCTGGGGAAAGGGTCCCCTTTATTAATGCCATTCCTGGAGCTGTGTTTACACAGGGCAGGAAACTTAATATCAACATTCCCCAAAGGAGAGTGTCTTGTCACCTCTGTGAAGCACTTCAGGCAGGCGAGACCAGCCTCCTACCCAAATCAAAAGGCACTTACACCCTTTAAACAGAGTCTGATGGGAGAGTTTGTTTCTACAGAGACTCTTTGAGTTCCTGAGCCTGTCTGTTATGATGAGGTTGAGAGGCAGTCACTCGTATACACAAAACTCTCCCTGGTGCCTCAAGAGGCTCTCTAAGAAGGATCTTGGGAATCTGTTCAAAGTGGGGAGGAGGGAACACAGTGGATTCGGGCACTCAATAGGTAGGAAAAGACAGACTCGATGAGCAAAATTCTACGAGGCTCTGTAAACTGGTAGGGAAAGATTATAATCGATCTGGCTCTAGGGGCAGAACACTGATAAGATGTGAAGACTTTGGGGGGGGCGCTTAGGAAGCCCAAGGGGGCACCATCAGGTCCCAGCAGAGCACCATAGGATCAAGGAATGAACCCAGGTGATTTTCAAAAGGTAAAACATGGAAGGCACCTAACCATATTTTTAGCTTCCTTTCCTGGCTTCTCTTACCCAACATCTGTTACCCTGGACTGCCCCACACTCCCCTCCCACCTTCAGCAGAGCAAAAGTTCAGCTCTGCAGATTTCCTCTGCCCCTATTGCTCTCCCCCATACCCCAGGGGCTCTCTCCTGTTCCCAAGGCTTCAATCAGGGTGATGAGCCCACAGCCTCAAGCCCATGCCACCTGTGTCCTGGAAACCTCACCTGCATGTCCCTCACCCTTAGCTGCCTCTTCCCTTGTTGCTACCTTTGAGAAGACCCCTGGGGTCTTCCATGCTCTTCTCTCTCCTCCTGGCCTTCTGCCTTTGTAAGATTCTTAACAACCCCTCGATCTCCTTTCTCCCCCAACCCATGCCAGGCCCCTCTCCCTGTAAAACTGGTCATGGATGGGGACATGCTCATCCCTGGACTTCTGTCTCTCAGGTTCCTCCCCTTACAAGGATGCATCCTCTCCTCCCGCTCAATGTCTCAGTTGGGCCAGACCGCAGGTATGAGTATGGGAGTCCAAGGGCCCATACATACACTTTCGGATGAGTTCCAGAATTTATCTTTTCAGATAATGAACATTTATTTAGTATTTACCATTTAATTGTATCTCAAACACCAAAATGAATGAGGTATACCCTGAAAACACTTCCAGTCTACTGGAACTATAATCCAAATAAAAAGATAGCACCATAAGATACAGTGAGAACATTGGCCCTATTTGATTCTTGGGAGTTCTGCCTGGAGATATGTCAAAGGCTGCCTGCAGGGACACCTGGGTGGCTCAGTCGGTTAAGCATCTGCCTTCAGCTCAGGTCATGATCCTGGGGTCCTAGGATTGAGTCCCACGGGCTCCCCACTCAGCAGGGAGTCTGCTTCTCCCTCTGCCTGCCGCTCCCCCTGCTTGTGCTCTGACAAATAAATAAATAAAATCTTCAAAAAAAAAAAAGGCTGCCTGCAGAGATAAGCCCACTGCAGAGATTCCAATGAGAGATCTCATTCCAGCTTTCACAAGATCCACCTTCTGCTCCCTCTTTGATACCAAGAGGCAGTGTGATCCTATCTTCTTTGATTCTTCCTTGTTTGTTTCCAGTTCTTCCACAGTCAAGTGAGTGAGAACAAGAGAAAAAAGTTGTCTGCATAAAAAGCCATTAGGGAATTATTAGGGTAGAAAGAAAAAAAACCAAGACCATCAGATATTAGATACTGTTTGCCAAGGTGCTGGGTAATAATCGCTAACATCGGGACATACTCCCAGTGTGCAGCACTCCAGGGTCATGCTCTTCACCACCAGGAGAGACAGCAGCAACTCTGCCCTCTAGAGTCAAGAGCTAGATTCAGAAGCTCCAATTATCCTGGCCTTCCCGTCAAAGACCAAGACCCACTGAGCCTAAGCGGTAAAACCCAAGGGACTTTCCAGAAATACAGAATGTGTTCTTCTCTCCATAGGAAAGCAGTCAAATAAGAGACTCCCAGTTCCTGCCTGATGTCCTTCCTCGAAGTACCGTTTATTTTCCAGGCTGACCCAGCAGTCAGAGGCTGCCAAGCAGAAGGGGAAAGTGATTAATCAGATCCCCCAGCCCCTGGGCCATGGAGGAGGCTTAAATGCGAATGTGGGGTGAGAAACTGTACTCACCAATTCACTAAATTCCCTATTCAGAAGTTACCCCAGACTTTTTCAATCCAGCAAATTAAGGTACTGGGCCAAAAAAAAAAAAAAAAAAAAAGGGGGGGGTACGAGTTCCTGATGGGTAGTAGAATCCCAGAGAATGAAGAAATGACTTGGCCCACATGAGTGGTCAGTGATGTGAGGCCTCAATCCCAGGGTTCCTGCCTTGATCTCGCGTCCCATTTGCTACTATGTGTCCCCTCCTTCGCACCCCCCACCCCCACCAGGAGATTATCAGCTAAGCAGGAGGTCTATACAGTAGGACTCACTCTCCATGACAACACGGAAGAACGGCTCAAAATCCAAAAGAAATGAAGCAAACTCGAATGCAGTTTCCAGGTGGGCAACTTCAAGATGACCACCCCCGGGCCTCTGTAAACTGGGGGGATGAGAGGTGCATGAAAGTCATCTTATACATACCTCCCACACCACTTTGTCCTCTAACTAAGGCTGTAGAAACTCAAAAGAAAGATAATGAGGTCATTACCATGGTTTTCACCCATGCCCTTCTTTGGCCAATCTGGCCTGATGATTTTCTCTTGCCTTTCCTTCCATGTCTTTTGCCTTTACTCACTCATTCTCCAGGCTGGACAATACTTCTAACAGCCTCTCATTGAGCCACTGCTTTCTGTCTCCATGCCAAGCAGTGCGAGAAACAGGTGAGAAACGGGTGATAATGTCCAAAATGCCCAATGTGACCATCTGGGGTGGAGCACCGCATCAAGAGGCAAGATGCAGGGGGAGTCTACCTGGAATATCCCAGCTCAAGTAGTTGAAGAGGAGTACAAAGCCAAAAGGTGGAAACCCTGGCAGTAACCCCAAAAGCAAGGCAAGGCATGACCAAAACAAACGCACTAAAGTGGTTTCGGTAACAGACTGTCAGTCAAAGTGTTGATGTTTTATATCTGAGACTCTATGGATATTATGACATATAGCAAATGTGAAATTACGTTGGGGTGGTTGATAATGTAATTTTGGGCGTGGATGAAAAAAGTTATAGCTGTAAAGATGCATGAAAGATGTAAAAAGGTGCAGCTTCCATGGAAAACAGTATGGTGGCTCCTCAACACCACACAGAGTTACCCTATTACCCCACAGTTCCACTTCTGGGTGTATGTCCCAAAGAACGAAGAGCAGGGACTCAAACAGATTATGTGTAGACCCATGTTCACAGCAGCATTGTTTACAATTGCCAAAAGGCAGAAGCAACCCAAGGTCCACCACAGATGAATGGATAAACAAAATGTGGTGTATACATACAATGGGATATTATTCAGCCTTTAAAGGAAGGACATTCTGACACGTGCCACAACATGGGCGAACCTGGAGAACATTATGCAAAGTGAAATAATCCAGACACAAAAGGACAGATACTGTATGATTTCACATACCTGAAGTAACTAGTATCAAATTCATAGAGACAGAAAGGAGAAGGGTGGCTGCCAGGGGCTGGGGGAAGGGGGAATGGATACACAGTTTCAGATGGGAAAAAAGTTCTGGAGAGGGATGGTGGGTGATGGCTGCACCGTAATGTGGATTCACTTAATGCCACTGAGCTGTACACTTAAAAATAGTTAAAATGGTCAATTTTATGTTGTGTATATCTTAGCACAGTTAAAAAAAGATGCATAAAAGGAAGTAAAAGCATTTTAGTCCTAAATTTCAATCAGAAGTGTGGTATCGGCACATGATGTCTTTTATCATAAGATAAATTTGGATGGGATGGAGGAAGTTTTTCCTGACTCTATATGGAATGACTAACCCAAGAGCAAAAAACACAACTAGCGGAGCTAGCTCTAGGAGTGGTGTCCAAATACCGTTCCTCACTAAAACGAGCCAGCACTTCCTAGAGAAAAGGCCAAATGCAGGTCTGGGAGGAGAAGATGCTAAGAAGAGCTTGGAATATTTTGTCATATGGAAAGCAGGAAAGGATCAAACTAAGATTTTATCAAAAGAACTCAGGAGCCAATTTGGACAGGTTCCCACTGGCAAAGACAGAACAATCTGAGCTTCAATCAGTATAATAGCTACATGGATTATAACACATCATATATGTTTAAATCTCTGAATTCTTAACGATACTAAAAAAAAAATTCAGGGCACCTGGGTGGCTCAGTTGGTTAAGCAACTGCCTTCGGCTCAGGTCATGATCTCAGGGTCCTGGGATCGAGCCCCGCATCGGGCTCCCTGCTCGGCGGGAAGCCTGCTTCTCCCTTTCCCAATCCCCCTGCTTGTGTTCCCTCTCTCGCTGTGTCTCTCTCTGTCAAATAAATAAAATCTTAAAAAAAAAAAAAAACAACTCATTGGTAATCTTTGAAGGATGTCAGGGAACTAATTCATTATTTTGAAAAGTAAAGTGAAAGCAGCAAGCATTCATCCTGCCTTTCCTATACAAACTGTATCTCAGGCTAACCAAATATTTGGTAACTGAAGTATTTTTTATTGTTACGGATGTATTTCAGCTAATAAATGAGTGCATTAGAATATCACCATTTGCAACCCCTAATGGAATAATGGATCTAGGCAATGTCCATCAATGATTGCTGAATGTGATCAAGTGTATTTTTCCAATTACAGATTTACATGAAAAAACAGGACAGAGGAATATGTTAAATGTCATGAAGGAAATGCAATCAACAAAATCGAGGCTGTAGAGTAGGAAAAATCTACAGGAAAAGCCTAATTTCTTTAGCAAATATATTGCAAGAAAAAGAAGAAAGGGTGAAAGGAGAGCCTACAGATTAAAAGAAACTTGAGGGGCACCTGGGTGGCTCAGTCGGTTAAGCGGCTGCCTTCGGCTCAGGTCATGATCCTGGGGTCCTGGGATCGAGTCCCACATCGGGCTCCCTGCTCAGCGCAGAGCCTGCTTCTCCCTCTCCCTCTGCCTGCCTCTCTACCTACTTGTGCTCTCTCTCTCTCTGTCAAATAAATAAATAAAATCTTTAAAAACAATAAAATAAAAATAAAAATAATAAATAAATAAAAGAAACTTGAGAGACACATCAATAGAGGCAACATATGGACCTGATTTGGACAAATAATCTAAGAAATTTAGACAAGTAGAAAATTTGAACACTGACTGGACACTTAATGATATTAAGGAGTGATAGTTAATTCAAATCAGGGTGATGCGGGCATTGGGGCTATATATTTTTTTAAGTGTCCTTATATCTTTTCATACAGAAGTATTTATAGATGAAATGATAAGTTGTCTGGAATTTCCTTCAAAATAACATAGTATGGAGGAAGGGGGGCATATAGATGAAATACAGCTTGCCACCAGTTGCTATTTGTTAAAGCTAGGGGATGAAGAGAATTGAACTTCAAATCTTTATCTTCACCTTGAAACTTCCTGGGAGGTAGATGCTCTGGTTAATCTATCCTATGGGGTCTAGTGATGCATAAACAGTATTTTTCCCCGTAATTACCTATATTCCTAATTGAGGCCACTCCTGGCACCCTCCTCACCTCCAGAGACAGTACCAGGAGTGGGTGGGATTACAAAAAAGGGTGGGACCCCGCCTCCTGGATTAACCAGGCCCCTCTTCTTCCCAGGGCAGGGAGCTGGTTTGGGAACTAGGGTTGGCCTGGAATTTTGCCCCTTCTTTCCACCTCAGCCTAGACACAAACCACACAGCCCTACTGTGTGCCCTACTGCTAATGCACATATGCGTAACTCCTCCAAAACATCCTTCTAGCATGCAGCCCCTCCTTTCCATCAGACTTCCTTCTCTAATTGGGAGTGGGTGCAGAAATACAGAGGGGAGGCAGTCATTGCCTTGCGGACACAACACAGGGGTCCCCTCTGCCAGGAAGCCTGGTCTGGGGTGGCAGGGCCAGTGTAAGTATACTAATGGCTCCCAAGGAACCCAGACTTACCCTGCTACCACCCTCCCTGCACCAGGAGGGCACGTTCACTCTTTATCTCCCCTCCCACGCTGTAAGCTGCTGGGATAGAGGGCCATCTTGCTCATTTTTGATCTCCCAAAACTAACAAGTGCCCAGCTCACAGGAGACAGGCAAAAATATCTGTTGGCTGGTGGTTGGCTGACAAAACAAATGACGTGTCTGGATCTGGTGGTTGGAATGGAGCTCTACCCTCTATGGATCTCCACGGGCTCCTAGAAACTCAGACGCCGAATGGGTTTAGTAAAATAGAAGAGCAAAACCAAAGGAACAATAAACTGAGACCAACTCTGAGGTAACTTAACCCATGGTTTCCAAAAGTTGTTCTTACATTTTAGGAGTTAAATATTTTATTATGTCTAATAAAAAATAAAACTGCCCATCAAACCCCAAATTTCACAGATACTGTTGCCTCAAATGAGGCAGGTGGCCATGGAAACCGACATTACCGAGACTGCACGAATTTGAGTTTGATGCCCAGGCAAGCTCAGGAAGGTTACAAGTTATAGGATAGTTCTGGTATGAGGAAAGACAAAGCCAGCATGAACTATTATCCTGGGGGAAGTATAATACCCTGGATTTTAAATACCCCAAAGGGCCCTAGAGCAGCCCTTCCCCTTCTTAACCATTTCTGCTCCTGGACTGATATCGGAACCTTACAAATGTTGGCACTGGAGCCAAGAGAGGCATGGTAAGCTGTCCAAAGTCATGCAGCAGGAAATTTGGAGGGCACAGGACAGGGTCCTAGGGACCCTCAGTCCCAGACTGATGGGCCTTCACCTCACTGACTTCCCTTTCTAAAAAGTGGGTTGAAAGCTACAGCTCACGGTTCACAGCAAATCAGAGCCTCACAAATCAACACATCTTGCAACTGGTCACCTCTCTTCAAGGGGGAACCACCTAAAACATATACATATGTTCCAGCTTTAAATTGGCTATATACACAATAAACTAGAAGATGGAAAAACTAAGTTTTTACACACAACTCTCCCATTTGATTGGCTATGTGTTATTGACAGTTCTTTCTGCCAATTTCCCATCTTTGCTCTGCTTAAGGGATCTGACTTCAGGAGCCAGTCTGGGTCACTGATCTTTAAAAACTTTCTTCAGTGCTGAAATAACTAAACAGTAACTTTTATGACTGTTTAAATATATACATATACACATGCCTGTATATGTATGGTAACCAAGAAGTCAAGGATTAATGCCTAACGGTGGTTATCTTTGGGTGGTAAGATTACCACCTATTTGTGTGCTGATGTGTATGAGTTTTTTATTTTTCCATATTAAACATGCATGGAGTTTAATAAAAGAAGGACAATTAAGTGTTACTGATACTATTTGAAAAAAAAAAAACTATTTGCTTTTCTGAAGCCATTTTTGACCTGAAAAACATTTTCTTTTTTTGAATAAGCAGTATTTTCCTATTAAGTGTGTACTTTGTAAGAACCACATTCTTTATTTAGGGTCAAGTTAAGTTCTTTCTATGTGCTAGGGAAAGGTTTTATTTGTTGTTTGTTTTCCCCCCACCTAGTCAATTTCGAGGGGTAACTTGTATTATTGCCTCTCTTTACCTGGTTTGATTTATGATCTTGGAAGTCAGGTCATTCTTTGCTAGGTCGAAGAGAGAACGAAAAAAAAAAAAAAAGGTTTCCCCACCTAATACCTGATAAAATATCTGAAAAGGTCGTTGCAGACCTTGACAGAAACATACAATTTCAACCCAATCTGATAAAACAACAACTCTGAAAACTTTTATCAGAAGAACACGTAACTTACCATTTCCCAGCTCAATTGACTGAACTTTTTTATCTGAAATGACAGACATCGTAAGATAGGAAAAGCTGCAGATAAGAAACCAAATTGAGTTGTCTTGAATCAGATCCGATTGTCTGCCCCTGGTTCAAACTCCCACACCTGCTCTGAATGGGTCAATGAGAGTCTCTTGGCACCGTCCCCGAGGGGTTTGGAAACATTGCAAAAGTGGTGAACTTTGAGACTTCAGCGTTTATTCTGCGATTATAATTAACCTGCTCACCAGTTGCTATTGATCAATTCTGAATAGAGGTGATAAAGTTTGACTGGATTTCTAGAAGTAAAAATGGAGCTTTAAACCGGGAGGAAAAAGGGAAGACTACAAAAATAATTTAAGAATCAAATTCCATTTTAAGATCTGTAATTAAGGAATCCCAAAGCCTATGGTTTAATAATCTACCATATTGTGGTGGTATCTCCTTGATTTCTCATCCTCCAAAATAAAGCATATCTATGACTATTCAACGCAAAGTGAAACACAGCCTCAACATTCCACTCGCAGAGGCTTTTCGATGACTTTAAACGTATGGAATGGCTTACCTGTCTGGATTATATTCCTCCCTTGGTGAAAAAAAAGATACTTAGAGTCATGAAGTCAATTTTGGGACTTCTGCAAAATGCTGAAGGCCAGAAAACCAAATTCCCTTCATTCAGATAAGAGGCTTGAATATCCTGGCTCAATTCTGATTACAGAGCAGTAATAGATAAAACCATAGGCCCCCTGCCAGAAACAAGAAAGCTTCCACCGATGGCTTCTGTGTTCAGCTCAGCTCAACTCCATGGGGCTCAGTCACTGTCCTCATCCATACCCCTATTCTCATCTTCATTAAAACCATAACTACTACAGTGCTTTTCTCCCCTCAGATATATCTGAATCTTCAGAGGAAAGGGAATACAGAAAAGCTGGTTCTAGGTTTCTTTGAGGAAAAGGATTTTTGATAGAGCCGTATGTTTTTGTCCTTCTTTTGCAGCCAGCAATCCCCCCCAGAATGAGAGAATCCTCTAGCTTGGAGGGTCTGAATTCTGGGAAATCTCTCTTTAATTTGCCGCACAGCAGAATCTGGAGGCTGAAAAGGAAGTTGAAGTAAGGCAGGGATTCCTAACGTCATACTCCCCAAGTGTAGGGTGGGCAGAATCAGAATGAGATGGAAGGCCACTAGAGAAAATAGGGTACCTGGAGAAGCATTGGTAGGAAGCAGGAACACAGAGGAAAAACTACATTGGCGGAGACCAAGTAATAGAAAATCCTAAAGTTTGAGGGGCCCCTGGTGGCTCAGTCAGTGAAGCATCTGCCTTCAGCTCAGGTCATGGTCCCTGGGGTCCTGGGATTGAGCCCCGCATTGGGCTCCCTGCTCAGCAGGGTGTCTGCTTCTCCCTCTCCTTTTGCCTCTCCCCCATGTTCTCTCGTGTGCTCTCTCTCAAGTAAATAGTCTTTTAAAAAAAAATCCTAAAGTTTGAGTCTTTCAACCACCATGCACCTTATGGTACTGAAGGGATAAGCGCCCTCATCTTAAGGTTGGCAAATGCAAAAGGAGGTAAATGAAAGGAAAGCATGTGAGTCCCAGAAATTGGGCTTCCCTGCGTTCTAAGCCAGAGCTGTTGCTTACTACCACTGGGAACTTGGGCAGACCTCTTAATCTTTCTGAGGATCAGTTATGTCTCCTGCAAAATGTAGAACATTTCTGCCTCTCAAGAAGGACTTAAAAGTCCCTTGGGCGCCTGGGTGGCTCAGTGGTTAAGCGTCCGCCTTCGGCTCAGGTCATGATCCCAGGGTCCTGGGATCCAGCCCCACATCGGGCTCCCTGCTCAGCGGGAAGCCTGCTTCTCCCTCTCCCACTCCCCCTGCTTGTGTTCCCTCTCTCGCTGTGTCTCTCTCTGTCAAATAAATAAAATCTTTAAAAAAAAAAAAAGGACTTAAAAGTCCCTATCACCTGACAACTTCCCCATTGACCCTTGATAAAGGATCCAACTTACTATATATAAATTGCATTATAGAGAGCAAGATACAGACACATATATAGCACAAGATAGAAGCTCCTGTCCCTAAAGAGTTGTTAGCTAGTTTCCAAACATGAATGTATCCAAACTTGTAAATTTATTTTGCACAAATTAAAACAGATCAGAGGTTATTCCTATTATAGCCCCACCCATATTATCTTCCCTACTTGCTTTAGAAGGAGACAAAGAAAATAGCTCTATAGATAGCCAATAAAATGTTTAAATAAGCCTTCATGGACTGTGTTACATGACGCCATGTCATGGACCATAGAAAGTCAATAGAACAGAGTGATACCCATTCCCAAACCATGAGAGGGCCTTATCACCTGCACCTTATTCAGGATTTGCAGATCAAAAGAGTCACCAGCGGACAAATACTTCCAAAAGTCAAAAAGGCTAGGTCAAGTTCTTAAAGCAGCAGCATCCAGGGGCCTCCAAGAATTGCCCTCTAGAGCAAGGCAATGAAAGAACCGGCAGTCCTTCCTGGCAGTCCTTCCTCCTTGCTCCTTCCTGGCAGTCCTTCCTCCTTCCTATGCAAACAAAAGCGGCAACATTTGCAGCCGGCTTCAGCTCTATATTCCCTACAACTCAATTGCCTTAAAAGGACAGGCTCAGGGGGCGTCTGGGTGGCTCAGTGGGTTAAGCATCAGCCTTCGGCTCAGGTCCTGATCCCAGTGTCCTGGGATCAAGTCCTGCATTGGGCTCCCTGCTCAATGGAGAGCCTGCTTCTCCCTCTCCCCTGCTGCTCGTGCTCGCACTCTCTCTCTCTCAAATAAATAAATAAAACCTTTAAAAAAAAGGACAGGCTGAAAAGAATTGGTTAAAAGACTTGCCTTGGGGGAAGGTAATTTGTTTTTCTAAGATCATCCTATCACTGCCTTAGTGGTTTTCTGGCTCTCACCCCAGTATAACCTCAGGGAGAACTGCCACACCAGGAAAGGGCACCCATCTATGTGCCTCCAATGCCAGTAACTTGACATTTGCTGAGATTTGCTACCAATAGACATTACTGAGCGTAGGATAAGAGTTTTTTGTCCCCTCGGTAAAGCAATCTCCTGTTGGATAAGCAAAAACCAAAAGCTAAATTCAATAAACAATCTGTACTACAAAGTACTTTTTCTGTGCATCTATAACTCTAAATATAGAACCCTGTTTTAAACAAAAAGAGGGCGAGAGACTCTCAGGAAGTTAATTCATGAATGCTGTATGTCTCTTTGATAACTTAATTGGTTTAGTATGTTTTTTTTAAATTGGTAATATATTCACATGGTTCAGAATTCAAAAGGTTCCCTTTGCACACCAATGTTCCCAGCAGCATTATTCACAAGAGGTGGAAACAACTCAAGTGTTCGTGATGGATGAATGGATTTAAAAAATGTGATATATACATACAATGGAATATTATTCAGTGTTAGAAAGGAAGGAAATCATATGACATGTTACAACATGGATGAACCTTGAGGACATTATCCTAAGTGAAATAAGCCAGTCACGAAAAGATGAATACTATATGATTTCACTTACATGAGGTACCTACAATAGTCCGATTCACAGAGACAGAAATTAAAATGGCAGTTACCACGGGCTGGGGAGGAGGATATAGCTGTTGTTTAATTGGTATAGAGTTTCAGTTTTGCAAAATGAAAAGTTCTGACAACCTGTTTCACAATGATGTGAATATATTTAACACGACTGAACTGTACACCTAAAAATGGCTAAGATGGTAAAGAATAAAATCAAATAAAACTTAACTTTAACCTCCCTATACTTTTTTAACCTCCCTATATTTTAAAAGTATTTTATTATTTAATGTGCTAATAAAGAAGCATAGAAGTGACTTAAAAAATGGTTAAGGGATGCCTGGATGGCTCAGTCGGATAAGCGGCTGCCTTCAGCTCAGGTCATGATCCCAGGGTCTTGGGATCGAGCCCCACATTGGGCTCCTTGCTGGGGGGTGGGGGGTGCCTCTTCTCCCTCTCCACTGCTTGTGCTCTCTCTCTCTCTCTCTCATGCGCGCGCGCTCTTTCTCTAAAATAAATAAATAAATAATCTTAAAAAAAATAAAAATAAAAAATGGTTAAGTTGGTTACAAATTCAAAAGGTTCCACAGGGGCGCCTGGGTGGCGTAGTTGGTTGGGCATCTGACTCTTGGTTTCGGCTCAGGTCATGCTCAGGGCCACGGAATGGCGCCACGGAATGGAGCCCCGCATCGGGCTCCGTGCTCTGCCCAGAGTCTGCTTGAGATTCTCTCTCCCTCTGCCTCTTCCCCTGCTCGCTCTCTCTCTAGATTAAAAAAAAAAAAAAACTTAAAAAAAAATCAAAAGTTTCCAAGGCATATGTGGTAAAAGTGCTTTCCCACCCTTATTCTTCATCTCCCTAGTTATCCTCCCCATGGGCAATTGACATTACAAATTCCTTGTATTTCCAGAGATAAATTAAATATTTTCAAATGCATATACTCTTCTTCTCTCTCTCTCTCTTTTTTTTAAGTAGGCTCCACGCCCAGCACAGAGCCCAACACAGGGCTTGAACTCAGGACCCTGAGATCAAGAACTGAGCTGAGATCAAGAGTCGGACCCTTAACTGAATGAGCCATCCAGGCGCCCCTGCCCTTCTTCTTTTTTATTTACACAAGTAACATGCAATATACATATCCTGTACTTATAAATATCTTTGGAGAGGACTCTATACCATCACATAATGAATTTCCTCATTTTTTAAGCCTACATGCTATCTATTGTTTGTATGTCCGATATGTATACAAACAGTTCCCTGATAATAAACATTTAGATTTTATTTATTTATTTGACAGAGAGAGAGACAGCGAGAGAGGGAACACAAGCAGGGGAATGAGAGAGGGAGAAGCAGGCTTCCCGCTGAGCAGAGAGCCCGATGCGGGGCTCGATCCCAGGACCCTGGGATCATGACCTGAGCCGAAGGCAGACGCTTAACGACTGAGCCACCCAGGCGCCCCTGGGTTTTTCCCAATTTTCGTTATTATAAACAGGGCTACAACTGTGCCAGTGTATTTGCATTTAAATTCCTAGAAGTTAAATTTCTGGGTCAAGAGTAGCTACTTTATAATTTGTTGGATATCACCAAGGGCTCTTCAATTTACACTCCCACCCACAGGTATCAGAGTTCCTGTTTCCCCACGCCTCAGAGTATGTTTGTTTTCTTAGCTCATTTAAGTTAAAAAAAAAAAAAAAATGGGAAGGGATACAGAAGAAAGTGTTATCTAAAACTGTCTCCTGTGCATCATTCTACCTGAGTGCTTCGAAAGTACCTAGCAAATGTGGCCTGACCTTTTGGTGGGACACAATTGGGCAGGTGACAGATCTCACTGGAAGCAGTGACACACCCCTGGCCAGCCCGCACACACCTTCCTCACTTAATTGGTTCTCAATCTAGCAGCACAGACCAGCCCCAGCTCTGACTGACCTGCTCAGGGTGGTAACCGGAAAGTCAAACAACTTCGGTTTTCTCAGAGACTGACAAATCATTCTCTAGCCAAACAAGCTACTTCAGAGTTGATCTCGCAAAGTTCCCTATATAAATGAACTGGCTCTGAAAGAAACCGGCTTCATTGATAAGCAGTTCCCCCAAAGATCCAGAAAACACTTGAGAGAGTTTTCCATTGACCTGTACCGTAAACAAACTCTCATGACCCCACGAATGAAGCAAAGCTTTTAAAGAAACCACCTGGCTGACACTGGGTGATGCACGTGTTTCACCGTGTTATTTTTTTAAATCAACCCTTAAAATGATTTTAAAAATTTGAGATCCTTTGACAGCATTATAACTGCTTGTTTCTCTATTACCCCAAAGAATTGTTATTTCATAATAAAGCATATTTTCTTCACTTTTCCAGTAACATCTGCTACAAAACTATTTCCTTCATGGCATATTTACACATAATTTCCACGGTTTCCTTGTCTGCTTTAAGTATTTGCAAGCATTAATTAATACAAAAATCAGCTTTATTGTGGTATAACGTACATACAATCAAATACTCCTGTTTTAATAGTGCATTTCCATGAGTTCTGACAAACTGATATACCTGTGTAACCACCCTGATTGGTTCCTTCACGAGGAGACACAGCTCTCTTACCTTGCTCTAGCTATCTCACGTGCATACAAACATGGGCTCTAGCCCTTGAAATGCAAGAATTCCCTGCCCAGCTCCACGGGCAGATGGCAACCCACCATCTCCTTAAGCACTATCAGTGCCCAGGGGGTTATTATTAAGAGAAGTCATATTCCATATTCCATTTCAACAACCACAATCATGTGTGAGAAAGTGTTCGTGTCAAACCTAATGTTCACTCACCTGGAGCAACACAATGTTAAAAGGACATAGGCTTTTGCCTTTCAGATTATTATTATTTTTTTAAGATTTATTTATTGGCGGGGGGGAAGGGCAGAAGGACAGAGAGAGAGAGGAGGGGCAGAAGGAGAGAGAATTTCCAGCAGGCTCCCTGCTGAGCCCAGAGCTAGACACAGGGCTCAATCTCATGACCCTGAGATCATGATCTGAGCCGAAAACAAAAGTCAGACGCTTAACCTACTGAGCCTCCCAGGCACCCCATCAGGTATTTTTACACAGTCATTCTCTCTCTCTCTCTCTTTCTCAGACACCCTGTAACTTCTCCAACCTAAAACAGCTTCAGTGGTTTCTCAAGGGTTCCAGAACCCTCTCCCACCCTGCTCCCTCTTCCCCAGGACTCCTCAATGGGCCTCTGAAGCAGCCACTGTGTGTATTTTTGACCTGGGCAGAGTACTGTGGCAACTGCCTCCTAGATCTCTACTCAAATATTTGCCAAGTGCCCAGCATGTGCCTGGCACTTAAATATGAGTAAGACTCTGTACCTGCCCTCAGTAAGGTCACATAATTCCATTAATGCAGCCCAATTAATGATGTCAATGGTTGTTTCAGGGTCAGGCTCATATTGAACTTGGAATGAGCTGAAGTTCATATACATTGCGGTCAAGGCAGAATAACTCCTTCCAACCTAAGTGCACGGCTTTACAGAGGCCCTTGTTAGCTTTTATTACTTTGATTTTCGTCTTTTCCAATAACCAACATAAGAACTCTGGCAAGATATTAACTATTGTTAAAAACGAGGCAGTTAATACTTCATAAAAAAATAAAGCTGTTCCCTTATTTCTCCTCATTGAAATTGAAACTAGTTCCTGAGGTGAAGAGTGAATTAGTCTGTGTGGTTTTACCTATGGCTGTAAATACATTATTTACGCAAAAGCCAAGCTGTGTTGTATCATTTCATGGTACTACAAAATGTGATGGCAAATGAGGGTTTAATTTTCTTTTCCTTTCCTTTTTTTTTTTTTTTAATTGCAGGTTCTGTGCTTTTCCTGGCAAACTCCTACTTATCCTTCCAGACCAAATACAGATGACACCACTTAGGTGAAGACTTCCAGATTCCTAGACAGAAGAAAGAACCACTTCTGTCTTCTCTCCTTTGCTCTTAGCTCATTACTGCAGCATGCTACAGGATCATTTACCCATTTTCATGTCTGTTTAGGGTCACCAACCATCCCTGTGTATTGGGGACTGCCCTAGGTTTAGCACTAAAAACCCCAAGTCCTGGGAAACCCCTCAGTCCTGAGAAAATCAGGAAAACAAGTCACTCTACGTGATAGTGAGTAGCTGCTTAACAAAAGAGCCATCTTTTATGAGGGGCCAAAACCAACTACTTCACAAACACTGCCTGATATTTGTCTAATATAAGACAACACTAAAAGGAGTTAGGATTGTCCCATTTTACAGAAAGAGAGGGGAGACTGAGAGGTAAGTAACTTGCCCAAGATCACAGGGGTACCTGGAATTGAATGAACATTCGCCTGTCATACAGCGGCTCTCAATAAATATCATGGAATCAGTAATCACTTGTCATCATGCTTCTATCACTCAGCATCAGCCAATATGCCAGTGTTGGTCCTTGATAAACTAGCAGGCATTTACAGGAGGGTCCGTATGATAGGAGGAACAGATAAAAAAAATATATATTTATTTACATGCACTGCTTTTAAATGAACTTGCTTTTAGGTAAGTGCCACCTGCAGAACATGCTGAAGATATGAATGCCAGCAAGTTCCACATGCCTCATGTTCTCTCACAAAGATAACATGGAAGTTTCCTGAAGACCATTTAACACACTTGGCTATGTATAGAGGAGATAATCCAGCTGCTAGGCCAGACCCAAGGGCTGTTTTCAGGTGGGACTTCCTGAACTAGTGGAACAGAGCAGAGTACTGGGAAGACAGGCCACACTTCTCAGCAAGGAGGTGCTCCTTGGAGGTCAGCTTGTCATTTGTTGACCCTGAAATTTGGGAAACGTTACTTACTCCAGCACCCTCCTAAGTGGTACGGGTTACATTTTAGAATTTAAATACTGTGTGCATTCATACAGTATCTTTTTTTAATTTTTTTAACATTGTTGTGGTTGTAACTCTGAAGACCAGAAAAGCATAGCCTCCATTTTTGGACTTTGAACTTTTTTTCCCCTAATCCAACACCAAATTCTCATTCCAAGTTATAGGGGTTAGAAGCAACCTTTCCACTCCCACCACAAGTTAAAAGAAGTGGAACTCTGGGGACCATTTCTCCCTATTTTAAAACGTAAGTTCCAGAGAGAGTGTTCCAGAGACAACGGAGAGTTCTGAGAATGCAGAGCCAAAGCGCCGCACCGCGCGCCCCCCCCAACACACCCACCCCCAGCTGCCATTGTATGGAGATGCTTCAAGTGAGCTATCTGGCTCAGGCCCTCCGAAGGGCTCCGGAGCCAGTTGCTCCTCCCCCCCGGGGGGGTGCCGTCTGGCTCCCCTGAGAAGGGGAGGGGGAAACTAGGAGCCACAGACCCAGCCCCGGCGCCACTTCCACGGTTAATCAGTTTACCTGGGATGTGTATTTGGCTGGACCCCCCTGGGGACCTTCCCTGGCCACCCAGGGTCAGAGGATGATTTAAAAGCTCTTCAAAGCCGGGACCCTTCTCAGAGCCAGCCTAAGACTGGAAACCTGGGAGGGACAGGCTTTACTCTTCAAAGTGAGAACAAATGTGAAAGGATTTAGCACTTAGTAGGTAGTCAATAAATGTTAACTTTGTTTCTCAGGTCTGGGCTTCCCCTCCCCAGCAAAAGCCATCTCCAACCAAACCCGATCCTGTCCCTTCCTGAAATTCCACAAGGCCACAGGTCGTTTGCATTTGGAACTAGTGATTGCCACTTCCCTTACTTTGCCAGCCCAAAGCAACCAGACCCTTTTTCAGAGTTCATTCTGTTCAATCTGTAAATCGGAGCAAGAGAGCACACGTTTGCCGGCGTTCCCAGGTCTGTCATTCACAGGAAATATTAAACTGTGCCCATTACGATTGTTATTTCTAACCTCAGACCTACAGACAAGAGGACGCTCAACTTATGGAAGCTGCTGCAAAGTCTCCATTTAAATCAGGTAATATAGAGAAGCCCCTTTGGGGTTCCGGTGTCCCCGGACGCTGACCAGGCGTGCGCTCTCAATACACCCCGCACATGCGCCGCCGCAGACCCGCGCAGTGCGCAATGCGCTCTGGCCCCCAGGCACCCACAGGGTGCCAGCCCCAGTTCAACCCATCTCCACTGCTCCAGTCCCTCCTTTGTACCAGGTGTGAAATCCCGACAGGAGAATCATCTGCCACTGCGAAGGATCCTCCAACTGGGCCGCCAAATGGCCCAGAAGATCTTGGGCCCTAGCCAATGTAATCAGTTCCCTGCTGAGGACTCCAAGGGAGGGCCGAGAGGAAATGGGAGCAGAAACCCCGCGATCGCTAACGCTGTCCACCAAGGGCTCCCGGGGCTGCTCCTCCCAGCTCTCCAGTGAGCCTGTCAGCCTCCCGCGGTCACCTACAGATGGGCATGGCGGGCTCAGACACACCCGACGTCTGGGGCTTAATGAGGGCACACTCAGACCCTGCCACCCCTTAGTCCTCTCTCTTTGAGAAAAGCATCTCGAAAGCAGGCTCGCCCTCGCTTAACAGAATCTGGGCTCTTTGGGGCTGTGACCTTCACCGCCGCCATCGTTCGGCGCCGCCAGCTTCGGTCTTCCAGTTTGCTTTCCTTGGAAACTCGCGCGTCCTGCCCCTTCCCCACCACCCGCCACCCTACACACACACTTGTGAAAAATTAAATGCCCCAAACAGTGCTCAGGACAGCCTGTTCCGATACCCAGCCGGCCCGGGTGCTTGCGCTCAGTACTCACCGAGATTGGGGTGTCGGGCAGCGGGGTTGGCCCTGCCGGGCAGGCTGTGCAGGACCGGGCTGTCGAAGGGACCGGCGGAGGCGGCGGCGGCCGCGGCCCAGGACGCGCCCACGTCGGCCATGTAGGCTGGGTAGGGGCTGGAGTAGGAGCCTGCGAAGCCCGCACGCCCGTACTGCTCGCGGCCCGTCAGGCCCGCACCCGCCGCTGCGCCACTACTGCTATAGGCCGCGGCTTCCCGGGCCGCGGCGGCGGCGGCGGCGGCTGCCAGGGACCCAGTGGTTCCCGGGAAGGAGAAGCGCGGCGACACAGGCGGGGGGGTGTAGGCGGCTCCCTCGGCTCCCGCCTGGCTCCAGCCCGGGCTGCCCTGCTGGGTTCCGGGCCCGGCACCCGACGGGGCCCCACCGGAGCTGCCGCCGGAGGTGGCTCCGGACGCGGCGCCCCCGCCTCCGCCCTGGAGATAAGACAGGCCCAGCACAGAGGAGGGCACCCGCGGCGTGGGCACATAGACTGGCGAGGACGCAGCGCCCGCGCTGTGCATGAAGGCGCCAGGGCCGCCGGCCTCGTAGGCCCCGGGAGGGGGGCCGTGGTTGGCCGCCATGGCCAGGCTCTGGTACATCGCCCCCGCGAGCTCTCAGCTTCTGAGTCCTCTCTCCCACGTGCGAGTCAAGGCGCAATGCAGGGACAGAAAATAATAGTAGAAAAAATAATAATAATGTACAGGTGAGAGCCTGTCACAGAAACGAAGATCAAAAATCAAAAGTAAAAAAAAAAAAAAAAATCTCTCAAAAATATATACGTATTAAATCCAGCATCGAGCAAAAAAGACTCTAGGCTCTTGTTTATAGGAAAATCCCAAATTGAATTTTTGGTTCTTCCTGGAGGTGCTGGAGGAGGGGCTGAGTCTACCCCCAGGCCTAGAGGTCCTGAGCACCCACGAGTGGCAGAAGAGGCGGGGTAGTGCCTGGGCGCCTGTGTGGGGCACGGGCCTTCGGGTCACGCCGGCGGCCGTCGCTGCGCACGGTCTTCAGGACACCTGCAGACTCCGGCGCTGGGTGCGGTAGGCTGGTTCCAATGCGGAGGGTCCGGTTGGCTCTTTTCTTCCTTTCCTCCTTGCTGCGGTCCTACCTAAATGAGGAACGACAAAAAGGGGAAGTTCATCAGGAGCATTCAGAGCACACTCGCTATGCTTGCGGTTGCTTCTCTCGAACTGCTAACCCAAGAAATCGTCACCCTCGGCTCCCAGCTTTGGAAGCCGTGCGCTTCCGAAGGAAGCTGCGGTCTTGGTTTTGCGGAGGCCGGGGGCTGCTCCAGGGAAGCCTACGGAGGGCAGCTCTAGGGACATGGGGCTTCACGGTTATTGGACATGTAATTACTGGTTGTGACCGAGGTCATTATTATTATTATTATTATTATTATTATTATTATTATTATTATTTTGTATTGCTTGTCAGGAAGGACTTTAATTTTACCTTATTTTTCAAGCATATTCTTGTCACAGTATTTTTTAAGGTCAAGGGTTTTGGGTTTCCGGAGTGCCTGGGACACAAGAAATATTGCTCATCTCTGTCCCACCTAACCCCAAGCGTCCCTGGCTGTGAAAAAACTTTAGATTGCCCACGAAAGACAAAGACAAACTTTATAAAAACCAGCAACCTAAGAAATTTTTGTTTGTAACCTTTTTTTTTTTTTTTTTAGCTAGAGGCAGAGTCTAAATGTTTATACACGAGCACAGGGTCTGCTAAATCTCTGTGAAAAGGATTGTGAAATCTCTTATCCATCCACACACTTTATCATGTGGAAGTCAAATCAGATGAGGTATTTGTTTCCGGCAAATAATTATATTTTAGCAATTTTGCAGATTGGGTATCAAAACCAGAAAAGTGAAAGGGATATCCAAGTTCACTTTACAGAACTACTCACTGGGCCATTCAGATTCACTGAATGGGTTTTTCCATATAGAATCCCTGGTCATCCACCCATGCAGGGAATTAGAACACCAGTGACACTGCTTCAAGGGGAAGAACAGTTCATAGGACTTGGTTATATCCTTGTATCCTCTGTTTTTATTTTCTCAGGCAATTTTCCTGATAAGAGCTCGACGTTCTGAAGCACCTGCTCTGTTCCAGGTCCTTTTCGTCACAGCTCCACTAAGGAAAGTGTGTCGCCTCCATTTACAGAAGACAACTGAAGTATCGGAAAGTTTGGAAACTTGTCAAAGATCAAAATACAATTAAAGAGGGGTGGGGGACAGAATCTGTGGGCCTCCAGGGTTTGAGGTTGACCACTACACTCCCACTTTTCTCCTTAAGATGAGGCAACCACTTTAACAGGCGTTTCTTTTTCATTGCAATAGTAGAATTACAAAGATATTAACTGACCTTTATTACACTAAATACAGGCTCTGTCACTCAGTGAATGGATGCCTTTCGACACATTACTTAACCTCTGTGCCTCAGTTTCCTCATTTGCAAAAATGCAAATGTTAAAGGTATCTATCTTGTAGAGTCACTCGAGGATCGTGAGGATTATAAATTAATGTATATAAAGCACTTATAACAGGGTTTTATAAAACTTATTAACAGACACAAAGTTCTATATAATTGTTGGCCATTATTATTACAGATTTCTAGTGTGCCATAAGACAGTGTCTCAGATATAATCATACTATAATAAATGGGCATCTTAAGTTTTATAAAAAATTCTGAAAGTGGAATTTCTAATACTATATAATGCTTTTAACCATTTTTGTAACATCACTAATGATAATGGAGTTAATAGCACTGTATTCTATAGTCACATGTTAACTCCTAGACGGTTTATTATTTGCTTTCAAAACTATACAATAAATTATTGGTTTGTTGGACATCTTCTTCAGTAAGAAGTTTGGCTAGAGGGTGGATAAAAAAAATTTTGATCTGAGGGGTACCTGGCTGGCTTAGTTCCTGGAGCATGTGACTCTTGATCTCCCGGTTGTGATTTCAAACCCCACGGTTGGGTGTAGGGATTACTTAAAAGTAAAATGTAAAAAAAAAAAAAAACTGATCTGAGATCACCAACTTCACTCTTTGAAAATGAAGGCAAAAAATTAGTACCTCATAGGAATTTCTGGGCTTCAATAAGTAAATACATAGGCTTACCTTGATAAAATATTCAGTATTTAATTTTTACATCAAATAGTTGACCTATTTCATTGTATATTCTGTGATACTCAACTTCTGCAGTTCTAAAACATAACATCACACTTTTTTCTCACATAACTGCAGGAAAGGAACATTTATAATTTTGTAAGCCAACTTCCAGTATACATACAGACGCTAATTTACAAGCTTTAAAATGTAAATGCTAAAACTGCCATAAATCTAACATTTGTCTTTATTACATGCTCTACCTTTTTAAATGGCTGGTACATTACCTGGGCATTGGATTACTGAACAATAGACGGTGGAGAAAATACCCCTCAATACCTTTCTGGAAAGACAAGAAATCATTCTGCTTGTTTCTATTATTAAGCCTCGGTTCAGATATCCTCAGAGGTAGCAGAACGAGCTACTGAGAATGGCAGGTCGGGCCTCGCTATGGGGGCTCAGGCCTGCTCCCCAGTTTTTCTTCTCCTCTTGATCACTCATTCCAGTTCACCTCAAATTCACAGACCAAACAGGAAATGCTTTCTTCGTGATTTAGCTCACAGCCCTTTTCCGATCCATGTCTGATTGCGGGAGGATCGAAAGCTTGCCCTAATGTCCGCGTCCATTCACAAGTCACTCCTGCTCTTTCGGCTCAGCTCGCGTCCCTGTTCTCGGCCTGCTGCGCAGAAAACTGTCACACACGCACCACACTGGCCGGCAATAATAAAGCTGGCCGCTGCTGGGGAACGTGGAGACTCAGAAGTGTGTGTGTGTGGGGGGGGGGTGTATCCCAGTGAAACCTTTCTTTAAAAGCCTGAAACCTGCTCTTGGCTGTCCATTCCTTTTCTGAGAAACACAGGAAATACTTCTCTGCCGCGCTTCCCCAACCTTCCCCGGAGCGCCACCGCGCTGCCCCAGATCCTACCAGCCCTGGGTCCCTCTCCACCCTGTTTCCCAACCGAAAGGCCTCTTCGTTCCCTCCACCTGGTGACAGTTCACCACCCAGGCATCCTCCTCTCCCCTGAAGGACCCCCTCGCCTTTCCCCTGAAGGAAGGAGCCCAAAGCCAAGCGACATAATACTATGGATCGGGGCAGCTAACCGTGGCTGGCGGAGGGACGTCACTGCTTTCCTCCCGGGTTCCGGCCCTCAGCTCGCCCAGATGTAGTGTGAGTGGGTGGGGTTGTTAGCTTCGTGGGTGGTGTTTGACTCCCTGGACCCCAGTCAGGAAGGCTAGGAGGCTGGCCAGAAGCGCATAAAAAGTCCGGGCGCTCAGTAGCCGTTCCCGACTTGGAAGCGCCTGCCCCGGGCCGAGGCCCAGTCGCGCTGCCTCCTACCGCCACTCTGAGTCCCCGGAGCCACCGACGGGCGACACTGCTCCGTCTGAGCCCCTCCGTGCGGCCTGTCCCGGGTCAGTTGGTCAGTGTGATTTCGTACTGCCGTCATCCCCATCCAGACCCTGGCCTGGGAGGTGCAGAAACAAGGGCTGGAGAATATATACGCGGGGGCGGGGATTAAAAACGTTCAAGTTCACACACACACACACACACACACACATACCCACACAAATCCAAAAGCACTTCGAATATCCCTCTTCGCTTCACCCCCCAATCTTACTTTGATTTAAAGACGTTATTAAGCCAATGCCCAAAGTTGAGCAGTCTTAGACCAATTTGGGGGCGGAGAGAGAGACCAACGTCTCCTTTCCATCCACCAGTTCCCTCTCTGCTCCCAGGCAAACAGCGCAGAGGAGCTCTGAATTTCGCTGACGGCGGGAAAGAGCGTGGCGAGGGAAGAAAAAGCCGTACCTGCCGGGACTTGAGCTTCCTGGAGGGCCGGCGCGCGCTCCCCTGGGCGCCCCGGGAGCTACGGCAGCGGCGGTGCCTCTCGCGGCCACTGTGCCGGCCGCCTCCGCTTCCCCCAGCTCCCGGCGCGGGTCCCCTCGCCCCTGCGCTCGCGTTCTCGGGCGCTGACTGGCCTGTGGGAGTCACGTGCAAGGGCGGGGGGCGGGGGTGCGCCGCAGAGGCTGCACCTCCGCTCCGCGCGGAGGCTGCGAGGCTGTACAAAAAACTCCCCCAACAGGCAAAGTCCAGGCGCAAGGATCTCGGAAAATGCTCAAGTGCCACTGCCGGGGAGCCGGGCTTCACCCACCGCGGTGCCTGAGGTCGATTCGGTTTGCAGTTTTGCCCAGGGTCAGCTTTATTCAGGAGCTCCCCTCTCCTACCTCCTCCCTCCACCCCATCCCCCACCCCCGCCTCCTGGTGGTCCGAGTCCTGCCCCAGCCCTGGACTCGCGGGGCAAGGGGCGGGGCTGATAGAAGGGAAGGTGACCTCTTGGGCGAGACCCCTGATCGGCGGTGGAGCACAGGGTCACCAGGAGAGCCGGGCTGGCTGCGCGTCTCCGCGAGGTAGTGGATAGTGGGGATCCTGCTAGCCCCAGACTGCGAGTGGAAAAGACACGAAACCTGGGACTGGCCCACTCAAGTCAGAGCGCAGTGACGGCAGCTTCCCTTTCGTCTTCTCAGCAGCCTGGGGAGGCCGCAAGGCGGCCTCTCCAGCCCTCAATGTTATGTATTTATGCAAAACGTGCACCCTTTCCTGGCGAAGCTTCCCATCTCCTACGGCCTCCCACCTTCAGATCTTTCCGTTTTCCCTGCAGCCTGCGGCGCTGCTGCACCAATCCGTGGCGGGGGGCTTGGGGGAGCTTGGCAGTACAGCAGGGCTTCTCAGCGGAGAGGTCTTCCAGCCAGCTCAGCCCCCTCCCTAGAGCTGGGGGCGGGGAGGGTGGCAGGCCTGAGTCTGGAGTCGGCGTCAGTGCCTAGAGGCCCCAGCGCAGCGGGGCTGCGAGCCGGAGAGTCCCTCAGACAGGTCTAAAGGTTAATAGAGCAATCACAGGGCCCTATTACCGCGTAAAAATAACCCATCGATTACCGCAGCCTTCAGCCCCAGATAACAGCCGGCCGGTGGCTCTCACGCTTTCGGTTAACCTTTTTTTTTCCCCCCCTAAAGCCGAGTTTCTCTCTCTAGAGCAGGTTTTTCATACCAGATTAGAGGGGTCGGGAGGGGGCCGGGATACCACCCTACACGAAACCCGTGCGGCTGCGAAGGAAGGGTAAGGGGTTACACCAGCTTCCGCTCTTGGTAATCGGCCGTGGATTCCTGGCCTGCGCGAGGGCAACCCGGGCGCAGAGGACGAGACTAGGACGCGGGGCTGATTGGAAGGAAACCCCCAAAGGGATCCTGGCCAACTCATGGGGATTCTCAGGAAAATCCCGGAGGAAGGACTGAGCGCGGCTGCGCGGGGAGTTCTCTTTCCTGAGCGAAACGTGCGGAGGTTCAGAGGGGCCTGAGCGCAGGAGAGAAAACTGAGGCACCCCGCGGAGCCGCGGAAGGTCTGCGCGGGGGCTGGACGCACCCTCGTCGCCCCCACCCCGACCCCCAGGCAGCTGCTCGCCTAGGCCCCTTCGCGCCCCGGAAACTAAGAACGGTCTGTTTAGGGACCCTGCTCCAGCTTCCCTCAACTCCTCGCTAGCGCCTCTGCAGAATTTGGCGCTGGCAGATCCCAGATGTCTGGGAACTTAAGAGGGAGGGGGTCCTGGGGACCTGGGAGGCTGGAGCGGTTTGGGGAGGACACTCGGGGAGTCGCCCTTTCAGACGAATGGCGGAGAAGGGTACGCGACCCCTGCGCGGTCGAAAACGACATCCCCATTGGCTTACGAGGGCTTTCTGGAGACTTAAACGTGTGGGCTTGGACAAGCGGCAAGCTGTTCTGGCCTCTCTGTTTTCGGTGGGGATTTGTGGCTCCAGCGAGGCCTGAGGTCTCAGAGCTGCCTTCCGCACGAGACCCTCAGAGCTGAGCCTGCGGCCTGTGGGCAGTGGGTTTTCTTAGCAACAAGCCAAGGGCTTGGGGTTTGGAGTCTGGTGGAGCGGCCATCCAAGCGTCCTCACCAAAGCCAAGGACACAGACCACTCCCAGGCGGGCTTCTACCAGTAGTGCGGGATGACCCGCGGCGCAAGAGCGTTTGTGCTGAGGTTCGCTTTAGCTGGGTGCCCTGAGGCGACCCCCCCCCACACTGCTCCCACACTAGGCCTCCTGGAACTTCAGTCTCCTCTTCTGTGGGGGGGGGCGGGGGGGGCGGAACAGGCCCCGCCTGCTCTAAGTGGCCGTTGTGAGACCCCAGATGGAAGAGCCTGGTTTTTCTAAGCTCTCGCTTGCTAGGAACCCCGGATTCACCGAGAGTCCTCTTCTGGCAAGGGACCCGACAGAGCTCTTTTACCCACGCCCGGTTCTGGCGCAGTTCAGGTGGGCTGAGGCCTGGGAGCCTTGAGAGATTCGCTCCTTCTAGGAATGCGCCTGGGATAGAGAAATTTGTGTCTTTCCTGTGGCTCTTTTCTCTGGACCCAGCGCCCCAACTTTCTCCCCAAAGCGTTTAGCTCAAGGACGGTCCGGAAGGTGGTTGGCAAGCGGTCTGTTCTTTTGGGGTGTTTGATTTTCCCTCGCTCCCTCCCTCCGTCTTTCGGTCGGCCCCCTCCCTCGCTAGGGCAAGGCGGGAGCCCCCGCGTCCGCCGCGCTGTTGCCAGGAGCAGGGAGCATTTCAAGGCCTCCCTGGCCCGCCGGCTGGAGGAGATTTATCGGCTGCCGCTAAGTTCCCAGGCTTCTCTCTCGCTCAGGAGGCCGCTGGGGGCGGGGGGGGGGGGGGGGGGGGGGGGGGTTGTGTTTGAGGTTCGGATTCTTGGCTATTTTTAAGGACATGTCCCTGGGCTGGCCTGGGATGGTGGCCCAACCCCACTCACGTCCTCTTTCCGCTTTTCTTTCCCATAGTCAACAGGGAAAATTTAATACTGTAAAAATCTTTGATCTCTTTTTACTAAGGGCCTGGATCTAATGAAGAGTCACGTCATGAGATTTTAGACAAATAAGAATTACTTAGATGTACTGCACACTTTTAAAAAATCTCCCCAGGACACAAGAATAAATTGCATTTTCTTGCTCCCTTAAGACCTCGGGGACTTGAGCGGGTCCATACCCTAGTAAAGATGCAATTGTAGACTGGACATGGTGTACAGAGGAATCTGAACTCTATTTCCCTGAACAAAAGAGTTAATAAGCTGTGGACGATGGAAATCACGGTGACACCAGCCAGGGTCTCCCCTCGTGGGGTAACCGGATTTCCTGGCGGGACCCGAGCCAGCTTATTGTAAACGCAGCGCAACCTCAGGTGCCAGAATCTCAGATTTTGGTTGATAAAGTCATTTGGCACCCTGCGGAAATCAGCCTCCGCTGCCGTCTTACAAAAACCAACAATGCCTGAAAAAACACGGGGCACCCAAAGTCTTATAATCGGAACAAGAGACCCCCACAGAGAGAGAGAACCAGAGAGCGGACTAGGAAGTCCCCCGTCGTCCTTTGTAACGAATTCCTCTGAGATGTAGACGCTTCTCTGCGGACTTGGGCGCAAGGGCTCATGACAGACATGCAAAGTGACCCGCGCTGAACGTACGCTGGCTCCGGTCCCCACACGGCCCTCGAATTCCCCCACCCGGCCCGCACGTTTCCTCCTCTGAGACTCTTAGTCTTCGCTTGCGTGACCCACCCTGCCCCCTGTGCAGCCCACCTCCCCACCCCCCACCTTGGGCGGAGCTGGGAGAACCAAACTGCAGAGCCGGGCTAGTCCCCGCTGACGCAAAATCGGAGAATGAATTAAGCTGCTGGACTACGTAGACCTTCTTTCCCTCCTTGTGCCTGGCGTTTGAACACCCAGAATTCTTTGTGGGGTGGGGTTGGCGGTGTCGGGGACATAGAGACCCCCTCCCCCTCCCACCCGAATTAGCTCAGCACCCCAAGAAGTGATCAAGCTTTTTCGTCCTGTCTTATTTTTAAAAATACTATTCGATGGGGCGCCTGGGTGGCTCATTCGGTTAAGCGTGGGACTCTTGATTTGGCTCAGGTCATGATCTCAGTGTCCTGAGACTGAGTCCCTCTTCTGCCTCGGGCTGGGCGTGGAGCCTGCTAAAGATTCTCTCTCTCCCTCTCCCTCTGCTTCTCCCCCTCTCTAAAAATAAAATAAAATAAAATATTTTAAAAATACTATTCGGTGTTGCAAAGTGAAGCCAAGGTCTCGCTCACAGACCTCCCCGAAAGCCTCCTTGGTGCTTCTGGCCCTGAGGATCAGAGTTTTTGGCACACCCCTTAATATTTTATAGTCATTTCCAAATTACCAAACACTCTCAAATTCCATTTTTCTGGAGGAAACAACAACATTGGGGAGCTAGAGGAAGGAAGAGAAGGTGTTACCATCTCATACAAACAAGAACTTAGAGACCCAGAGACATTAAGACACTTTTCTGAGGTGGCAAAGCCAGTGCACTGGACAATAGGTCTCAGATCTAGATTCCTGAGTCTTAGTTCTTTTTTCCACTCTATTTAATGTTGAGTTTCTATAATGAAACGCTTTTCTAATTTTTTTTTTTAAGTAGGTTCCGGGGCGCCTAGGTGGCTCAGTCGTTAAGCGTCTGCCTTCTCCTCAGGTCATGATCTCAGGGTCCTGGGATCGAGCCCCGTGTCGGGTTCCCTGCTCAGCGGGAAGCCTGCTTCTCCCTCTCCCACTCCCCCTGCTTGTGTTCCTTCTCTCACTGTGTCTCTCTGTCAAATAAATAAATAAAATCTTTAAAAAAATAAAGTAGGTTCCATGCCTAGCTCGGAGCCCAATGTGGGGCTTGAACTCAGGACCCCGAGACCAAGACCTGAGCTGAGATCAAGAGTCAGATGCTTGGGGCGCCTGGGTGGCTTAGTCGTTGGGCGTCTGCCTTCGGCTCGGGTCGTGATCTGGGGGTCCTGGGATCGAGCCCCGCATCGAGCCCTACATCGGGCTCCCTGCTCGCTGGGAAGCCTGCTTCTCCCTCTCCCACTCCCTCTGCTTGTGTTCCCTCTCTCGCTGTGTCTCTCTCTGTCAAATAAATAAATAAAAATCTTAAAAAAAAAAAAAGGAGTCAGATGCTTAACCGACTGAGCCACCCAGGCACCCCTGAAACACTTTTTTAAACCCGCCTTTTGTTTTTCAAATATCTCTAAGATTCCTTTAATGAATACGTCTGACATTTAAAAATGAAAATCAATTTAAAATAAAGCAGGTCATGTCTCATAATCTAAGAGCCTGGGAGAAGAGAAAGAACAGTGAAAAGGAGGCTCCACATTTTCATTAAATTCAGGAAGGATGCCAGAGGCTTTTTAAATGAGGAGGGTGCTCCTCAGTCCCAGGGCAGCAGAGGACAGAACTGAAACCCGCCTCGGCGCCCACAAGTCCGGGCACTTAGGCCAGCGGGCACCGAGCGGGGAAACTTCAGCTTGCTGCGGCCATGCTGACGCCCTCGCACACGCCCCTTTCCCCCTTCCTAGCCTGGCTCCCTCTCTCCCTCCTCATCCAAGAACCTTAAGAAAACTGCTGCAAACGGGAGCTTCCCACCCCCACTGTCCAAGCTGTGGGGAGACCGGCTCCTGGCCTGCAGACTCTCTGAGCTGTCGCGAGGGCACCTACTCTTTGGGGACGAAAACTGTCACCTCCGGGATCTCTCTTGGTGACGCGCGCCTCAATATGTTCACTTGTAGTCCTCTGTCAGGGACTTTTAGAAGTTGCAGATCTGGCAGCCTCGGGTCCAGGGCAAGAACTCTTGGAATATGTAAAATGTGAATTTGCTTTATTCATAGGCCTTATGTTCCCTGGAGTTATAAATTCGTTTATCTGTGGTTGGTTATACACTTCCCTCCCCGCACACACTCCAGAAGGTAAGTTCCAGAAGGGCAGCGACTGTTGCTGGCACTTAGTAGATACTCAATAAATGTTTGTTGAAGGATTAAAATAACAAAAGGGATTGCTAACGGCATCTCTCTGGGCTGTTGGGAGTTGCAGAATGGAACACTCCCCTCCAAGGGGAATGTGTCCCCGGGCACACAGTAGGTGCCCAGGGTCACCACCAGGACACAGACGCCCCGGCTAGACACCAAGATTTGGGTCACTCGAGAGCGTTTATCTGTGTGGCTCTGCCCCACCCTGGCCGACTACGACTCTCCTGACCAAATCTAGGTGGCCCCTAAGGAAACCCGGGAGTCCCTGCACTCTGGAGTCTGCAGGAAGAAGGGATTTCCGGGCGCGGGTGCGCAGTCAGAATTTTGGAAGTTGAGTTGGTCTAGACAACCTGATTAGGTGCTGAGACAGCGGCGATTAGCAAGGGAGGCCTGGGGCTCCCCGGAACAGAGACCAACGACGGACAAACAATGACAGGTGCCAGGTGCGGGGTCTCCTGAGGCACGGAGGGCCCAGACCCATAGATCCTGCAAAGATGGAAGGACCCAGCGAAACACTAGGACCAAGAAAAAATGAAGGAGAGGGCGTATGGAGAGAGGCAGAAACGAGAGAAAGGAGGGGAAGAGGGGTGAGAAAGAGGAAGGCAGGCAGAGACAAGGACAGAGAGAAAACTAGGGAGAAGGTAGAGAGAGAGAGAGGCCTGAGAAAGCCAGAGAGGGACGTGATCATTCATGCCTTCCTTCCTTCCTCCATTCTCTATTTACTGAGCACCTACTCTGTGCCCCCGAACTTTCCAGGAGCTCGGATTCAGCATGGAACAAAACAGAGAAAATTTTGTCTCCAGGAGATTACATTCTATAAGAGGAAGCCGGACAATAAAAAAGTCAAATCTATAGAGTGTTAAATGGTAAAGTGTTATGGGAAAAACAGAGCAGGGAACGGAGATGCAGAGAAAGGAATTAGAGCTGGAGACCGGAGAAAAGAGAGAGGGGAAGATAGGAGAGAAAAACACAAACCCAGAGAAAGAAGGCGAGATGGGGTCAGGAGACGTGGCAACAGAAAGAGAGAGATCGAGACCCCCAGGGAAAGGAGAAAGCCAGCAAGAGAAAAGGGAAGGAAAGCGCCAGGGCTCGATCGGGATGGGGGCGGGGCGGGGGGGGGGGCCCGATAGGGGCGGGGGCAGGCCGGGATCGGGGGGGGCGCGCCCCCGAGGGGGGGGGGGGTTGCGGAGGGGGGGCGGGGGCGGCAGGGGGTGCTGGCGGCTGGAGGCCTTGAGGTCCTTCACGCCTGTGCGGACCCACTCCACACAGGCCTGGGCTTCCCTGTAATGGACAAAAGGTGGCTTCACAGGCCACCACCCCACAGTTGTAGCAGGTGCCCATAGAGAGAGGTCTGCTCATTCTTCTAACACCCATCAGGGCTTGAAGGTATTTATTGTTTGGGAATAATTGGTTTCTTGCAACAGCAGGAGGAAAGGGGAGGCATGGAGCTTGCAATAACTAGACCGACATATTTCTCTGCAAGGGTATGTACTGAACTCTGACCTGAGAGAATAAAAAGAACGAAAGATCCCTGGCATTCCATTCCTTTCCCACCAGTTTCAACTTCCCCGCACATTCAGCAGGATTGAAAGACAAGGGTGCCCTCCCTTTAAAGTTTGCTTTCTTCCACAACCCCAGGTCCTCTTCAGCAGAGGTGCTAATAAACAGCAAATTGCCACAGGGCAAGGAAGTACTGGGAGACAAAGCAAGAAGCCAAGGTCTGAGTGAAATGGAATGAATAATCAGCACCTAGGTAAAGGGGAGCTTTTCACTCTTGGAGGTGCAGAACTAACCCCAGGAGTCTCTGCTAGCCTTCTCCCATCCTTCCTCCCCCCTCCTACTACCTCGCCTCCGGAGCTGGAGCCTTTCCCTGGTGAGGGGAAGAATCTCCCACCCACCCTCCAGAAAGTCTCCGGAGAAGCCCACACTCTACTTGGAAGGCTGAGAGCAGATAGTATGAAAATACAGCCTCTTCAGTCAAAAGGGATCAATTTCTCAATTGCTATGAGAAATGTCTTTACTCCACTTCAAAAGCCCTAAATTCTCATCTCATTCCCCGCCCCCTTTCTCTCTCTCCTCCACCTCTGGTTCAGTAGCTAGCACACAGTCATTCCTCCCCAGATTCATTCATTCATTTTTTTTCTCTCCCCCCCACCACACAACTTCATATAACACTATTGTCAGGGACTCTGACATCTTCACCCCAAACTCTTTGAATGTGGCTGCTCAGCAGATGTATTCTTTGCAGTATGATTCAGGATAAGAAAAGCTAAATGTAAGTTATGTTTTCATTTATAAAAGAGGATTGCTGGTATCTTCAAAACCTACAGTTGTATAATTAACTGACCCAAACTTGAAACCGCACAAATGATCCTCAACTGGGGAATAGATAAAAGGATATACATCCATACAACAGAATACTACTCAGGAACGAAAGAGAATGAAATGCCAGTGCACACAGCAACATGCGTGAATCCTAAACGCAGTAGGGCTGCACAAAAGAGACCAGACTCAAAAGACTAAATGAATCCATTTATATGACACTGCCACAAAGGTAAAACCATAAGGACAGAAAACAGATCAGAGGTTGTTGCCAAGGACAGGGGGTGGGGCGAGAGGTGACTACAAAGGGAAAGGAGGAAATTTGGGGGAGTGCTGGAACTACTCTATATTTTGATTGTGGTGGTAGGTACACCATTTGTGTATTTGTCAAAACTCAAAGAACTGTACACTAAAAAGGGTGAATTTACTGTAAGTAAATTTCATCTCAATAAATCAGATTTTTCAAAAAGCAGGGGGAAAATCGAGTGTTGCTGGGGTAGGATGAGATTCTTCAGCCCTTATACTCTCTCTCTATCTCTCTCTCTCCCCACCCCCCACCCACTCTTGTGCATGCACCCATCCCCAGTCCTTAGCGAGACTCCACATCCCTGGTACATGTTCAACTCCCACCTAAAATATTTCAGAAGAGTGATTTATATACAAAAGAAAGCCTTGCATCTCTTTCAGAAAGATCCAGTTTCCAAGGTTGGTCCTCCCTATTGCTCATCCTTCCTGGAGGCCAGCAGGAAATGCTACAGCAGTCTATCCTGGACACAGCTCCAGGGCCTGTTTCACACATGTCCCACGCCTGCATTCATGTTTCACAATGGGCTGCAGGGAGGGTGACATGTGAGGGAGGGTTATTCTGTTTTTTCATCCGGAGAGTCCTGGAGCCAGGTAGCAGAAGCTCAGAAACCGCTAAGTCACTTGCAGCAACACCACCATTCCCCAGGGAACCTGCAGACAGTGGAGGATGGAGAGCGAAAGACCCAGCTGGCCAGAACCCAGTCTGTCTAGGGAGACTGGGTTTTGTCCAGCTGTTCCCATGAGGCAAGAATAAGCCAAGGCATGGCCTTGCAAAAAATGAGTTTACCCATGAGAGTAAAGCTGTATTTCTGAATGGACTAAAGGAAAAGCATTTGCTGAAACATGGCCTTTCAGTACATGATTCTACTCAACCCACACAACAGTTCTGCGGAATAAGTGGTTTTGACTCTGATTCTTACATCCATTGTCCTTACACCCAGCTGCAGTTTATGATATGCACAGATATGGGCAACCATTGGGTGGGTGGTAATGGGAAGAAAGTATGCTCCGTGGCAGATAAAACCACACTTTGTATGTGTATTTTATAGAAATGGTCTAGTGGACATCACAAGGAGCCCAAAAGCCACTAATCAGATGGCTCTGCTACCTTTCCTGCTCAATATAAGTGTGTGTGTGTGTGTGTGTGTGTGTGTGTGTGTGTGTGTGTTGATTTCTACCCTTTCCCAGAGTTGTTGATAATATCACTATTTCTAACTTCAGTCAAACCACTGTGGTCATGAAGGGAAAATGAATGTTAAAGTTAACAAGCACCCATTGGTCGTTGGCTTTAATCTTATCCTTTTCCCTTGAATTAAAAAACCAACAATACCAACATTAGCAAAACACCATCATAAACAAAAACAGAACAAAACCCCACAAAATATTGTGTTTCCTGTTAGAAACAAAGTAAACAGTTTGGCTTTGTCGATTTCCCTGTTACTCTCATCCCCATCCTTGGAGAGCTTGCTAATTAATCAGTGGAAGCACCAAAAGGTGGGAAGGGAAGGAAAGATGTGAAGTGGATGCAGGAATCACAACTAGAAGAGCATGATGGTAGGCAACATTCTGGGAAACAAGGAAAGGAACCCTGGGGACCACCAAGGATCTGACCTTAGCCCCTGGGAGGCCTTGGGTAAATCAAGGACAGGGCTGTGGGCCACAGTCTTCCTCTTATGAAATGAAATTGGACACCGTGATCTGATAGTACTTTCAGCCTTGATGTCTTCAGAACCTGAATTATTTAAATTCCCTTACAGATGTTACAATTCATAGAGCAAACATTTATTGAATACTTACTATGTGCCAGGCACCCTGCAAACTTTGGAGAGATGTAAGGATGAACACAAGCCTCTACATTTAACTGTTCAGATCACTGAGAAACGGTCCAGCAAACAGGCAACGGGAGAAAGTTCTGGAACAGATAAATGCATGAAGAGAAACCATGTACACTCCTTGTGTGTGGGGGGGGGGAGAGTAGATGGGAGGAGGAAGTGAATGAATTCAAGGAACTGTATTATTTGTCTGTGTAGGTGTCTCCCAACCCCCATACTTTTGACTCATTAACTATTCTCTTCTCAGACCTAGGGATGCGGTGGCTTGACTTGGGAGCAGGAACTGTGAGGACCCTGCACAGTTTATGCACTGACAGGCACACCCAAAACTTCCAAGATGGAAGACTTCGCCCATTTCATGTGTTTGATCCCAAACATGCATATCGACATGGCTCCTGCAGAGTGCCAGTGCGGCCGTCGCATGGGCTGAGAGTCGAGGTCAGGAGATGTGGGCTCTAGTTTCTATCACCACCCGGTAGTGGGACCTCAGGCATGCCCGCCCTCCCCCCCACTTCCCATCCGGCTCTCAGTTTCCTCATCTGTGAAATGTACAAGTCGTGCTAGATCATTTCTAAGCTCCCTTGCAGCTCTTTAAAAACAAATGAACACATCCTTAAAAGACACTAGGATAAAGAGGTGGAATAAAGTCGAATATTTGTTGATTGATAGCAAAATGCTTCCTCCGAGCCATGCGGGTCTGTTTGGGGCTCACACAGAGTTGCCCCAAACGCAGGCCTCCCCCGGGTCTCGCTCTTCCGAGGGGGTCGCCGGCTCCCGGGCCCCGCGCGCCCGACCCCCGCGCGGGGTGCCCTGCGCCTCCGCCCGCGCAGCCCGCGCCGGGCCAGCGTGATGGATGGCAGCGGAGCCGGCGGCCTGTCAGGCCTTATTGATGAGGTGCGCGCTGACGGCCGCCGCGTAACCCGAGGCGGCAGGAGGCGAGCGCGGGGCGGCCGGCGGCCGCAGACTCGGCGGCGCTCGGGGTCAGCCCCCGGCCGGCCGCGCCCGCCCCTCCGGCGCGCCCCGGCCCCGGCTCCGCGGAGGGGGCGGCGGGTGCGGAAGCGCCGCCCGGGGCCTGGCGCCCCCGTGCGCGGGGCCAGCTTCCTCCCCGCGGCCGCCTCGCTTCCCGCCCCCCGCCCGCGCGCCCTCCCGCGCGCCTTCCCTCGGGGCAGCGGCCGCAGCCTCGTCCGGGCGCCGGCCCCTCCCCGGCGGGCCCCCTCTGCCGCCCGGCCCGCGCCCGGACCTCCGCTCTTACCCGGGCGGCGAGGCCGGCGCAGGCGTCCGAGGCCGCGGTGACCACCGGCGCGGCCCCCTCGGAGAGGAGTGCCTTCCCAAGTGAAGGGGCCGCGCCCAGCGAGGCCGGACTCGGCCGCCGCCACACGTCTCAAAGGCGACACAGTCTAGGGGGACAGTAGTCGGTTTCCCCGCAATCACTGCGTGCGTGAGAGGAGAAAAGTCAGGACGCCGGCGAATATTCCATTTGAGTTCATTAGACATTCACACAATGACAGATAAGAAGACAGGCAGGTAAATAAAAGTAAATACATCTCCATGTAAAGACGGTAATGTTCCCACGTGGCATCCCCCCCATGTTTGTACACTTCTTTTCTTTTCTTTTTTTTTAAGATTTTATTTATTTATTTGACAGAGATAGCGAAAGAGGGAACACAAGCAGTGGGAGAGGGAGAAGCAGGCTTCCCGCGGAGCGGGGAGCTGGATGCGGGGCTCGATCCCAGAACCCTGGGATCCTGACCTGAGCCGAAGGCAGACGCTTATCGACTGAGCCACCCAGGCGCCCCCACTTCTTATTTTCTAATTGAGCAAGTATTCTCTTAAAATAGCAAAGACTCTTCACTTGCTCTCCTTGTGATATGATCGAGCTTAGTTCATTCTCACCCCTCCGGCTTAATCTCTCCTAGTGCCTCCTTCTTCCATCTTGCTTTGCCTCCTTTTCTTCCCCCTGCCCTTTCAGAATAAGAAAGGCTGCCGGGCTCTTAGGTGAGCGCCTGACAGGCTGCAGAACAGGGACAAGTCAACACTGGAGACAACTTAACCTGATGAGCTAAGGGGCACAAGTTGTTGTCTTCCCCACTTGGAGACAGGGACTAGCCCTAATTCTGCATTAGATGTGACCTAAGAACTGGAAAACAGGTACTCTTTTTCTCTGGGGCACAGTTGAAAGAGTGGAGGTTGGTGTGACCCAAGAAACTCATTGGAGTATGCAGCTTAGGCCAGGAAGGTTAGGGTTTAGGCAGCAGGTGGTGGAAGCTTCATTGATCTGGGAGTCCCGAGTCTTGGGTTCTAATGTGACCACCGCCACCCAGTGAGTGGCAGGACTGCAGGCAAATCACTTAACTTGTCCAAGCTTTCATTTCCTGTCTGTAAGATGAAGAGACTGGACCCCTTCCTACATCAACATTTGTAACATAGGGGGCTCCTGAAGTAGATATCACCAAATCATGCCATTCTGTGCCCCCCAAAGACTTGATACCAAGAGGCTCATTTCTGGTCCTGCACAGTCGAAGGGTGGGTATGCCAGGCCTCTAAGGCTGAGCCTAATCTTAGTTACAGATAATGAGCGTGTTGAGCGAGGAACCCAAAATATGAGGCCCGTCTGAGTGTGTGATAAAAAGGCCTGCAGATGAAAACTTCAATCCATTTACTAGGCAAACATTTATTGAGTAACAGCTAACACTGGGCACTTACTATATCCTGGGCATGGTGCCAAGTCGGCTGCGTGGATTGATTAGCTCATTTATCCACACAATCACTCTATTTCCCCCATTTTATAGATGAAGAAACTGAGGCACAAAGCTCACCCAGCTTGATAGGTAACAGAGCCAAGATTCACAGGCAAGTAGTTTGCCTTCAGAACCCAAACACTGCATGGGGTGCCTGGGTGGCTCAGTCTTAAGTGTCTGCCTTTGGCTCAGGTCATGATCTCAGGGTCCTGGGATCGAGTCCCACATCAGGCTCCCTGCTCCAAGGGAAGCCTGCTTCTCCCTCTCCCACTCCCCCTGCTTGTGTTCCCTCTCTCGCTGTGTCTCTTTCTGTCAAACAAATAAATAAAAAATCTTAAAAAAAAAAAAAAAAGAACCCAAACACTGCCAATATGAACAAGGCACTGGTATTGTGAGGGACACAGAAGGGAAAAAGCAAGGGCTTTCTTCTTATATATCCTCCTTTAAATTAAAAAAAAAAAAAAAGTTTAAACTTCCATTCCCAGAATCAATCGCTTTCCTCCCTCTGGTTTCACAACCTTGAACACATTGTATTTCAGTTCACTATCTCCACGTGTCTGCCTGTCTCCACATCCCCCTCTCTCCCAAATGTCACTCTTCTTGAGGGCAGAAAGCCTATATATATTTTTTTAAACTTTTTTTTAAAAGATCTTATTGATTCATTTGACAGAGAGAGAGAGAGAGCACAAGTAGGCAGAGCGGCAGGCAGAGGGAGAGAGAGAAGCAGGCTCTCTGCTGAGCAGGGACCCCGATGCGGGGCTCGATCCCAGGACCCCGGGATCATGACCTGAGCCCAAGGCAGACGCTTAACCCACCGAGCCACCCAGGCACCCCAGAAAGCCTATATTTGATATCTTTGTATTTTCCATAGTTCCTAACAGGTAGTTGATGTTTTAAGAAGTTTGTTGAGTTAAATTAGGAAAATTGGAGTTTCAGCTTGTCATTACGTAGTGTAAAATCCCTCTCCTTTATGACTGAAAAAGTGCAACTGAGTGCAAACATAGAGAAGCTCACGCGCAGGAGATGCCCTGTGATGCCCCACCAGCATCTCAGCTCGAGTGCACCTGTTGGTGGGGTGACTGTGGCTCCACGTGTGTATCTTTGGTTCACTTACTGGTCACAGGACAGCCTCTCTCTGACACTGCATCGATGTGGTGGGCTGGAGTTGCAAGGGACCTCAGGGATTCTGGTCCAAACCACTCATTTAATAGATGAGGCAGTAAGGACCCAGAAAGGGCTACGGACTTATCCAGAGTCGCACAGCTATTTCATGGCAGGGCTGGGAACAGGGGCTCTGGGACCCTGGTCGTATACCCTGTTCTTCCATTTCAACGTGTAGGAACTGATATCTCTCCTCTATAAATCTGAACCCCAAGGCCATGCTTTCCTCACCCTGATACAATCACTAGGGTGAAAGGATTAGTGATAAGGCAGCCCTGAGCTCTGGGGTAGTCTGGGAACCTGGTTAGCACTGCTGGGCCCGCCCTTTGCAGGAAGGTGGAAAGAGTGAGCCTGGCTCAGCCCCAGTGGAGACAGGTGCGGGGGTATGAGGATGTGGTCCAGGGTCTCAAGGAATCATATTCAAAACTATAGTCATTCCATGCCTCTCTTAGACTGAGGATAAACCAAGCCAAAAGGGGCACTCGATACATATTACATTTCCAAACTGAGTATCTTCCAAATATCCTTTGGACTTATAAATATTCCAGGCTTCACAATAAAGAAAATGAGACAGCAATCTTGGAGGGCACATAATGGGCAGGGTTCTGGACTTGGTCGTTGTTTTTTGTTTTTGTTTTTTAAGATTTTATTTATTTGAGAGAGAGAGAATGAGAGACAGAGAGCATGAGAGAGAGGAGGGTCAGAGGGAGAAGCAGACTCCTTGCTGAGCAGGGAGCCCGATGTGGGACTCGATCCTGGGACTCCAGGATCATGACTTGAGCCGAAGGCAGTCGCTTAACCAACTGAGCCACCCAGGCGCCCCTTGATCGTTGTTTTGACTCTCACCGTCTCAGAGGGTGATCCTATGTTCCAGTTTATGCCTGCTATCCTGGGCAATTATTAGTAGCACACATAATCAAATTGTCACTTGAACTCTCTGAGTCTCAGGTCCCCATCTACAAAGTGAAGGGTTTTGAGTAAATATCTTTCATTTTCTTTTCACTGGAAAATGCTTCAATTGTATGAATGTGGGGCTCCAAGAGAAGCGTCGTAGCTTCTTTTGTCTGGGCAGCTGAGAGCAAAGTCACTTATGGATTGGTGATTGCTGTTACTGACATTGAACATGGGGCTTCAGGTTCACCATTGACAAACTGGGATTGATTAAAAATAATAAAATAAACCAGCCCTTCTGAATAAATTGTGAGAATTCATTAGAGCTCACCTCCGAAATAAGCAAATCATGTTAATTTTATTCATTTTTGGCATATGTTACAAATATTATAACTGCTCTTGGCCCCCCATGAGTCCTTCTTCCATCTCTCCACCAGTTTGTATTTAATATCTAGCTAAAGGGAAGAGACAGGATCTTTTTGATTTGGTTCTTAATTGGGGTAATCAATTCACTGTCTCATGTTTTGTTTTTGTTTCTTTTTTCCCCTGCCCATGACGTTTCCCAACCCCATTTTCATGATAAAGAAATGGTGTTGGGGACAAGGTTGTGGCAAGGCCACCTCCTCAGTGTGCTCCTTGTTGTGGCTACCCCAGCAGTCGGCAGTCTCCCCTTTCCTCCTATTCCCACATAAACATTCCCCTTATGCCCGCTGACTCTTCCCTTCGAAATTCAAGTGTGTGTGTATGTGTGTGTGTGCTGTATTTTGTCACCCCATTAAGCTTAAGAAGTCCTTGATGGCTGGAATAGTGTTTAGTAATTCTCCAGGTCTCCCACAATGCCCTGCACATAGTAGGTGCTCAGTCCATACTTAAAAGAATGAATTAATGCTTGAAGAAATCTAGAGACCGAATCTGGAGTTCTGTATAAGAAATTGCCTATTTGTGAAATGCAAAAATTTACCTCAATTTCTTTCTTTTTTCACATTTCAGGAGACCTCAGGCACAGCCACATTGTAAACGTACGGCTTTGTAAACCACTTTATTTTTTACTGTTTTGATCTCACGTGTGTGGGGGCTCTTAAAGTGCTATTTGCTTCACTTTATACCTTGCACCTTGGAGAGGCTGGATGATAAATGAGAGATGAATAATTCCTTATTGCTACTTATCTGCTAAATCTATAAACTAGTGTCAGCATTTACTCAGTTGGGTTTAAAGCCATGTCTGGTATACTTATTAACCTGCTTAAAATAAGCCATAAAAATGGGCTTGGTAGGCAGTTTTTTAAACTAATTTTTAAAAATCACATTGGTCATTTTCCACTAACTCATGGGGTGACCTTTGGCAAATCACTTAACCTCCTTGGGCCTCACCTGCAGAATGAAGGCGGGGGTGGGGGGTGGGGGGTGAGGGGGCTGGGGTGGGGTGATGCGGGTGTGCTAGATCAGCTTTAAGAGACTTACAGCTCTGTTATTCCTTGATTCCATGATTTTCAAATGAGGAAATTAAGGGATCCTGATAACACCTATTAGAGTAATTACAAATCAGTTCATATGGACTCTGTCATGAATCCTTGGCATATCCCTGGCGGGTGGGGGAGGCAGCACTTGGTAGTTAGAGCAGGGCATTTTCAGTTGTATTCTGTTACTTATTAGTGCTGTGACCTTTGGCAATGCAACACTTCTGAGTCTCAGTGTCCTCATCTATAAAATGGACACAATAATCCAATAATACACTGATTACTCCAGAGAGCAATCAAAAGTGAAGATGAAGTGTGACATATATATAAAAGCACTTTGATAAATGTTATTCACTGTCCCCAAATTTACATATGAGGGGACCATTCAAGCTACTGTTTGGTTAATCAGTTTGTAGCAGGGCCAAGGGAAAGATTGTTTGACTTCTCTTATTCTACTTTGATTACATATTGAAATTATTTAAAAATTATATAGAGATTACCTAATCTTTTTATATATAAAGGTTGAGTCTTCAAGAAAAACCTGTGTCTGATGGGACATTTCTGGGATAGTCATAGTGATAAGAAAATCAGTCAATATCTTACTGGCCTACAGACTTAGGAACTCCCAGCTAGTAGAAAATAGAGCATTTTCCAAAGGTTTTGAAAATCTGCGCCCTTCCCAGCTCTGGTTCTCCTCACGTCTCATAGCCCTTGCTCCCTGGCCATGTCAAGAGTACCTATGGTCTGTCCAAGGTTTTGAGTTTGATTCCCTTTAGACACATGTGCAGAGAAGCCAGTTGTTGCTGAGGATTTTTGTTACAGAGAATTCAGTCAGCAAAATGTCTGCAACATGCCCCTTCGAGAATTATTCTTCAAGACAGAACTACCACCATGTCTGTAACGTGTAGGGGGCTAGCAAATATGACCTGAAGATAAACGTGATGCCTGACTGGGTCCTGCTTGCCTTTTAGAGGAGAAGGGCAGAGAATGGACAGTCTACAAAACTGTAATTCTGCAAAAATGAGAGTTCTGTGGTTCTACCAAAATTCTATTCGTATTCCCTTACCACCAACCAGCCAACCAAACAAATACACAAAGGCTCACCTCAATGTTAAAAAAAAGTATAGAATGCAGAGAAAGAGAATAAGAGTGGTATTTTCAGTCTATATTTCCTACTGTACTCAGACTACAGTTTTTATTTGCTAAATGTTTATTTGCTAATTAACAACAATGAAACAATGAAACTGACCTTTAGTTTGATGTTACTTTTATCTTCTGTTGACCAAATGTGTTACATTAAATTAAAAATCTCAGTAAAAGCTCTTTTGAAGCTTCACTAAGGTCTAATGTATTTTTTAAAGATTTTATTTTTAAGGAATCTCTATATACCCAGCGTGGAGCTCGAACTTACTACCCGGAGATATAGAGTTGCATGCTCCACCCACTGAGCCAGCCAGATGCCCCAAAGTTTTCCTAAATTTATGGTGGGGTTTTGTTTCTTTTTGTTACCATTCTCCCTCCAACCCCATCTCACACTCTGCTTATAAAAGGGGAGGAAAGCAGCCTTCATCTTTATAAACTGCTACTCCTTTATCTACAAATTAAAACTATTTCAGTTCAATAGTGGCACCTGACATTCATTAAAACTTGTCCTGTAATTCATCTGGTCCTCAGTCCCATCCTTAGCGGGTAACTTTCTTGCTTCCACAAAGGTCTTTTTTTTGAACACCCTCTCCAGCTTTTGGGCCACCATTAAAGGTCTGTCTTCCCTCCCCTGTCCAAGCTCTCCTCCCCTTCTCCCCGGATCTGAATAATCAGCTTTTATTTGCAGTTGGACCAGCACCTGGCCTCACATTCCAGCACATCCTTCTGCCAGCAAAGGGAGTTTTGAGAAGAGGAAAAGTTACAAGAACTTAGACTATTGTTTTCAATTTCAGAAACACTCAAGGTTACAAGTGAAATTCTGAGACAATCTGGATGGCTTTGAAAACATTTTCTAAAGGGGGAGGGGACTCCTCTTTGTGGAAAAATCACTCCTACTAATTGTAAATGTCTTCAGCCAAGAATCAAGAGTCCAGGACTATTCTTGGAGTTTAAGTCCGTTGAGTTTTAGGAAGGCTAAAGCTGAATTCTCTAAAATGGATAAGCTTTAGTCGTAAGCACAGTAGTCATGAAATCTTAGGAAGAGATGTATCTTGGATCTGATCAATCCTCCCCATCCCTCTCAAAACATCTCTTTCTCTAATTGCAAATAAACAGGAACTCATTGTAGTTCATTTGGAAAATACAGGAAAGCATATCAAGAAAGGAAAATCTATCCCTCACTACATCACCCAGAAAGAACCACTGATATTAGTGTTCTCCCTTCTTCCACCTCTCTCCACCAGTTTCACACTGTAGAGTGTTTTTGCAATCTACTTTTTATTTTTTAAAAATATGAGACATTTCTATGTCATTAAATATTTTTTAAAGATCTTATTTATTTATTTATTTATTTATTTATTTATTTGAGGCGGGGGGTGCGGGAATGCGGGGGGAATGAGAGGCACAAGCCGACTGGGTGCTAAGCATGGAGCCCAGCCCCATTCAGGACTCGATCTCACAACCCTGACATTATGACCTGAGCTGAAACTGAGAACCGAAGGCTGGCTCAACTGACTGAGCCACCCAGTGCCCCTCTATGTCATTAAATATTTTAAGGAAACAGTGTGATGGCTACATTATGGGTTTTGCATTATGTAAATAAACTCTTACTGTTCAGAGTTCATGTTATTTTCTATTTTTTGCTATAATAAATAGAAGTTTGATGTATCCTTGTCAAAATGACATAAATTTTGGTAAGTAGAGAATCTTGTAAACCTCTGATTATTTCCTTGGGATAAATTTCTATTACTGGAAAAGTGGATCAGAGAATATGAACACTTACAGGGTTTTGGATCCATATTGCAAACTTGCCTTCTAGAAATGTTGCATCCAAAATTTCCACTACCACCAGCAGCACTCAATTTTGGGCAAGATAACTTAAAAATATATCTATCAATTTGTCAGGCAGATTTATGCCCTTTATCAGACAAATTTAATTTCTGAAGGGCTTTGAAACTGCAGGTAAGAAACAAAACAAACAAAGCCAAATGAAACCAAGGGGGACATTGATGCCCAACTGAATGAATCACACTGTGAAGATTATTTCAGGGACTAGGGAGAGGTCCTGCCTGTCCTGTAAAGTTTTTTGTTGTTGTTTTGTTTTTTAAAGATTATATTTAATTTTTTGAGAGAGAGAGAGAGAGGCAGAGAGAGAGAGAGAGTAAGCAGGAGCAGGGGGGAAGGGCAGAGGGAGAGGGAGAAGCAGACTCCCTACTGAGCAGAGAGCCTGATGAAGGGCTTGGTCCCAGGACCCTTGGATCAAGACCTGGGCTGAAGGCAGACGCTAACAGACTGAGCCACCCAGGTGCCCTGTCCAGTACAGTTTATGAGGATTTCAAAATATAAGAAACTGAAAAGGAAATGTTAAAAAATTTGCCCAAGATAACACAGCCAGTAAGTAGTACAGATGGGATTCAAATCATATTATTGTAACACTGGAGTCCAAACTCTTACCACTGACCCAGGGACAATTTGAACTTAGTAGCTCATCAAATCTAAAGATTCCAGAGCATTCTTTGTCATGAGCTTATTGTCCAGAAATTGCCTTTTGTAGCCATTACAGTTTTAACCAGCAAATGAGAATAATCTCAGATTATCTGCAAGGGGAAAGTTTATCTTTGAAGAAGGTGTCACTCAACTATTGAGAAGCACATTCATACATCTTATTTCTAAGATATGCCAGAAAGAGAAGAGAAATAACTTGCTTGAGGTCACCCAGTTTGCAGGTGGTTGCATTAGGGCTACAATCCAGGCTCTGGTGATTCTTTGACTACTGCCTATAGTGTTTTCTCTGCCAGCAGATATTCTTTGTGGGCAAGCGAGGATTGACTAAGGCCCATAGAGTCTTAAGAGTTTCATGGGTCTTAGTGTCCAGGACCCGGGGTTTTCCCTTCCCAGGAGAAGTCTGAAGGGAAAGTGGCACAGCTGCGTTCGTAGGTATTATGGGTTGCAGCAGCTTGAGGGATTTAGCCCCGTGAGCTTAGATGTGGGCAGGCAGAGATGGTCTTCTTTCAGGGAAAGACCTGCCAGTCCAGCGAGTCATTTTCAAGTGGAAAACCCAGGCAGGAGTGATTATTACTGAGCCAGTCGAGGGTAGAGCCTGTTGCTGGCCTTCTGGGGAGGGGATTCCTGCATTGAATGGAAGGCTGAACCAGATAACCTCTGGGGCCCTTCTAGCTCCCGACGTCTCTGATTTGTATGTGTTGGAGTAAAGAAGTGAGCAGTCACGGGACTGGAATAGTTGATTTAGGGTCCCACCCCAGTCGCCAGTGGAGTTCTCATCTTGGGCAAATAATTTAACCTGTCAGTACAACGCACAATGCCTGGCGCAGAGTAAAGCTTTGTAAATGTTTGCTGAATGAATGAACGAAAGAACGGTGGATGGATTTAAGTCTCCCAAGTCCCAAGGAATACTGGTGAATATTGGATTCTTCCAGTGCCCTTTGACTGGTGTGGAGTTTGAATGAGACCATGTAAAATATATTGAACTTCTTAAAAAGAAATGTGATCCACCGAACCCAAAGGGATTCTAATTCACCCTTATACTGACAATGGGTAGAATTTTATTTACCAGCATCAGGAAGCATACCATGCAGTGGTCAGTTTTGAGTCCACACAAAATTCTTTACTTCATTAATCCCTCCTGTCGCCAAATGGGGCAGCTCAAAGCCTCCCAGAACAGGGTGGGGCAGCCAGACCGCATCCCTCCCTCCACCCCCGCCCCGGATAAATGCCGAGGTCTAATGGATTGTTCAAGCTGCTGTCCAGATTAGATAGCGAGCCCCTTCGTTATCGTGGCTGGAGCAAACCCGGGCGGTCACTACGATGAGAGCTTTCTAAGGCAGTCCTGAGAAGCCTGGGGAATCTAGAGGGCAAGGGAGAGCAGAGAGCTGCTGACAAATCCTGGGGCCCCAAGGCTGTTTCCACATACCTCGGCTTCTCAGAACTTGCCCTGGACCCTAGATCCTGCCCCCCACTCCTATAGCATTTAAGGAGGCAGGTATCACTCCTATGGCATTTTAAGGAAGCAGGTATCCGAGGTGGTCGGTAGTTACTATCTGAATTCTAGGGAGTACTAAGACAGTAGTAACTCATGGATTCTGCTTGTCAACTTTCGAGAAGCCAGGAACACTTGGACAACACCCCCCCTCTTGATACCAGAGAGATGCGTTTGTACTGCGACTACTACATCAGGAGGGCTGTAACTCTCCTAATTTTTTGTTGTTCTTAAGTTACAGCAGAGGAAGCATAGCTGACTTTCTGATCTCCCTTCTTAATTCTCCATGGTCAAGTTTTTACCCGTTAATGACCCTGTTTCTTAAGGAAAAGTTTCTTTAGAGTTTTAAATTTCTTAAATAAACCTTAAGTTTTTTTCTTATGAGCTATTTTTTGTCTCCAGTCATTATCTTTTTAAAAGCAAAAAGGATCTACTATTTATCAACACTATTATAAAAATAAAATTTCATGTATGCTCTAACAACAAATTCTACATAAAACAATGATAAATGCTCAAAATCATTATTTATCTACAAGGATATACTAATTGTTCTATCATTATTATGATAGAACTACTGTGATATAACAGAAAGCAAATAAAATCTTAGCTGGTGAACAAGGAAAAGTTATCTATTTATACCATATCAATTTCCTGTTAAATCTTGCAGTTAGTGAAAAGCCATAATACATGGTGTGGCAGGACAAATCATCTGGCTCAGTATGAAATGTTTCTACAACAGTAAAAAAACCCCTGCATCATGTTTTTTTTAAGTGAATCAGTCTTGTTAGACATCCACCTAGCCATAGGAAAATGATTTTATAGTGCACTATTTATTTAGAGGTGGAAATTAAAGAAATTTCTTCAGGGCAAACAACACAGCTACTGCTTAGTTTAATATCCAGAAATTAAAATAACTCGCCAACAGGATGGCTTCGATTCATTCAACAAGACATCTTTATCCAGTAAGTTCTGCATGCAAGCGGCACACCCAAATTAATAAAAACGAATTTACCACGAGGAGTAAGGATCTAGGGTTGGGATGAGAAAAGAGCAAGCGAGACACGGGAAATTTTAAAGGTGGAACGTGTGTCTGGTAGCATCCCGTAGTCGCTAAAATCAGCGGGGTCTGCAGCCGCCAAGGACCGGGCAAAATAGAAAAGGCACGCAGGTTAAAAAAAAAAAAAAAAAAGAGCAAATTTTATAGATAAGGAACAAAGTAAGGGGGAAGGATTTTGATTAAGCAAGAAAAGGAAACTCAGGAATTAAAGGGAGGAGAACGAGAATCGGAGAGGGAGGTGGGGTGGGTGGGGATGAACAAGGAAAGGAGAAAACCAGGAAAGTTAAGACAATACTAAACGAATAAAGAAAATCCCTAAGACGCGTACGTAGGGTGGATGAGGGAGAACAACACATCACTGTATCTAAAGAAAAAGCAGCAGCCATTCCAAACTCCGCCCGGCCAAACGCCGAGCCCCGCGAACGCCGCGCCCGGCGCCTGGACACTGGCCCCGGCGCGGGCATCTGCTCCACGGATGGCCGCTGCTGCCCCTGGGCTTAGCGGAAGGTGGTTTTGGAAAGGTCTGCCGGCAGTCTTTTCTAAGACCAGGAGGACGGGCGCTGGGAAACTGTCGAGTTTGCGGCCGAGAAATGATAAAAAGACAGTGCCCTTCCCCAGAACTCCAGCTTGCCCAGGCCTGGGAATCCAGTGGCTTCTCCCCAAGTCCCAGGTCCCGAAGCTTCGAGAAATCTCTGCTTCCGGCCTCCGCGCCAGCCGGGGATCAGACAGAAAATATCAAGGCTCTTTGAACGGGGCAGAGGGAGACTCTCTGAACTCTGTGTCTGTAGCCACTAAGCCCGCGAGCTCGGGGTGTCATCCATGCCCCTTAGTAACCCTCCAAGAAAGGATTGAACCAGTGCCTTGCGGACTGGAGTCGGGTTCGCTGCGACCCTCCACTAGGGCGGGGAGGCGATGTCTCTCTGCACTGAAATGTAGAACAGCCTGACTCAGGGGTGAGGTGTGTGTGCGTGCAAGGAATACCCGTTTAGATGAAACTCCTACTGTAATTCTTGGCCTGTTCTGGGACCTTACGTGGGCGGTAGCGACTGGAAAGACAGAAGACGGACGCGGCTTCGCTACCCTCCTCGCTGCCCTGACCAGAGGGGGCAGCCGCGTGGGGGCGAGCGGGTCCAGGGTCGCGCCAGCCCCCACACTTGGAAAGGCGCGCACAGGCGGCGGGTGGAAGCTCTGCCCACCTTCTCCGCGGCTCCTGGGTCCATGTGTGCGTTGAGCATCCCCCGGGCTCGGAGCTCCCCAAAAGGGTCTCCCGCCCAGAGGGCGACCCGGGACGCGTTTTGAGCAGCACCAGGCCCAGGCCCAGGCCCGAGGTCACAGGACTGATCGAGACCTGGACTCTGCTGTCTGCGGGCCTGGGCTTTCTCGCCCATTAGCCCTGCTCCGGGACCCAGCCCCGGGATCCTGGGGTTGGAGACGCGACCCTGGAGACCGCTGGAGCAACCCCCGTCCACGGTGACCTGGCCTATGTGGCGCCATAATAGTGGAAGGCATTCAAACCAATCTAACCTCGGCCTCGCCAGGAATAGAAATGATAAGAGGAAGTTCCGCTGCAAAGTAGCAAAGAACTCAAACGGTCTAGTTGTTTATTTGCAAAGATCCGCTGGTTCTAGAACGTGGTGTCGCGCGCTCAGAGTTTCCTCCGAGCCTCCTGTTGCTACAAGAGCCCTCTCCACCACCACCGCCTCTTTCCCCACCTGGCCACTCGGGCTTTGCACGGACGGCTCAGCCAGAGGGACCAGAGACTCGGGACGTTAAACCCGATGGGAGAGCAGCGTTCTTTCGGGCTTCCATCCCAGTTTTCCGCGAGGGCTGCATGCTTCTCATTGGGGCTTTCCCTTGGGAAGGTCGTCTCTGATGAGAGGTCGTTTAGCAAATGGTTTGAGCCCCTTTGCGGGACGCACAAGCGATGTAACTTTGGGCAGAGTAACTTCTCCTAATCTTTCTTCCTGTCATGCGAGGTATGGGAGAAACGCCACCTCGATGTGAAATGAATTTATAAACCTTTAAGCGCTATCCAAAAGGGATTAGAATTGATCACTAATAATACGGTCATGGTCATCATCTTCCTTTTTTTTTTTTTTTTTTTTTTTTACTTTAGGGGCAATTCTCCGCCTCTTTGAGGGGTCCCTGAAGCTTTATTGAGTGTTCCCCTCATTTGGCAGTCTTCTTTACCCATCCCCCCCTCCTCTGTCCCTTAAAAAAAGTTACTTTTCATTTCCTTCTACAAACTTTTGACACGGTTACGACCGTTAGCGCCAGACCCGGCCCATTAAGGCCTGCTCGGGACACTTTCAAGGTCGTCGTCATTCCCGCTGGGCCGCGCCGGGGGGACCCCACCCAGTCGGCTGGGCCGGCTCCCTGTCCCCGCCTGCGCGCCCGCACTGCAGGCCAGGGCTTCGGCCCCGCGCGCCCGACGCTGGCGCCCACATTCGGAACTCAACAGTTCTTCGTTCCTTTTCATTTCGCCGACAGCCCTAAGACTGCTCCCTTCCCTTCCCTCCCCTGTCCTTTCCTACCCTCCGCCGGAGCCTGACGCCGCCTGGTTTATTGACCTTAGATCGGCTTCGGGGCTTTATCAGACCCGGCGGAGCGTCCTGCAGCGCACGACCCCCCGCCCCCCAGAGGCGCGGTGGGAGCCCTTCTTAAGCTTTTCTAGAAACCTCTCTTTCTCGCCCCATCCCGACTCCGCTCCAAGAACCTACAGAAAAATCGTCTGAATTCTCGTAACCGTGGAGAGAACCGAGACAGAGCCTTGAGGGCCATGGACATTTTCCTGTGTCTCCCCTTTATCTAGATAAGGCAGGTGAAAGTGCCTCCCTCCCTCCCTCCCAATTATTCGGATAATTGTCTCGAATCTCCACTTGGTGCTGTGTTTAGACAGTTGGAGATTGATCGTATGAATTTCTTCAGTATCTGTCCTACCTCAGCCCTCAACGCCCTCTTCTCTACTGTCCCCAGCCCTAAAACATCTCTGGGCTTACACTTACAAACCATAATTTTACTTCCTATAAATCACTTGGCAAATATAACTGGGCATTAGAAAGTCATTTGAAATGGATATGTTATTGGGCTTGAGAAATAGAACAGGGATAAAGAGAAACTTATTACCGTTTCCTCAATACCAACCCCACAAAACTGTCTTGAAGTTCCCCCACCCCCATTGAACTGGCCAATGCAAAATCACTTTCACAGACAATTTCTTTAGAAGACAGAGGAAATGTCTATGTCACTAAAAATGAGCTACAATGTATTGTGTAAAAAAAGTTCATAAACGGAGACTTTCAAATATCCTTTTACTCTAGGCAGATTTATCCAAATAAGACTAATAGAAACTAAACACTTATCACTACTACTAATAAAAAAGCCAAACCAATTTTGTGATGATAGGTCGTGGGCTTCTAGCAGCCTTTCACAGTAAGGTTTTCCCTCATTTTCAGATCGGCACTTCCTTAATCTTGCCCAGCTAAAAACCTTTCAATTTCCCTTAATTTTGGTGAATATGCAGAGGAGTGAGAATCTCTGCACGAAGGGGGGGGGGACGAGAAAGGGCTGGGGGAAACAGGAGATGGGCAGGGGAAAGATAAGTAAAGCAGATGAGTGTAAGTTTTGAGACAGCTTTTGAATTCATCCCGCTGGAAGCAAGGCTTCGAGAGAGGGAAACATACCAGAAGGAACAATTTTCCATTCTCTGCTAATATTTGTAGTAAGTGCACAGACACCAAGAAACTTTGCACTAAATCCTACCCAATTCCAAAAGAGCACTTGCTTAGTCCCCCTAAGGCTACAGAGTTAAAATACACCATTGTCTGTTTTCAACCTTTGGGCAAGGGGAGGAAGCTCAGACAAGTGGTTGGTTTCGAACTCTCCCAGAGCTTTAGCTGTTAAGTAACGCTTCACTGTGGACTCCCGGTCTTCTCATTCTTCACCTGTGTCTTCTCAGAGCTGCTCCTCTGTCTTTACCTTTGTCTCTCCTTTTCTTTTGGACTCAGCCCTTTCCCTCAGCTACAAATAAGATTCAAAGCTCATTTGCCCCAACTCTGGATTTAGAAGAAGCAGAGGTGATTTTGACTTGGGTGCAAAAGCATATGCAAACAAACTCTTCAAAGCACGAAGTGGGCTTTGTACAGTCATTGCTGAACACTTGCAAAACCCACCTCTCCTCCTCCTTCCCATCACATGCCTGGCTCCAGAATAAATGAAAAATTAAACCCTACACCTAGCCTGGCTGACCCTTGGCCTGTAAATAGGCAAAGAAAAGTATCAGATCCTGAAGGCCATGAGGCCTATTCACTAACTCACCAATGAAGCCAACAGGAAACACTGGTGAGGCTTTCTGCCCTGAAAGCATACTGGGCAGGTCTGACATGGGTCAGGAAGGGCTTTCCTAAGCTTTCTCAGGGGGTTCTCAAGATTGAGCATCAGCAGCACGGACCCCCTGGGCGGGGGAAAGACAAGTGATCTGGGTGTGTTGGAGAAAGCAAAGGCAAGAGGGCCCAGGGGCACCCGGTCAAATCCATTTGATTTTTGGTGTGGTATGTATTTATTTACTTTTTCTTAGGAGACTGACCATCCCCATCGATTTCTGATTGTTGGAGTGGGAGGCTGAACCCGGAAACAGAGAAACTAAAATGCTACCAAGTTGTGAGAAAGAGAAACAGAAAAAGTGGGAAAGGGAGCCTTCCCTCCATGGTTTGGCCTGCCAAGAATCTCCTCCTTTCTTCCTGTCCTCAAAGGTCTGAGAGCCTCTTGCTCATCCTCAGTCACTCACTGGTAGGTCCTTTCCCTCCCCCTTTCCCTCGCCTCCCCTCTCCCCACAGTCTCCGACTCGACTCAGCGCTCCCACCGACCTTCTATTCCTTCCGCCCTGCTGCTCCCGGCCCTCCTGGCCTCCTCCCGGCGCCCTGCATCTCCCTCTCTGCCCAGACGGAGGGTCCCCGGGAAGGCCAGGAAAGGACTCACCCACGGTGGGAGTGGTGTCCCTGCGGCTCCCCACGGCCCGGGTGCAAGGCAGACTCTCAGGGACAGTCTCTGTCCCTCAGTCTCAGGGATTCCAGGCTGTTCTCAGCGGTGTGGGAGGGAGGCGTTGTGAGCTGCGTCTCCCAGCTCCCTCGGAGCTCCCAGCTTTCCCCTCGGAATTAGATAACAGGAAAAATAGATAAGAGAAGTGGTTCATTAATTCAGCAAGCATTTTTTTTTTTTTTTTTTTTGGGTATGTGTACAAGTGGAAGAAACCCTGTTAGGGAATATAGCCCTAGTTGGACATTTTTTTAAAAAGTCAATGTTCACAAGGTTCCAGAGATGCTTCTGGAAGGTCACTCAGAAGGACTGAGATGGACAGGAAACAAACCTAAGGAATTACCGTTTGTGGGGGGAAAGTGCTGACTTCACAGCAGGAGGCTTCTCCACCCCAAGTCTCTCTCAGAGGTCTGTCCTGCCTTTCTGAGGAGTGGGGCTGGCTGCTTCACGTTGCCTGCTTGCGTGCTGTCGTCCCCTGAGGGTCGAAATCACGGTAACCGCAGTACTGCTCTTCTTAGTATGGCCATACAAAAATAACAGATTTTCAAAGCGCTTGTTCGTGTAGAATTTCCTGGGCTCCTCACGACAGGAGCAGGTCGGCAGATCATATAACAGTAAGAGAGAATTGAGACAATTGAGCTCAGAGAGGTTAGAAATGGGCCCGTGGCCCAGTCACACAGCAAGGAAGGGGTATGTGATTAATTGATTCCTCATCTGGCCATAAAGAAATCACTAGATTCTTAGAGTTGGAAGGTACCTCAGAATTCCAATCTCCTACCCAGAGCAGGAATCCCCAGTGAGGTGATTATCTGTACTCTGTTTGAATACTCCCGGTATGGGGAGCTCATCACTCTACACTGCATGGAGGTACAGCTCTACTGGCCACCACATTTCCCTGTCCCCCAGATGACCCAGGATTGCGGGGCTGTGCCAGGCACACAGGAAGAAACAGGGGGCAGCGGCTGTGGCCTGGTTGGAGGACATCAGGCAAACCAGGCGGGAGTTCTACCCTCTCGGGCCCCGCATGATTTAGGGTGAGTCTCATCTGTGGAGTCGGTATCTCCCAAGGCAGTTCTTAATAAGAAGAAGGAGAAACACAGCACCTTTATATTTTAGCCTATTTCCCACTTCCCAGACTCCCAGACTCCTTACAACACTCTCTCTGCAAAGTGAGGGGAGAACGCGCAAGCGATGACTTTCTTCCATCTGGAGAGCAGGGAACCTGAAACAGAAAAGGGAAGTGAGCTGCCAGCAATCAAAAAGCACGTGTCCAGTGGAAAAGAAATGAGACAGATGAAGGCCTGGGAAAAAAGGGAAAACATAAGGGGAAAATGAATATTTTTCCCTTCTAAGAATTTTCAGTTACGAATGTTTTTGTAAGTGATGAATATGGTGTCTATTATTGTTATCTGCTACTACACTCTTCCCCCGCCAAACAGCTTGTAGAAACTACGCCACAGGAAGATTTTAGTATAAAACTCCCTGTGGTGTCAGATCATTAAAATTCCTAAAGAGTGAGCTGAACAGTGTAAGGCTGAGATGCAGAAGCTTGGGTCCACCTTCTTTTTCCAGGGGCAGGGTGTCTGTTGTTTCACGAGAGGATGGCCTTGTTCCCACGTGGCTGCCCTTTATGGACTTCGATAAAAAAATTATTATGATAAAATATATATAACATAAAATTTACCATCAGAACCATTTTTAAGTATACATCCTCTTCCCAAGCTGAAACTCTGTCCTCTTTGAACACTAACTCCCCATTTCCCTTCCCCTAGACCCCGGCAACCCCCATTCTCCTGTCTGTCTCTATGAATTTGAGTATTCTAGGTAGAAGATAAGTGGAATCATATAGCATTTATCCTATTATAACTGGTTTATTCCATTTAGTATAATGTCTTTAAGGTTCATCCGTGTTGTAGCATGTGCCAGAATTTTCTTCCTTTTTTTTTTTTTTAAAGATTTCATTTATTTATTTGACAGAGAGAGATACAGCGAGAGAGGGAACACAAGCAGGGGGAGTGGGAGAGGGAGAAGCAGGCCTCCTGCTGATCAGGGAGCCCGATGCGGGGCTCGATCCCAGAACCCTGGGATCACGACCTGAGCCGAAGGCAGACGCTTAATGACTGAGCCACCCAGGCGCCCCCAGAATTTTCTTCCCTTTTTTATGGCTGAATAATATTCCATTATATGGATAGACCACTTTTGTTGACCCATTCATCCATGAATGGACATTTTGGCTATTGTGAATAATGCTGCTCTGAGCATGGGTATGCAAATACCTGCTTTCAATTCTTTTGGGTATATCATCCGAAGTGGAATTGATGGATCATAAAACAGTCTATGTTTAACTTTTGGAGGAAGCTCTATACTGTTTTCCACTCCTCATGGAGTTCTGATCTAAAATTTGGAGAGGAGCTCTCCATCCTCCTAAGTTGCAAAGACCTGGGAGCAGCAACTTCCACTTACCCTAGTTAGGGTTCTGCCCGGGGACAGACTGCCCTACTTGCTCAGAAGTTTGTCAAAGAGAATGATTTTGCAGTAGGGCAGTAAAGGTAGTACATGAGGTTCTCTTGCGAATTGCATTGCAGCAGAGAAAACACTCACCTCTTTATTTAAAGATTAAGGGACGTAACTTCTGGCATCAAGGTGCCGTGACCACGATACCTGGGTTCGAATTCCAGCTCTGACATCTTTTTGCCTCAGTCTTCTACACGCGATCCCAAGAACCCAGGAGCCTCACAGCATAAACGCCGGGGCTAGCAATGTCCAGGAAGGACATTGAACACAATTTTTTGTGTTCAGGAATTTTATTTTTTATTTTTATTTTTAAAGATTTTATTTATTTATTTGACAGAGAGAGACACAGCGAGAGAGGGAACATAAGCAGGGGGGAGTGGGAGAGAGAGGGAGAAGCAGGCTTCCCGCTGAGCAGGGAGCCCGATGCAGGGCTCGATGCAGGGCTTGATGCAGGGCTCGATCCCAGGACCCTGGGATCATGACCTGAGCTGAAGGCGGACGCTTAACAACTGAGCCACCCAGGCGCCCCATGTGTTCAGCAATTTTAAAAACAAAAACAATCATGGGAGGGTTAATGAAACTTGACATGTTTTCATTTCTCCCTCCATTTCTGAATTTTTTGTGAGGTGGCCGGAAGCCCATTTTTGTCCCCTGTGGTTTCAAAACTTCCCAGAGGTTTTTATATATTTTGGGGAACCTGAAACTTCACCATCCTGAGGCCTCACTTGGGGCTCTATCCATCTGGTCCAGACTAGCCAGCGCTAGCCTTTCCTGGAAGAGATAGGAGCGCTCGGGCCCCTCATGGCCCAGAAGGGTGGAGGGTGACATGGGGAGACGGGACCAGGGAAGCCAGCTGTGCTTTGGGCTCAGACTTAGCAGAGCCTCCTGCCAGCTACACCTTAGTGTGCACATCTGGCCGAGAGCTGAGTATCATTCATGCTCACGTGCTTGTCCTGTTCAGACAGAAAGTAACCCCCCAAGATGAAGATGATGGAACTGCTGATAAAAGCAGCCAGAACCCTCTAAAAATCACTCAAGACCCACACCAGGGAGAGAGCTTGAGAGAGACTTTCTGAGCATCTGAGGAACACCTGTTTTTAGATCTGCTTTCCCTATTCCTTAAAACATACACACACACACACACCCAGACACGCACAGACACACACACACACACACGCACAGACACACACACACACACGCAGAGTGTTTATTAGTTCTTTTTTATTATCAAAGTGTTACATATTTATTGTTAAAACTAAAAGTACTATAGAAGGTAGAAAACGACAGTCCTTCTTACCACCTGCCCCTCTTGTCTCACCAAATAACTCTTAAATTCTGACTTCCCTTCTGAAGACTGTCCTTTCTCTGGGGTGTTTGACATTGAACATATGATGAAGAGACAGTCTCCAGAAATTACATTTCTTCCTCTTGCATGAGTAAATTAATTAACATTTTTAAGCCTCGGTTTTTCAAATCTATAAAATGGGCATGATAACAGTTCTTATCTTGTAGGGTTCCTATGAAGGTTAAATGAGATGGGAATCACTTAGTGTGAAGCCTGGCATTAAAATGAATGAATGAATGGATGGAGGGATGAATGAATAAATGGATGAATGAACAAATGAATGAATGAATAAACTTATTAATATTATTAGCTTTGGGCAGAAGAGGAGGCTTGCATTTAGCCCAGTGACCCTGCTCTGACCACCAGGCCGGAACTCTGTGGACAGTTGCCTGGCAAGTGTTGACCAGCTGTCCAAGAACCCTTCCAGGCTCAGGAGCTCATGGCTGTGCTGTGCTTAGTAGGCAGTTCCTCGTATTGTGATGGCATTACTGCTGGTAAGTGTCTCCTTGGGACCAGGAAGCCCTAGGGTGACTAGCTTTTGATAAGGGTGGGCACTTTATTTGGGCCTGCGTCTTTAGAAGATCTCATTGACTCTAGAAGTACCCGAAGTCCTGGTAGCTTGGGCAGAGGTGAGGACAGTGGGAAAACAAGTGGTCTGAGGGGCCAGGTTCTGACTTAATTGCATTTCCACCCTGTTCTGAACTCTCTCTCTTCTCTAGCCTGTCCGTTTCCATTTTTTTTTAAAATTGAGATATAACTCACATATCATAAAATTTGCTCTTATAAAATGTACCGTTCAGTGGTTTTTAGTATATTCACAAGGCTGTGCAACCATCACCACTATCTAAATCCAGAACATTTCCATCACCCTGACTAAGATTTGACTGGATTCACTAAATGTTTGCTGAAAGTTTCTTAAATACAATCCCAGGCTCTCTAGTTAGAGCAGTCCTTGGGGTTTTCTTAGTGTCACTTCATTCTAGCTTAATCTTCTGTGTCTGCACCCCCTAGTCTCCCTCCCTCTTGCCCTGCACTTCGACTTGATGAGCCAGGTCGCTATGAATGGCGACCATTCCTTGGGTTCTCATCATGTACCAAGCACAATGCTGAGCACTTCGTGTGCATTTTCTCTTACCCTTTATCTAACTCCACAGAAGGGCCTTGAACTCAGGGCTGCTAGCTTCAACCCTCATATTCTTCTTGCCGTACCAGCGGACTCTGAACTACTCATTGGGCCCCTTCCTCAAGGATGTTCTCCTCATGCTCTCTGCTAGATAATAGTTGTGTAGCAGTTTACAGTTTGGCAAGCATTCACCTCTGTTCTCTCATGTGACCCATTAACCTTGTGTGTTCAAGAGCCAAAATTCTTTCCCTCCTTGGAAACTAGATTCCCTCCTCCCCCACTAGATCCACCAGATTACAGGCCCTTCGGTCACATCCAAGACCAGTGCAACATTTTGTTATTCTCACCTTACCGACATCCTACTCAGATCAGTCTTTTCATAAAGTTGGGGTTCAATGTGTACATATTTGCAAGCTCCTATCTCTTGTGTTATATAAATTGCACGTTTGGGTTTGTCTTGTTTCTCCTTGTGGAACATAAAGTCTGCAGGGGTAGGGACTGTCTGAAAATTTCCTTTTTAAGGGCAGAGAGGACTTTCATGGAGGGCTAGTCCCAGCACTTGGCCTCTCTCATCCCCTCTTCAAGTGGCAGAATTTTCTTTCCTATGGGACATCTATTTTTTCTGGCTTAGTTGGAACAAGTGTCCCAAATTGGCCAATTCGAAGATGCACTCAGAGTTTTCCTGAGAATTTTCAGCCAGGGCTAATGATGAAAAAGCCATCTGTCTCTTGGGCTTCCAAAGTTGGTGGAATGTTCATCTTAAAGCTCCACACATGGAAGAGGGTCTGTTACGTAATGAGGACCCTGATGACATATTTTGAACCCCTAGATTCAGCTAAACCTTTACTAAGCTGATATGAATTTTTTTAGACACTTGTAATGGGAAGAGTACTAACATAGGGCTGCACACACAGAATAATCTGGAATTCCGTTAACTGGCTGGCCTGCATAAATGAGGAGGCTGTGGAATTGAAGAAACCGAATTTCCTTTCTTTTCATGGTTTGACAATTTCTATCAAATTCTAAGTGATCAAGCCTCCTTTGACATTACATACTTTAAAAGGAAGACAGTGCCATCATTGTTTTCATCCTTGACCATCCTCCATAGTTTATTAAAAGAGATGTGTGCAATTAAAATAGAGGAGGAGCGCCTGGGTGGCTCAGTGGGGTAAGTGTCTGCCTTCGGCTCAGATTATGATCTCAGGGTCCTGGGATTGAGCCCCGCCTCAGGCTCCCTGCTCAGCGCAGAGTCTGCTTCTCCCTCTACCTTTCCCCCCTGCTCTTGATCTCTTCTCTCACTCTCTCTCTCAGATAAATAAATAAAACCTTTGAAAAGAAAATAGAGGAAAGGACTCATTATAACCCAAATATTCTTCTCTTTACAGGCCTTAGTAATAGAAAAGTCTCTTGGCTGCTAATACACCACTGAGTATATACAATAATATAATTTTTTTAAAAAGATTTTATTTATTTATTTGACTGAGAGAGAGACAGTGAGAGAGGGAACACAAGCAGGGGGAGTGGGAGAGGGAGAAGTAGGCTCTCTGCTGAGCAGGGAACCCAATGTGGGGCTCGATCCCAGGACCCTGGGATCATGACTTGAGTCAAAGACAGATGCTTAACGACTGAGCCACCCAGGCACCCCAATATAATGTTTTAATATAATAAGATTATATATATTCACGGAAAGATCAAAAGATAGTACAGAGATGTTCCTGTACTCTACATAGTTTCCCTCAATGATTACATCTTACGTAAGTATAGTACAATATCAAAATCAGGAAACTGACAGTGTGTGTGTATCGTTCTGTGTCATTTTATCATATGTAGATTCATGTAACCCTTGCTACAATTAGGATACAGAACTATTCCATCACCACAAAGACCCCCTCCCCCTTATACTACTACTCCTTTCTAGTCACACCCAACCCCCTCCCTAACCTCTGGCAACCACCAATATTCTCCATCTTTGTAATTCAGTTATTTTGAGAATGTTATATAAATAGAATCATACAGTATATGACCTTCTGAGATTAGCTTTTTAAAATCAGCATAATGTCCTTGAGATCCATCCAAGTTGTTGCATGTATCATTAGTTCATTTCTTTTCATTGCTGAGTAGGATCCCATAGTACAGATGCACCACTGTTTGTTTAACCCTTAACCAACTGAGGGACATTTTGGCTGTTTCCACTTCTTGGCAATTACAAATGAAGCTGCTAAAGTAATCGTGTACAGGTTTTTGTGTGAACATAAGTTTTCATTTCTCTGGGATGACTACTGAGGAGTGTGATTGCTGCATCACATGGTAATTGTATGTTTAGTTTTGTAAGAAACTGCCAAACTGTCTTCCAGAGTGGCAGTACCATTTTATATTCCACCATCAATGTGTGAGAGATCCAGTTTTTACATCCTTGTGAGTATTTGTTATCTCACTATTTTTAATTTTAGCTATTCTGATAGGTGTGTAGTGATATTTATCATGGTCTTAACTTGCACTTTCTTGATGGCTAGTGATGTTTCTTGAAAATTTTTTCATGTGCTCATTTGCAGTTATATGTTGTCCTCAGTGAAATGTCTCTTCATGTCTTTTGCCCATTTTCTAATTGGATAGTTTCATTTTTTCCCTGTTAAGTTTGAGTGTTCTTTATATATTCTAGATATGAATCTTTTGTCAGATATGTGACTTGCAAATAAGTTTTTCCTGTCTCTAACTTGTCTTTTATTTTATTTATTTATTTTAAAAGATTTTATTTATTTGTTTTGAGAGAGAGAGAGTGCGCGCAGGAGCAAGGGGGAAGGGGAAGGAAGAGGGAGAAGCTGACTTCAGCCGAGCAGGATGCGATTCAGAACTTGATCCCAGGACCCTGGGATCATGACCTGAGCCCAAGGCAGATGCTTAACCACCGACTGAGCCACTCAGGCACCCCTCTAACTTGTCTTTTAATTTTCTTCTTTCTTTTTTTAAATTTTTAATTTTTAAGTAATCTCTACACCCAACATGGGGCTCAGACTCACAACTCTGGGAGCAGGAGTGGCATGCTCCATTGACTGAGCCAGTCGGATGCCCCTGTCTTTTAATCTTCTTAAGAAGGTTTTTCACTGAGAAAAGTTTTCAATTTTTATAAAGCTCAATTTATTACTTTTTCTTTTATGGATCATACTTTTGGTGTCATGTCTAAGAAACCTTCACAAAACCCTGGGTTCTGAATATTTTCTGTTATGCTTTCTTCTAAAAGTTTTATACCTATATATTTTACATTTAAATCTATGATGATTCATTTTGAGTTAGTTTTGTATAAGGTATGAGGTAGTTCAAAGTTTATTTATTTGTTTTACCTATGAATATCCAGTTGCTTCAGTACCATTTGTTGAAAGAGCATCCTTCCTCTACGGAATCGCACATTTGTCAAAAATCAGCTGGTTGTACTTATGTGGGTCTATTTCTGCATTCTCCATTCTATTTCATTGGGCTTGTATGTATTTCTTTAAAAATACTATACTGTCTTGATTACTATAGCTATATAATAAGTCTTAAAATCAAGTAAAGTGATTTCTCCTATTCTGCTTTTTCGAAGTTTTTTTAACTATTCTAATTCTTTTGCCTACCTACATAAATTTTAAAATAATCTTGTCTGTAGTTACAAAAAGTCTTACTGAGATTTTCATAAGAATTGCATTAAACCTAAATATGAATATTGAGAGAATTTACATCTTTGCTATGTTGAGTCTTCCAGTCCATGAACATGGTGTATCTCTCCATTTATTTAAATCGTTATTTCTTTCTCCAGTGTTTTGTAATTTTTAGTATATAGTCCTATACATATTTTGTTAGACTTACTCTTAAGTATTTATTTTTTTGAGCAATTGTAATACTCTACTTTTAATTTCAGTGTTTTCATGTTCATTGTAGCATTTATAAAAATATAATTGTTGATCTTGTATCCTGTAACCTTGCTGAACTCATTTTTTTTAGTTCTAGAAATTTATTTTTGTAGATTCCTTGGGGTTTTCTATGTAGATGATCATGTCATCTGCAAATAGGCATACTTTTGTTTCTTCCTTTCTGAACTGCATTCCTTTTTTCTTTATTTGCCTTATTGTTCTGGCTAGACCTTCTGGTACTATGTTGAACAGAAGTGGTGAGAATGGATATCCTTGTCTTATTCTCAGTCTTAAGGAGAAAGCATTCAGTCTATCACCATAAGTATAATGTTAACTATAGGTCTTTTGTAAATGATCTTTATCAAATTGAGGATATTCTCCTCTACTCTCAGTGTTCAGAGTTTTCTTTGTGAATGGGTGTCAAATGTTGTCAGAAGCTTTTTTCTGTACCAATTGATATGATCACATTATTTATCTTTTTGTGCTTATTAATGTGATGGATTACATTGATTGATTTTCACATATTGAACCTGTTGTGCATCCTTGGAATAAATCTCACTGGTCATGATATGTAATTCTTTTTATATATTGCTGTATTCTATTTATTAATATTTTGTTAAGGGTTTTGCAATTACATAAATGAAGGATAGTGGTCTGTAATGTTCTTTTTGTTTCTTAGAGTTGTTTTGGTGTCAGGGCAGTACTAGCTTTACAATGTTTCCTTCATTTTTATTTTTAGGAAGAGATTTTTATTTTTAGGAAGAGATTGGTGTTATTTCTTCATATTCATAATATTTGGTAGAATTATCCAATAAAATAATCTGGGCCTGGATATTTCCTTTTTGGGTATTTAAATTGCAAATGCAATATTCTTAAGAGTTATAGGGCTATTCAAATGATCTATTTCATATTAAGTAAGTTGTGGTAGTTTGTTTTTTGGGGAATTCGTCCATTTCATCTAACTCGTCAAACTTGTGTGTGCAGAATGGATTGTAGTATTCACTTTTTGTCTTATGATGTCTGTAGGGCCTGAAATAATATTCCTTGTTTCATTTCTGATCTTTTTGCAATTTGTATATTCACCTCCTTTTAAAATTTTGCTAGAGTTTTGTCAATTTTACTGATCTTTTCAAAGAACCAACTTTTTATTCCATTGACTTTTTCTCTATTATTTTAATTTGTTTTCAAATTCCATTGATATCTATTTTTGCCTTCATAATTTCCTTCCTTCGACTTGCTTCCCATTTATTTCACTCTGATTCTTCTAGCTTCCTGAGGTGGGAACTTCGATTATTTATTTGAGAACCTTTTCTCTTTTCAAATACAAACGCTTAGTGTTATAAATTTCTTTCTTAGCACTGCTTTAGCTATGCCCCTCAAAATTTTTCTTAAAAAAATTATATCCTCCTTTACAGATTGGCAAACTAAGTCAAAACAAGATTACATGTTCAAGGCACACAACCAGCCAGTGGCAGAGAAACCTCTGTCTCTAGGACTAGTTATTTCTCCTATATTCTACAGCTTACCTTGTGATTTTATTTATTTTATTTTACCACAGTGCTTTTTTTTCTTTTTTAAATGTTTTTTTAAATTGAATTATAATTAGCATACAGTGTTACATTAGTTTAAGGTGAACAATATAATGATTCACAATTCTATATATTACTTAGTGCTCATCAAGGTAAGTGTACTCTTTTTTTTTTATTAGTTTCAGAGGTAGAATTTAGTGATTCATCAGTTGCATATAACACCCGGTGCTCATTACATCAAGTGCCCTCCTTAATGCCCATCACCTAATTATCCCTTGCTCCCACCCACCTTCCCTCTAGCAACCTTCAGTTTGTTTCCTAGAATTCAACGTCTCTTATAGTTTGCCTCCCTCTCAGTGCTTTTTAAAAATATTGAGATATAATTGAGGTAAAATATTAGGTTCAGATGAACCATGTAAGGACTTGATATTTGTATAGATTGTGAAGTGATCACCATAAATAAGTCTAGTTAACATCCATCACCATACATAGCTACAATTTTTTTCTTGTGATGACAACTTTTAAGATTTACTCCCTTAGCAACTTTCAAATATGCAATACAGTATTATTAATGATAGTCACCATGCTGTACATTACATCCCTTGACTTATTTCTCTTATAACTAAAAATTTGTACCTTTTGACTTTCTTCACTCATTTTGCCCACCCCTCATCCCCCACCTCTGGCAACCACCAATCTGTTCTATCTATGAGTTCATTAAAAAAAAAAAAAAACCACATATAAGTGAGATTATATGGCATTTATCTTTCTTTGTCTGACTTATTTCACTTAAAATAATGCCCTCAAGTTCCATCTATGTTGTCATAAATAGTAAGATTTCATTCTATTTTATGGCTGAGTAATATTGCATTGTGTATATACCATACCTTCTTTTTCCATTCTTCTGTTGGTGGACACAGGTTGTTTCCATGTTTCGGCTATTATAAATAATGCTGCAATGAACATGGGATAGCATGCATCTCTTTAAATTAGTATTTTCATCCTTCAAATTTTTTATGTTGTATTTTCATTGTTTTATATATTTTATGATTTTCCTTGAAACTTCCTCTTTGAACCATGAATTATTTAGGAGTGTATTGCTTAGTTTCCAAGTATATACAGATTTTCCAGTTATTTTTCCACTATTGATTTCTTGTTTTTATTTCACTGTGGTCAAAGAACACATTCTGTATGATTTCAATTCTTTTAAATTTGTTGAAGTTTGTCTTATGAGCCAGGATGTGGTCTATATCAGTTCCATGGACATTTGAAAAAAATGTGTATTTTGCTGTTGTTGGGTGGAATGTTGTATAAATGTTGATTATATCCTGTTGGTTGATGGTGTTCTTACCATGTTTTTAAATGGGTCTCTTTGTACAATTTTTTTTAGTAGGTGCATAAGTATTGCATTATATGTACATAACTTATCACTGTCTACTGGTATCAACATTTTACCAGTTTGAGTGATATCATTATCACTAGTTTGAGTGACTATCATACTTCCCTTTATGTTCCTTTACTGTCTCCCATTTATAGTATAATTGTCTTAAGTATTTTCTCTACATGCATTGAGGACCAACCATATCAATGTTATAATTGTTGCTTCAACTGCCAAATATAATTCTAAACATTCAAAGAGAAGGAAAATCTATTGTATTTACCCCTATTTGTGTTGTTCTTTCTCCCTTCCTGATGTTCCAAGATTTTTTCTTCTGTTTTTTTATTTTTTCCCCTCCTGTTTAGAGGACTTCCTTTAGTCATTCTTTCAATGTAAGTCTTGGGCAAAAAATTCTATTAGTTTTCCTTCATTTGAGAATGCTTTGATTTGCCTTCAATTCTAATGGATATTTTTGCTGAATATAGAATTCTGAGTTAACCATATTTTTCTCTTAGCATTTAGAAAATATTATGCCACTTTCTTCTGGCCCCTGTGGTTTCTGCTGAGAAATATGCTGTCATTCCAATTGTTTTTCCCCACAAGTAGGGTGTTATTTTTCTCTCACTGCTTTCAAGACTTTGTTCTTTGTCTTTATTTTTCCAAAGTTTGACTATAATGAGTTTTGACATGAATTTCTTGAAATTTATCCTGTTTTGAGGGTCACGCAGTTTTTTGAATCTTTAAGTTTATGTCTTTTACCAAATTTGGAAATTTTCAGTCTTTTTTTTTTTTTTTTAATACCTTTTTAGCCTTGCTCTTCTCCTCTCTTCTTGGGACTCCAGTGACATGGATGTTATTTTTTTGTTATTGTCCCATCATCTCTGAGGTTCTCTTCATTTTTTTAAAGTCTATTTTCTCTCTGTAGTTCAGATTGGGTAATAATTTCTACTGTTTTCTTTTTTTTTAAGATTTTATTTTTAAGTACTCTCTACACCCAACATGGGGTTCAAACCCACAACCCTGAGATCAAGAGTTGCATGCTCCATTGACCGAGCCAGCCAGGCACCCTTACTGTTCTATTTTCAAGTTCACTGATTCTTACTTTAGTCCCTTCCATTCTGCTGCTGAATCCATCCACTGAATTTTTAATTTTGGTTACTGTATTTTTTAGTTCTAAAATTTCCATTTGGTTCTTCTTTACCTGCTCTTATTTGCTAAAAGTTTCTGCTTTTTCATTTGTTTCAAGTGTGTTTGTAATTGTTTATTGAAGCATTTCTATTACGGCTCCTATAAAATCTTTATCAGATCATTCTAACGTGTGTCATCTTGGTTGATTGTCTTTCCTTATCAAGATGAATTTTTCCCTGGTTCTCCGTATAAGGAATGATTTTCAATTGAAATGTGGACATTTTGCAATTTCATTACAGGACTGGATCTTATTTAAATCTTCTGTTAGAGTAGGTTTCTGACACTGCTGCAAATTCGGGCTCCCCACTATGCCTCTATTGATGCCACCCTGTCTGAGATCATCAGAGGTGTGTTGTTACTCTGTGGGGCTTCCACTTATGCAAGAAAAAGGGTGGTCTCCTTATCAATGTATGGTGGTGAAAGTTCTGACTCCATTAGGCTTCTCTGACACCATTCCACTTGAGAGTGTGGTAGCTGTGTTGCTATGGGGTGGGATTGTGAGACCAGGCTTCCTATGTGATTTTCATTGACAATGCAAAGTGGGGGACTTCACAAAAAATGTTCAACTTTATTGAAGGAGAAGGAAGAGGGGGACTAAATGGAGAAACATACTGTTCTCTTAGATGAGAAAACTCAATATTGAAAGATATATGAATATTTTAGAACTTCACAAATTTATCTAAACATTTATTTGAAACAATAAAAGGATAAAAATAGCCATGAAAGAAGAGTAATCATAAGGGACTTGACCACTAAATGTTAAAATGTATTATAAAGCTGTAACAATAGCAATGAGGCACTGATGTAATAATATGCAGAAAGATCAATGGAACAGAAATAGGTAGTCCAGAAATATATATATAGGAGTTTGCTACATTCTAAAAGTGGCATTTCAGAAAGAATAGATTATTCAATACAAGTGTTTGGGCAACTGCTAACCATTCAGATGTAAACATTTGATGACAAATGTTATCTCACACTGTATATATAAATTTATTTGGATCGAATATATAAGAAAATAAAACCACAAAAGTTGTAGAAAAAATACACTGAACCTTTATATAATCTCAGGGTAGGAACGACCATTCTATGCATGACAGATATATAAAAAGATCCTACAAATCAGTAAGAACAAGACAAGGCTTCAATACACAATTAGATGAAGGATATGAATAGACATCGCACAGAAAAAAGAAATAAAAATTGCCATACAGAGTTCTAATTACCTGGCAGAGACCAACGTGGGAGCTCAGTCTCACGACCCTGTGATCATGACCTGAGCCGAAACCAAGAGTTGGACACTTAACTGACTGAGCCACCCAGGTGCCCCTAGACTGTGCTTTTTGAACAAATAAAATTATCAGATAAAATTATCAAATCATCTGGCTGGTAGAGAGTATAGCATTTGGATAGAGTTGCCAGGTAAAATTCAGGACATATGGGACAAAAATTTTTTTTTTTTTTAAGATTTTATTTATTTATTTGACTGACAGAAAGAGACAGCGAGAGAGGGAACACAAGCAGGGGGAGTGGGAGAGGGAGAAGCAAGCTTCCCGCGGAGCAGGGAGCCCGATGCGGGGCTCGATCCCAGGACCCTGGGACCATGACCTGAGCCGAAGGCAGACGCTTAACGACTGAGCCACCCAGGAGCCCCGATATGGGACATACTTAGACTAAAATATGATTGTTTGTCTGAAATTCCAATTTAACTGGGTATCCTGTGCTTTTATTTGCTAAATCTGGCAACTCTAACTGTGAAGAGCCCACTACTAGTGTTTTGGGGTCAGTAGATGGGGGCATGTGTTTGATGGGGAGGATGGCATGTAAATGGGGGTTTCCTTATAGTTGGAGGATACTTAGGGCACTGCATTATGAAAGTACCCTGTTCCAAAATTGGGATTAGTACATTATGGCAACCCAGAGTTAAGAATAAATGAATATTTAATGAAAGTGGCATATGAATTGGGTCATGAAGGATGGTGGATTTCTCAGGAATATTATCCAAGTACATAACATAATATGTTGGACATAATCCCTGTCTGCTCCACTTACTATTCCCATAATTCCTGTTTTATGATTTGTTTTTCTCAAGTCACTCATGCACACTGATTCACTGATGTCTCAGAGCCTCCCTCTATCAAGCTGGCCTGTGACTAAGCCGATGGGGGTTGAGCCCACAGACTAACACACTTGTGCTTTCAGGCTAAAAGGGAAGGAGCTGGGCCAGGAGGAGCCATGCTGAGTTGGTGTTTTTCTGGGAATAAAGTCTCCTCTTAGGAAGGTGAATGAACTCTTTTCTCGCCCTGCTCCACACGTCACCTTTACCTGGTCCCTTGGTGGAGAGTGTATCCTCTCCCCTTTGACAGCTTATTGTCACAGGATGATTTGCTCCCAGTTGTTAAATAGTGTGACACTTGAGAGTCACCATCTCATGCCCTTTTCATTAAAAAAAAAAAACAAAAAAAGCCAAAAACCTTAAATACAAACATTGAGACTCAGGTTTCTATCTAAGAAAGGTCTGGAAATTTGCTGCAAATTTAAAGCTAATGAACCTGGGAGAATGGGATTAAGAGATTAGGGCCTGAGAGTGGGGTAGGCACTTTTACTTTTTATACCTTATACACGTTTGTATTGCATGCAAAAAAAAAATCTTTTTACAAAGAGAATGTAATGATTTTTTGATAGGTCAGTAACAAAGCGGTAAAATTAGAGACCAAATTCTAAACTAAAAGCCACTCCCAAACACAATTATTTTCATTCATTTTGAAATACTGCATTTCCCATGCACACACAGGGCACAGTTATAGTTATAAAATGTATGCAACTTTGTATTCTGCTATGTTGCTCAAAATTTTATCACAGCTGTTTCTCTACATTGCTATAAATTCTAAGACTCACTAGAAGTATGGACTTTGAGTTACCAGTGACTTGCATCACCAAATGGTCTTCCTTGACCAGCGGAGGAAGGTGGGGGGAGGTGTTCCTTTTTTTTCATCTGGAAAATGAGGCACTGGAAGTAGGTTTTCTCTGGGGTCCCTTCCAGGTGTCATCTATTACCTTCATGAAGCACATCATAAATAATGATCCTTTGGACATAATTCTTTGTAAATCTTTATTTAATCCGCCAGCTTTTCTGTTGTAAGATCACTTGGCATAACGCAGCTCATCTATCCTCATGATAGATACTTGGTGGTAGATATAATTTTCGCTTTCGTAGATGGAGAAACTGAGTCCGGAGGTGTGGGATGATTTACCACAGCGTTGGCTTCTTATCAGGTCAGCCCTGGGATTCGGCTTCTCCGTGTTACGGGTGATGGATAGCAGACGAGATCTCCGAAGAGCAGACAATATGAGGCGGCTTAGGTATGATTATTAAATAGATCCATCATGCTCCTGTCATCTCCCTTTTTTCTCCTCTTTAGATTCCCAGTCACTCTTTTTCTGTGGCATTTCTTTGGGACATATTCATGAATGGACCCTCGGAACCAACACACACACACACACACACACACACACACACACACACACACGACAATTTGGTCACACCTACGAGGCCGATAAAGCTGAAGGGAGCCTGCAAAAGGATCTGTAGATAAAAAGTCCGGTATCTGGGCAGGTAACACCCAATTACAACAGAGCAGTGTTGACTTACACTTTTCCTTATCGGGGGAATCAGGTATTTGTGTAAATCAGAAAAGGATTTGATGGATACTACTCCATTGGAGTTTCCAGCCAAAGGACAGGTTTGGTTAAACAAAATATATATTCTCCTTATCTACAGTGGCGACTATCATGCAACTCCCCGTCTCCCTTCTCCTCCGAGCCTTATAAAAACGAGGGCCTTATCTAGAGTTTTCTAAGAGCCTAATGTCTAGCAGGGTCTGTGCTAAAATCACTCTGACAACGCTGCAGCCCAGGCTCAGCTTGAGCCGCTCAGGCAGACAGATGATCTTTCCTTATCTCCAATTGTCCTGGTCATAAATGTCTTTTTCTTAAGATGCGTGTTTAGACTACCCCAGGGGAAAAGAACAGGTACCATCTCACTTGATGGGAGAAGATCTGGAGACTTGCTCTGTGGCGTTCAAGGGTGGTGGTGGGAAAGAGCACAACTCGGAGGAGGACGAGGCGGTGGGACAACACGGCCACCATCGCATCCAGAAACGAGAATGCCTGAAACAATGATGAGATGGGGAGCCTCGGGCAGGGCAGGAAGTCTGAGTTTGGGTAATAAAGACATAGGCATCCGGGACAGACAAGACAGGGGAAGAGGGTCAAAGTGGGGAGAGCGACTTGCATTAGGCAAGACGAAGTTGCTGAGATGTTGGGGCCCTTCTGGAAAAAGCTGGTGGCCTCTCAGGCTTGGTGTCAGGCAATAGCTGGGGGTGGTGAGCGGACACAGCCCGGTGGAGTCAGAGACCTGCGTGAAGCTCTGCCTCTGACCTGCTGGGAGGCCTTGAACAAGGCCCTCTCCCTCTCTGGGCTCCAGAATTGGTCTTTTAGGAGCATGCTCCATAGTGCCTGGTGCCCCGAGGCGCAGGAAGGCAGCAACCGGGGCGTGCATTGCTCGGGCTCAAGCTGCGTGGCCCCGGAGCTCACACAGGGGAATACTAATCCGCCTTGAGCTTTTTCCACGGATCCAACTTGAGTTTGCCTCTCTTCTGGCTTATAGGCGCGCTTGGTTTTTTTGGATACAAGTAATGAGCTTATCACAGTGAAAACCCTGGGGCAGCCCAGAGTCACCCCAAGAGCATCCTATGAGAACTAGAACAGCATCTCCACCTTTCCCCCAAAGAGGGGTGTCCAATCTCATGCTTCAAATGACCCAGTGACACAGATGCCTCTCTCTTCCTGGGAAAACTGCTTCAGAACTAGACTGGCCAGTTTGCATCTTCCTTCCAGCTACTTAGTCTAAATATGGTTCCCCTTCTTAGTTTTGATTTGCATTTCCCTAATAGTGATGCAGAGCATCTTTTCAGGTTCTTATTGGCCTTTCTTATGTCTTCTTTAGACAAATGTCCATTCAAGTCCTCTGCTCAGTTTTTAATGGGGTTATTTGTTTTTTTCTGTTATTACTAAGTTGTAGAAATTCTTTTTTTTTTTTTAAGATTTTATTTTTAAGTAAGCTCTACGCCCAATATGGGGCTCGAACTCACTACCCTGAGGTCAAGAGTCGCAAGCTCTACCGCTGACTCAGCCAGCCAGGCACTCCTAATTGTCGAAATTCTGTAGATATTCCGGGTATTAGCCTCTTATGAGATATAGGATTTGCAAATATTTCCTCCATTCTGTAGGTTCCTTTTTCAGTCTATGGATTGTGTCGTTGGATGCACAGAAGTTTTAAAGTTTGATATAGTCCAATTTCTTTTTCTCTTTTGTTGCCTGTGCCTTTAGTATGATCCTTTCTTAGTTTAAAGCCATTCTTTTTGGTCCTGGTAAGGCAATCAGGGCTTGGAACATTGACCCAGCTTGGAGAGAGAAGCATTCTGTCATGTATCTCCTCGACATTTATGTAGTGTACTTGGGGGGACCAGATGGTGACAATCCAGGACTGTCCTCTCTCTGAAGCCACAGGCAAAATTTGAGATTCACTCTCCTTGTTTATTTACTCTCTGCTCAGCCAGCTCAGCCTTATTTCAACTATGCTGTCATCTTTCGCCCCAAAGCCACAATTTTCTGGATTTTGTGACCTCTTGCTTTCCTGAGAGACACACAGCATAGAGACCACACTTGTGAACAACTTCAGGGTCCTTATGGTGTCCAATGGAAGGACTCTGAGACGTGGACTGGACTTGGAGAGCCAGGGACACAGGGATTTTCATGAACATGGGGCCCCACACAGTGGGGGAGAACAGAGCATCATAGCCCTGTCTCTCCCTGGCCCTACAGCTCCTGGGGTATGCGCGTGTGCGTGCGTGCGTGCGTGTGTGCGTGTGAGACGAGAGAGAGAGAAAGGGAACACTTGTAGCTACTTTGTTCCTTTGCCAGGGAGGAGACAGACCCTTCTGTTCATATTTGGGCCAGAATCTGCCTTTTCCTTTCAAGGCTGACTCTGGTTTGAGAACTCTCTGACTATTTTGTTCAACTTCAGGTACCAGCCTGTAATTCATTTTGTTTTTACTATGAAAAATTCTATTTTAACTATTAAATTAAGTCACACTCACTGGACAAATTGTGGAAAATATAAACATACAAGGAAGAAAACAGGAGCCAGTGGTAAAACCTCTGTTGAGATGTCGCCTCACATTACCTTCTGATATATTTCTCTCTAGGTTTGGTAGAGGGAGAAGTGGGTGGGTATGCAGAAAGACAGTTAGATAGACAGACAGACAGAGCTGCATAAGTAGGTGTGTATTTTCATAGTTGATGTTGTCCTATATTTCATTCCTTCTCTCTCTTCAGACCTCCACACCTCCTCCCCTTCCTCTCTCTCAGCTTCTTCTTATCTCTTCGAAAAAACGGAAGCCATCCATGTGCTCCTACCCTGACATCCACACACCTACCTCTCTCGGGGCCTGTCTGTGACCCTCCTTCCCATCTGTGCGTGGCCACACTGCCCTTGCTCTTCTGGAAGGCCACTCTCTCCTCTCCTGTGGACTGGACCCCATTCCTTCCCGATGGTCAAGGGGTGGCTCCTACAAACCTCCCCTCTCTCCTTTGACTCACTCATTCTTTGTCTCCTTCTGGATCATTCCTGCCACCATCAGCCAAAGAAGAACAGCTGCCTTCTTTCAAAACTAAAACCATGCACATTCTATGAAGGAGGAGTAGGTGCATTCAGTTGTAGTACAAGGTGCACTGAGGTTGTGGGAGGTGATTCTGGAAGGGGAGGCTGGCTTCGAGTGCTTTATTGTAGAAAAGATAAGGAATCATTTAGGGTTTTGGGGGAAGGGGCCCATAGAGGCTTCCTGTGTTGGCTTGCTGAGGTTGTTTGGCAGCAGTGAGGAGGAGTGGGGAGAGCCATTGGGTGGTTGGTGTCCCAGCCCTGGCCAGAGATGACCAGATGCCCAGTGACGGAAGTAGCTTGGAACCCAGGAGAAGTGCCCTGCAAGAGACCTGGTCTACTATGAATTTTTGTCATGAAAATAGGTTGGATATGAGTGGAGAAGGAGTGAGGAATAAAAGATACCTCCAGCAGTGGGACGGAATGTTTATGAAAATGGGGTTCTCTCCCTTTTAAAAGTAGGCCTGAGAGGAAGATGAAAAGACAGGTGGTTTCTAAAATGTGAAGGTGAGAAGCTGGTTCTGGAATGCTCCCACCAGGGAGAGAAGCAATGAGGGTTTTGTCAGCTGGGCCTTTCCAAGAGTTGGCTGGGTTGACTGATGGTGGGTGAGAGATCGGAAGGGCTCTCTGCGCGCCGGGGGCTGGCCCTGCCCTTCCGCCAGTGGGGTCTCCTCCCCGGGGGAGCAGGGGCAAGTGGTGCATGGTGACGCATGGTGCTGAGGAGGTCGGGAGGATGCTTCTGGGGAAGGGCCTTTAGTTTGATTCTCCTTCACTTACAGACAAGGTGAGAAGGGTGCCATGGAGGGGGTTTGTTGGGAAAGCAAGAAAAGGATCTTGGTGGAGGGAGAAGTCTAGGATCCAGGAGGGAAAATGGGTGGTGGGGAGGGCTTATGGTGAGGATTGGGGGCAGCTCTGGACACTTACGAGTAACCGGGCAGCTGGGAGTGAGAAGGTGGGAGATGGAATAGGAGGTGGGAGATGGAGAAGAGTCCAGAAGACGTCACTCGGGGAGGAAGTCTTTTTGCAAGCAGACAAGAAGGGCCCGGAGGGGAGCTGTTGAGCTCTGCAAGGCCTCTTGGGTTCCTCTCTTTATTCAGGTGAAAGGTGATATTTTCACTTCTGAACTTGGAAAGTAGGACCCCTCCCAACCTCTTCCCTGAAAAGGGAGCACCAACGGCCGATTGGTTATTTCTTTCTAATCCTGTAGTTTTATGGGGCCGTAAATGAGGGCAGCAGGGAACTAAAGAAAAAGGTGTAGCCAAGACAAATAGCAGAGTCCTTGCCCATGTGGCACTTGCAGTCTAAAGGTGTGCATGATGCAATCTCATGGCCGCGTGTGTTCCCAGGAGCTCAGGTGAAGCTGCCCTGGGCAGCCTGGGGCGGCCAGGACGTAGTTGGGAGTGGCCTCAACCCACAAGGAATGACCGGAGCAGTGAGGGGACAAATGGCAGGTTGGTGCAGGTGGGCACGGGCAGGGAGCAGGACGGTGGACTAGCTGGGATGAAGCAGGGTGGGAGGGACCCAGAGGTCATCTTTATTTTGGAGAAGCTTTGGTTTGGGGGTTGTAGTTGAGTGGAGAGGACCAGGGAGCAGAAGACTTAAGGCCAGCAGGTGCCCAGCTGTATGGCAGAAGTGACCAAGAGCCCTTAGCCCCACACGGCAGTTGCCGATTCTGGATGCCTTCCCTGGGGGCACCAGCCCTGGGGAGTTTGGGGATGTGTTGAACCCTGATGAGAAGAAGGCCTGTGCAACTGTGATAGGGAAGCATGCCCCCCCCCCAAAAAAAACAAGCTAGTGGGAAGTGATCTGGACATTTGGGGACTTCAACAAGATCTAGAAGTGTAGAAATGGAGAAGAGGATGTCCCCCTAACATGCGGTCCATGGGGAGAGAGGTCAGCATGGGTTTGTTAGCAGTTTTCTATTGCGGGCCAGTTGGTGTTGGGTTCCTCAGCAGAGCGGGGTGACTTACCAGGCCTTGACACGTTGTGCAAAGGATCTTATAATCCGCACCTTCCACCTTGAAGATGTCATGCTGAGTGAAATAAGCCAACCATAAAAGGACAAACGCTATATGAGTCCACTTACATGAGGTTCCTGGAGCAGTCAAATCCACAGAGAAAGGAAGTAGATTGGGGGCTGCCAGGGGCTAGGGGAAGGGGGGTGGGGAGTTCGTGTTTACTGGGCCAGAGTTTCAGTTTGGGAAGACAAAAAAGTTCTAGAGATGGATGGTGCTGAGGGTTGCACGACAACGCGAGTGTACTTAATGCAGTTGAATAATACACTTAAAAATAGTTAAGATAGTACATCTTATGTAGAGCTTACATTTTTATTTATTTTATTTTTTTAAAGATTTTATTTATTTATTTGACAGAGAGAGAGAGAGAGCGCGCACAAGCAGGGGCAGAGGGAGAAGGAGAAGCAGAGATTCCCTGCCAGGACCCCGGGATCGTGACCTGAGCCCCAAGGCAGACGCTTAACCGACGGAGCCACCCAGGCGCCCTGCTTACATTTTGAAATGCACTTAAAAATCCGAAAAGCACTCGGCATGGACTTCCTTTGTATCATTCTGGTTCTGACCTTGATTTGGTTCTCTGAGCCAGTGGATGGTGGCTGATGGGGAGTCAGGCAGTCCTTCACCATCTGGTCATAATACATGGATAAACCCTTCCCTGTTTCCAAGTCAGTCTCCTCTGCGTGGGGGGCAAACCTCTGGAGCCTGCTCACCTCTGGGAGAAAGATGGAAGTCCAGCCCTGAACCTGCAGAGTAGAGGCCCAGGGTCTGAAGCCACAGCACCCCCTCACTCCTGCCCCGCCCTCCCCCGCAGCAAAGACGCGGAGAAATGGAAGTAGATGGTGCTGGTGAGAAGCAGATGGCTGTTTCGAAGCATGGTTTTTGGAGTCTGCCATGTCTAGGTTTGCGTCTCCATCATTAATGGGCAACCGGCTAACCCCCTGTAAGCCTTAGCTTCCTAATCTCTAAAATGGTCTCGGGATTATACATCCTTCAGGATTTGGAGAGTTCTGTAATATAAAGTATATAAAACACAGAGCGAGGTGCTTGCACAGAGGAGCTGCTGAACCCATGCTACTTACCTTCCTTAGCCACCTCCCTTGCTTTTTAATGGTGTATGTCTTAGGGGGTTCAAGCTGATGTAACAGAATACCATAGACTGAGTGTCTTAAACAACAGGCGTTTCTTTCTCTCAGTTCTGGGGCCTGGGAAGTCCAAGATCATGGTGCCAGCAGGTTTGCTCTCTGGTGAAGACCCACTTTCTCATAGACAGCTGTCTTCTTGTTTTGTCTTCATATGGCTGAAGGGGTGAGGGAGCTCTGTGGGGTCTCTTTTATAAGGGTACTAATCCTGCTTATCACTTCCCAAAGGCCCCACCTCTGCATATCATCACTTTGGGGGTTAGGATTTCAACATATGAATTTTGAGGGAATACAAATATGCAGATCATAGCAGTATAATTTAAGAACTACACAGAAAGCTCCTTCCTTTCCCTTGAGATTTTTAAGAAGAGGGCAGATATCTTTCTGCCATGGAGTTTTGGAGGGAGGGCTAGGACAGGATGTCTTCTGCAGGTCCTTTGACCCTAAAATCCGGATTTTCACAGGGGTGACTTTTCTATGTGTGAGGCTTCTTCGGGATGTCTTTTTCTGATTGTGTTTATGAATATCTTTGTGAAAATCCCACGTTCCACCAATGAGCAGCGGGTTTATTTTTTAGCCAATCAGCAGTCGAGGTGAAGACCTTGTAATAGTCCTCGGCTCATAGCCAGCCATTAGCCGCTGAGGCCCAGGGTTTGGTGGCCATCAGGACAGGTGTCTGACCCTCCTGCAGTCAGGTCAAAGTGACCTCCAACCAGCTCCAGGCCAGATGCTAAACAAGATGAAGCGGGAAGTATTAAGTCATCTGGATTTTGTTTTATATGATGTAAAACATCTGGGCACTAGGAACCATACAGAAATTGGGAGTCCAGCAGAAAAATACATCAGAAGGCTGAACTTTCCAACTTTTCACCAGCATAAGTAGGGAGAGATTGGAAGCGATACTAAGGTAAAAAAAAAGCTGAGGGAACAGAAAATAATGAGAGGACGTGGAAAAGTTTGGGCTCTTGTGCATTATTGGTGGGAATATAAAATTGGGCAGCCATTGTGGAAAGTTCCTCAAAAACAGTTAAGCACCGAATTGCTATTTGATCCAGAAATTCCACTTTGCGGCATATATCCAAAAAAAGTTGAAAATTGGGACACCTGGGTGGCTCAGTCGGTTAAGCTTCTGCCTTCGGCTCAGGTCATGATCCCAGGGTCTTGGGATCAAGCCCCGCATCAGGCTCCCTGTTCAGCGGGGAGTCTGCTTCTCCCTCTCCCCCACTTGTGTTCCCTCTCTCGCTGTGTCTCTCTCCATCAAATAAATAAAATCTTTAAAAAATTGAAAATTATTCATGCACCCATGTTCAGAGCAGCATTATTCACAATTGCCAAAAGGTGGAAGCAACCCATGCGTCCATCAGTGGATGAGTGGATAAACGAAACGTGGTCTGCCCATACAATGGCATATTATTCAGCCTTAAAGAGGAAGGACGTTCTGACAAAGGCTCCGACATGGATGAACCTCGAGGACATGAAGCTGAGTGAAGTAAGCCAGCCACGAAAAGACAAATAGCGTATGATTCCACTCACATGACGTATCTAGAATGGTCAAGTTCATGGAATTTAGAAAATAGAACGGTGGGTGCCAGGGGCTGCAGGGAGGAGCGAGTGAGAGGTTGTTGTTTAATGGATTTAGAGTTTCAGTTCAGAAAGATAAAAAGAGGTCTGGAGATGGATGCTGGTCATGGTTACACAGCAGTGAATGCTACTGAACTGTATACTTACAAGTGGTTCAGAGGGTAGGTTTTATGTTATGTATGTATTTTACCACAGTTAATTAAAAAAAAATAGAGCTGAGGCCATGGATTGGTGCAGAATTTACTCAGGTGGTTAGGAGGGATGTGTGGCCTCTGTTCTTAAGGAATGGCTGATGGAGGGTCGTCTCCCTAGAGAAGGTGCAGGTGAACACAGGCAGGGAGCGACGCAGTGGCGTTTGTGAGGGGCAGGGTGGGGAAGGACCCAAAGTTCAACTCTTTTGTTTTAGAGAAGTAAAGGGAGGGGTTTGTGGTTGAGTGGAGGGAGCAAGGGGGCAGAAGCCTCGGTTCCCTCATCTGTAGAATGGGGTTTGTAAGCCATCTTCCTTACCATGGTCCTTAGGACACAGGTCCTCTAGGCTTTTGACGTGTGGCTCATCCCCTGGCTCCAGTCCTGGGAGGAGTTCACCAGCACAATCCTCAGTAGGATTTCTGGGGGATGGGAGAGGATGTGGGCAGAGCCCTGGGGCTGATGCTGCCATCGATCAGTCTAGATTCTCTCTGGTCTCCCTCGAAACTCTGTATTATCCCACCCACCTGCCCACCTTCTGCTCTCAGGTTCCTGGTCTGCCACCCTCTTTTACCGTCTCCTGCTGGACGCCGTTCCTCTTCCTTCAGGCCCCAAGCAGCAGAGAAATATCCCTTTTGTGTGAGGCTGACTTTTCCCGAAGGCCTGGGTGCCAGAGAGGGGATGGATGTTCATCTCTCAGGACAGCCCGGCAGACACACTTAAATGTGACATTGGACAGTATTGTTCTGGGGTTCTGTGGCTCCCTCACAAGAGAATTTTCCCTCAAGAGAATTTAGCACCAACTGCCATGTTGTACCCACTCTCCTCAGAACCTCCTCCTGCTCTCACCTTTCCTCCTGCCCAGACTCTTTATTTCCTCCTTGTCAGACTGCCCGGAAACTCAAAATTCCTCTCATCTTTCCATGCACGGCAGGCCAGCAGCTCTGTGTCTGGCTGCCACGCTTCCTGAGGGCTGGGGTTGGGGATGTGGCAGGTGCTGCTCGCCTTTCTCTTCTGAGAAGCCCCCGTCAGTTGTCTCCTGAGAAGGAAAAGAGGTGATGTAGGTGTGGAATGAGGCTTAGACACAAGCAACGAGCCTCCTCATTGACCCTGACTGTGGGGCTGCTTCCCTGATGAGTGGGGCTCAGGGGCCATAGCAGCAGGGCAGGTGCATGGGTGACGGGGCCAGGACAGCCCCCATGCTCTGGACAGCATAGGAGATGGGCTCTGTCCCGAAGTCTTGGGGATCGGTTCCCAGGGGTGGAGGCCGAAGCCCCGGATGGAGAGCTCAACTGCCACGTGTGCAGAAAGACCCTGATTCTGCATGTTACATGTTGGTTCTGGGTTTCGAGGTGAGGGAGGTGCCGTAGCATTGGAATGAGGAGGTCAGGTCTCAAGTGGCACAGGAATCCTGGTTCTGCCCCACTTCAGCTGGGCCACTGGGCAAGTTAGCCCCTCTTTCTCTTCTGTGAAGCGTAGAGCTAATAATGGTCTACCTTATGGGGCTGTTGCAAGGAGTCAGTGAGATACAGTGGACAAAAGTGTTTGGTATCCAGGAAGTGCTCAGCAGAACTCAGGGGCTGGCATGACCGATGGCTATCATGATGGTTGTGCCCAGGTCCCTGTGCTGAAGAATGTGCAGCCGGGTAGCGAGGCCAGATAGGTCGTGTCACTAGGGAAGTCCAGCCCGGCTGCACTGTACCACTTCCGTCCTGTTTCTGAGAACACGCAGAACACAGATCTGACTCCTCCGCAGCCCTGCCTCCCTGCCTCCCCTCTGCCTTCTCCCTGTAGGAGGCTGAAGTGACTGGAGGGTGGCTGGAGAGGCTCCAGGCTTGGTTCCAGGGAACCTGTTCAAGAGTTGGGGTTGGGTGGGGAGCAGGGCCAGCCAGGAGATCCTGGCAGGTGATTTGGGGTGGAGGAGTGGGGCCAGGTGTTAGGCTGTCGTTGCCAAGGAGCCGGACTGAAGTGAGGAGGCTGGTAGGCACTGCGATGGACATTTGTGAATCTCCCTTGGAAGATCGAAGCAAAAGGAGACAGATGCCTGCCTTTGGGGGTAGGTTCAGAAATCCCGGTTCCTGTTGTAAGGAGGTGGCCAGGATGATGTCCCAAGTCCTTTGATTTTATTTAAAGCTCAGCAAAAGATACTCCCTGCCATTGGGCACCATCCCTGAGACAAAGCGGGTGCGGGGATGTGGACCAAGAGAGACTTCCCAGAAGAAGAGGTGGGTTCTGAAGGACGAATAGGAGTTTGAAAGTTGGATGATGCCAGAGGAGGGCATCCTGGACGCAGAGACCAGGGTCCGCTAATGTGTTTGGTGACCTAGCCCCCCCTTCTGCCCCTGTTACCCTGGCACTGTGTGCGGCAGCTTGCGTTCCCCTAGGCCTGCTGCTTTACCGCCGGCTGCTGGGACCCGGTCTGTTGTGCCCGGCTGTGTCACCAGGGTTGTTTCAATGGCAGTGTTCTCTGGAAAAGGGTACCGACATCCCTTTCCCCCTTATAATCTGCACATTCTGATGCTGGAGGCCTTGGAGTGGAAGGTCTGTGGGCAGAAAGGAAGGGCAGGAAATCATACGATATGAATACAGGTGCCTCTACAAAGGGACACGCAGAGACTTTTTGGGCTGATGAATATGTTCATTCTTGCAACTCTGGTGATGGTCTCATACATGTGTCAAAACCCATCAAATTGTAGGGGCGCCTGGGTGGCTCGGTTGGTTCAGCGTCTGCCTTTGGCTCAGGTCATGATCTCAGGGTTCTGGGATCAAGCCCCGAGGGGGCTCTCCAGTCAGTGGGGAATCTGCTTCTCCCTCTCTCTCTGCCCCTCGCCTTTGCTCATTCGCACGTGCATGCACACGCTCTCTCTCTCTCAAATAAATAAATAAAATCTTAAAAACAAACTCATCAAATTGTATACTTAAATGGTGCAGCTTATTATATAGGGGTTATGCTTCCATAAAGCTGTGAAAAAAGAGTTTATTCGTGTCTCAAAATTTTTGGTTGATTTTTAACATGTCTATTTTTCAGTGTAAAACTAATACAGGATCACCAGAGAAATTTAGAAATTCATGAAAGCAGGAAAAACAAAGTAAATCACAATCTGTTTGTTTTTGTCTTTTTGGTGGGGAGATCCTTCTTACCAAAACCAAAATATGTACCTGAGGCTCACTGGTGAGCAAGGCTCCTGCCCAGCATCAGTGGACGAAGATGCTCAGTCATACTGAGTGGAGAGTCCCCTGAGGCCTGTGTCCTGCAAATGTCCTTCTGCTCTCCCACCCCGAGATTCTGGCCTAGTGAGTCTGAGATGGAGATCTGGAACCTGAGTTTAAAGCCAGGGGACACTTGGGTGGCTCAGTCAGTTAAGCATCTGCCTTTGGCTCAGGTCATGATCCCGGGATCCTGGGATCAAGCCCCGCATCAGGGTCTCTGCTCAGCGGGGAGTCTGCTTCTCCCTCTGCCCCTCATGCTTGCACTCTCTCTCTCTCTCTCTCATAAATAATATCTTAAAAAAAAAAAAAGCACCGTATTCCCAGGAAACTCTGATCAAGGCAGTCCACAGCCTAATTTTTGAGAAATGCTAAAATAAAGAGTGAATCACAAAGCCCTGATAGTCCTCAGTCTTTTCTCCTTTAGTGCCAACCATGGTAGTAATACCCCAGATACAGTGATGGGATCACAGCTATGTGGTGAGAGAGAACTGGCTGATTCCAGTCTTAAGAAGCCTTGTAGTAGCAGCAGAAGTAATATTAATGGTAGAAATAGTAACGGCAATATTAATGGTGCTAACATTTTTTAAAGATTTATTTATTTGAGAGAGACAGACAGACAGCACGTGTGGGAGGGGCAGAAGGAGAGAGACTCTCAAGCAGACTCCCCCCTGAGCATGGAGCCCAACGCAGGGCTCGATCTCACAACCCCAAGATCATAACCTGAGCTGAAACCAAGAGTCAGTTGCTCAGTAGACTGCCGCCCAGGTGCCCCAGTAGTAGTGCTAATATTAAGAATACTAATCGAAGTGCTAATACTAATGGTTATAATAGTAGTGGCAATGTTAATGGTAGCAATAATAGTAGGAATACTATTGGTAGCAATAGTTAGCATTTATTGAGCTAATGCGTCCAAGGCGCTGGTTCAAGACCTCTCCATGTGTTATCTCAGGGCTAGTGGTTAAGAGCAAGTCCCCACAGTTAGATGTTTGGGTGTGAACGTCCCCCTCCCACCACTAGATCTGTAGCCTTGGATGAGTTGTTTAGAAGTCTTAAGTTTCACATGTCTCCAAAGAAGATATATAGATGGTCAACAAGTACACGAAAAGACGCTCAACATCAATAATCATTAGAGAAATACAAGTCACAACGACGCTGAGATACCACCTCACTCACATCCATCTGGATGGCTGCCTTCAGGAAAACAGAAACTCGGTGTTGGGGAGGATGTGGAGAAATCAGAACCCTTGTGCACTGTTGGTGGGAACAGCTGGTGAAGCTGCTGTGGAGAACAGGGTGGAGGATCCTCAAAAAATCACACAAAAAGTAACCATTTGTTCCATTTCTGGGAATATACACCAAAGAATGGAGGGCAGAGACTCAAACGGCTATTTGTACACCGTGTTCATAGCATAAGTCACGATGGCCAAAAGATGGAAAAAACCCAAGTGTTAGTTGATGATATAAACAGAATGTGGTATATACGTCTGGTGGAATTCTGCTATTCAGCCTTCGCAAGGAAGGACATTCTGACACAAGCTGCAGCATGGATGAACCTTGAGGAAGTTACGCGAAGTGAAATAAGCCAGGCACCAAGAGGACAAATACTATATGATTCCACATAGATGAGGTACCAAGAGTAGTTAGACTCATGGAGACAGAGAGTAGAAAGGGAGTTGCCAGGGGCTGGGGGAAGGTGGTGAGGGGGGTTATGGTTCAATGTCAGTTTGGGAAGATGAAAATGTTCTGGGGCTCCCTGGGTGGCTCAATCGGTTAAGCACCCGACTCTTGATTTCGGCTCAGGTCATGATCTCAGGGTTATGAGATCGAGCCCCGTGTTGGGCTCCGTGCTCAGCAGGGAGTCTGCTTGAGATTCTCTCTCTCTTTCCTCTGCCCCTCCCCCATTCCCCCTCTTAAAAAAATGTTCTGGAGATTGATGGGGGTGGTGGTTGCACAACAGTGTGAAGGTACTTAATGCCTTTGAGCTGTACACTTAAAAATGGTTAAGATGGTAAATTTCATGTTATGTGTATTTTGTAATTAAAAAAAAAAGAGGAGAAAAACTCCTAAGTTTCAGTTTCTTCCTTTCTAAAATTGGACAAAACCCCTCCCCTACCTTCAAGGACGTGAGGGTTGAATGTGAGAACACGTCTAACAGCTGAGAAAAGCCGCCAGCCCAGAGTGAGCGGTCAGTGACGCTCACCGTTGTGATGGTTGTTAGCGTCATTTTGTGGGCCGGTGCCTGGGGATGTCAGCCCTTTTCTGGGTGACCTTAGGCACATCCTTACATATCTCTGGGCCTCAGTTTCCCCACACAGAAAAGAGGGCCTGGGATCATTGCCAGGGTCCCTTTCCTCCCCTAACTGTGATGTTCTGTGCAAGCTGCCCATGGGAATCACCCTCCCAGATCCTGGAACTGACATCTCAGGGGCAGGCCTGGCCCCTTTCCTCTGCCGGCAGCGAGGGCTGAGACTGCTCTGCTGAGATTGTCAATGCTGGGGTGACGTGGGGTAAGCCAGGGTTTGTGACTCATGATCCCCCACTTGGGGAAGCCCCAGAGAAGCTCGTGTTTGATGGACCTTTCTCCTACGGGCTTATGACAGGTGGTCCTGGGATGTGCAGGCAAGTGCACGCATGTGCGTGGTGGGGTGTGGCCAGCCACACATCAGTGTGTTGTCTGTATGAGCTGGAGGGGCGAACGCGGAGGGGAGGGGGCGCTGTGCTGAATGTCACGCCTCTCGGACAAAAGACAAGAGGAACCCTTACCACATTGCAGATGGCGGCATTTTTCCAGCCCTGCCTGCACACTGGGGAGGCTTATAAGAATACTGAGTCTCTCTCCCAAGGCTCTGGGATTTCATCAGTCTGGGGATGGCCTGGGCTCTCAGATTTTTCAAAGCTCCCTTGGGAGGTTTGCTGTGTAGCCAGGTAGAGAGCCACTGCTTCCAGGGCCAAGGAGAGGAGGCCCCAGCCCAGACTTGCCGGGCTGGGCCTAGTCCAAGGGCTGCGTGGTGTGTGAGGGAGGCTGCCTGTAAGCTGTTTATTGCCTGCTTGAATTACTGGGTAAATATTGACCCGAGGCTCTGGTGTCCCAGGAGCTACCTGTTGTTTTCACGGGCACATCTCTGGTGCGGTGGGGACACCTGAGGCTTGGGCTCTGCCAGCCAAGAGACGGGGCAACACAGAGGCCAAGCATCTCCCCGAGGAACCGGGTGCCAGGTCCTCTGTTGGAGACTGGGCTTGGCGGGCAGGCTCATCGATGTGCAGGGGAAGACCGAGCAGTGGTCAGGCTAATGTGGCTCATATGAGTGATGAGAACTTTGGCAAGTGTTTGAAGCTGTCTCAACCTCAGTCTCCCCATCTGTATGGCAAGGATAGTGGTAGCTACCTGCAGAGTTACCGCGAGGATAAGATGGCATGCCGCACGTAACATGCCCGTCACATAGTAGTTGGTCAATAAACGGGCTTTTTTTTTTTTCCTTCTGGACTAGAGAACCAGCTGGCTGCCTGGTCTGCGGGAAGTTGCTGCCGTCCAGCCGTCAGGTGGGTGTGTTACCCAGTAGGAAGCTGATGGCCCCTGGGCTGAAGGAGACAGAACTCATTCCTGTTCTGTTCTGGGCTGACTGGTGACCTTCCATCCCCAAACTCCTATTTGGAAGTCCTAACTCTCAGTACCTCAGAATGTGGCTGTGTTTGGAGATAGGGCCTTGAAGAGGCCATTGCATTAAAACGAGGTAATTGGGGTGGGCCCTAATCCAATATGACTAGGGTTTTTATAAGAAGAGGAGGTTAGAACACAGATCTGTGCAGAGGGAAGCCACGGGAGGACCCGGGGGAAGATGTCTGTCTGCAGGCCAAGAGAAAGAGACCTCAGGAGAAACCAACCCTCCTGACACCTTGATCTTGGCCTTCCAGCCTCCAGAACAATGAGAAAATACATTTCTGCAGGTTAAGACTTCCAGTGTGTGGTATTTTGTTATGGCGGCCCTAGCAAACTCGTGCAAGTTTCCACAGCAAAACCGCTCCAGACCCTGCTCCTCACCAACCACATCAACCTTTGCCCTCTTCTCCCAACTTCTAAATCCAGGACACCCGCCCTGCCCCCTGGAATATCAGTCACTAAGTTCTAAAATCTCCCGGCTTTTCCCCTCACTATCCTAACCCCTCGGCCACCTTCTCCCTCTGCATTATTGTCCCCATGTCCTCTCGCGCTTGTCTCTGCTCCAGAACATCCTCTATACTAAGTTAATTTTTCAAATTCAAATGTGATCACATGACCGAGCCCCTCCCCACCTGCTTGGTCCAACCCCGGTCCTCCACTGAGGGCTATGCTCTAGCTGCACCGAACACTTCAGTTTCTGGAATGTGCTGTGTTACTCTTACGCCACTGGGCCTCCGATGTGGGGCCACTGCCTGAGTACTTTTCCTCCCTTTCCTGCTGTCAAACTCCTATTCATTCTTTACAGCCCCTTTTCGATGTTCCCTTCTTGGAAGGCCTCCTGGATGTTTCAGGAACACGATCTTCCCTTCCTCTTCCCTCTGCCTTCCCAGCCCTGTGCACAACCACTATCACTTGCAGATGCTCTGGTTCTGTGTCTTTCCTCCTACCCAGAGTGTGAGCTGATGAAATCAAGGACCTTGCCTTATTTATCTCACATTCCAAGCATCTCGCCCCATGTCTGATGTGCTTGGTACGAAATAGCTGCTTCTCAAATGAAGGGATTATTATTATTTTTTAAAAGATTTTATTTACTTCTTTGAGAGACAGAGAGATAGCGAGAGAGAGAGCACGAGCAGGGAAAAGAGGGAGAAGCAGGCTCCCCGCTGAGCAGGGGGCTTGATTCCAGGACCATGGGGCTTGATTCCAGGACCCTGGGTTCATGACCTGAGCCAAAGGCAGACGCCTAACCAACTGAGCCACCCAAGCACCCCAAATGAAGGGATTAAATGTATAGTTTAGGCCAAGGTTTCAGGCTGGCTAATTCCTTGTTGTGGGGGCTGTCTTGTGCTTTGTAGGATGTTGAGCAGCATGGCTGGTCTTCTCAAGCAGTGACAACCCCAAATATCTCCAGACATCATCAAATGTCCCCAGGGGACAAAATCGCCCAGTTAAGAACCACCATGAGGCCTGCAGAGATCTCTGAACCTCTTGACAGAAACACTATTGGTGCATCCAAGGTTAGCGTGACACTGATGTTGATGTTGTTAGCGTATGAATCAGAGATAAACAGCCATTTTGGAGGCTTTGTGCTGAAGGGGGTCCTGTGAGAAAATGGCAGAGGGACCAGGAGTCCTTTTCCAGTAATAAGGTTGAGGAGACTGAGTTTCTAAAATTTTGGCTTGAGTTTCCTATAAATTGGGTGCGAACCCAATGGGAGAGGATACACTTTTACCAAGCAGAGGGTCTGACGGCAGTCGGGGTCACAGTTTTCAGAAATCAGATTGGCGCCCATTCCACCTCCCTCCAATTAAATCCCCTCTTTTTTCTTTATTGATTTTCTCCAAAATTACTTTGGCCCTGAAGCTTCCTCAACTCCCCCAGTAAGTGTCATTTTATCGGATGCATCCACCAGCTTCTGGATGTCCCTCTGCCTCCCTGCTGTCCATCTCTGTCTCCCCTGTGCCCAGAGTGGTGGCCTGAGGAAGAGCATGTTCCTTCCTGTGTTGACCTTGGCCTGCTCTGGTGATCTCTCTCGGGGGTGAACTGGGCATATTTTCTGATCTCCCTGCACTCTGTTTCCTCTCTTGTAAAAACAGGGTCATAATATCCACCTCCCTGTGAGTGTACAATGATAAGCGCTCAATAATGTCAGCTCTTAGCAGTCCTACAGGTCAAGGCACAAAGCTTTATTATTTAATGACAAGGTAGGAGATGGCTGGATAAGCTACCTTTTTTTTTTTTTTTTTTTTAAGATTTTATTTATTTATTTGAGAGAGAGAATGAGAGGGAAAATCTGAGGCAGACTCCGCACTGGGCACAGAGCCCAATGTGGGGCTCGATCCCACGACCGTGAGATCATGACCTGAGCTGAAACCAAGAATCAGACACTTAACCAACTGAGCCACCCAGGTGCCCCATAAGCTGCCTTTTCTATACAAAGCAAATTTTCTATACAAAACAAGGAAGGCCTCTTACCTGGCAAAGTAGCTCAGCTTCATAGGTCCTCCTTTCCAACCACATCATTGTCTACTCTTATCCCTGTTAAATATCCAATTCTTTTGAAACAGTAGCATATGGAGTCTTACCAGTAGAGTTGCAAGATAAAATACAGGATACTCAATTAAATTTGAATTTCAGATAGATGATGAATAACTTTCTGCATAAGTATGTTTCAAATACTGCATGGGACATACTTATACTAAAAATTATTCACTGTTCATCTGAAATTCAAATTTAACTGTGCATTCTGTATTTTTTCATGCTGAATCTGGCAAACCTGCTTGCTGGCCATTGACATCTTGGGTAAATACATTTGTTAGATCCTTTTCAGAGAGGTTTGGTTAAGAAGAGAATAGGAAGCTCATGGAATGACCTCTTGGTGGTAACCAGTGACACAAGATTCTTTGCTTGACAAAGCCTTAGTTAGGTACCTGTCCCTTCTCCTAGGCCCATCTGTGCACTTCCTTGTAAAATCTAGTTTTAGCAAGAACCCTGCTTAGTCAGTTTAACCAGAACACCCTCATCCTCAATACCAGATCAGGATCATGGGGCCCCACCACCTCTAGGTGATGTCTGATCACCCTGGTCTGCCTTCAGCAGGAATCCCATTAGGTTGGTTTTTAACCAGAACCCCTCTCACCCGTGATGTTTCCTCTTTGGTTTCTGTCTGCTGACCCCCACCTTGGCTACAAATCCCCACTTGCTCATGCTGCAGTCAGAGTTGAGCCCAGTCTCTCTCTCCCATCATAAGTTCCCTTAGAGTGGTTCCTATACCTATCCTGATGGTCCTGAATAAAGTCTGCCTCACCATCTTCAACAAGTGTCATTGATTTTTTTTTATACCAGTGCAGTAGTCCTGATGGGTCATTTTATATAGATTGGTTCACCAGCTGAGTTTTATCTGTCATGAAACAGCTTTAAAAAATAAAAGAAAGCCTAGTTCCCACTGATCCTGTTGCTTTTACATGAAGCATGCATGTAAGGCTTCTGTGCTGGCCCTTCTTCTCAAAATTTTTGGCAAAGGTGACCAAAAAATAGCTTCTGTGGAAATTATTTATTTAGTATTAATGGGGCAAAGTTAGATCTTGGCTAGACGTTTCAAGTAAACAGGATCACTCTGCATAGCCTTGTTTGAAACCAGAGATTTCCTGTGACCCTTAGAGTTTTAACAAGAGCCAGAGAAGTTATATTTATAGAAACCCCGTTAATTTTACCCCCCACCTCTGCATTTAATCCCTAATACAACAAATCCCGGAACGTCTGCAGACAGTGGCCTGTTTGATGGATGAGGCCAGGAGGCGATCCCGTGACGCAGTTGTGTTGATAAATGGAGGCTGGGTTGAGGTTGTCACAGTGGGACTGGGGGCGGATGCCAATGGGTATACAATATTTTTAAGAAGCTGCAAACACAATCAATTAATAAAAACATTAACCCCTAGCACACAGTGTCTTTCGGTCAAGTTTCTTGGGGGGCTTTGCAAATTGTTCCTGACCTCAGCAGCTTAAAAGAGCTCCCAGGCGGAGCTGGAAATACGGTGGCTTTTTCATATTTCTTCTTGAGCCATCCACTCTCTCTGTTATTCCTAAACATTTGCTCAGGGACTTTGTGGAAGCTGACTTTGGTGGAAGCCCCTGTTGGAGGGGCTGTCAGTTGCATAGCCTGCTATAAGCTGACTACTAGAAATTTCTCCTTCTTGGGGACCTTCCTAGTCCTGTGAGAGCTTGAGAACCAGGAGCGATTTCCAAAGGGAGAGAGGGGAGGACTGAGAGTTTCCAGAATCAGAGGATTCCTCCACTCCTAACAGAGGATCATCAAGGCGCGGGGGTTGGGGAGGCGTCATGGTAGAAAGAGTATCAGAAGATCCAGGTCTTAGCCCTGGCCACAAGTGACCTTGGGCAAGTCACTTAGATAGTCTAACCTTTACTTTTCTCATCTGTTAAACAAAGGAATAACACTGTCTATTCTGCTAGGTTGTTCTGAGGGAATTTCTAGTGAGATAATGCATGTAGGGGAAGTATAAATTATTGTTATTGCAGTCAAAAGCTGTATGGGCATCTGAATTGAGACATGTCCATTGGATCTCGTGTAGTGGGATGAACCATGGAAATCACAGTCATGGGGACCTCATCGAGTTGTAATTCCAGTCTTCTCAGAAAGACCTGATGATGACGTCCAGCCACACCTGTGAGTAGAGCCTCACTAGTGACCTGCTATCTCTTCTGGGGCCCCTTTGGGGAGAGAAGGTACCCTCAGGTCACTGTGGCCCTCCCTTCAGCCAATGTTGGTCCAATTACAAACAGTATTTCTTTTCAGTGATAGGGAAAAGAGACAAGAAGAGAAAGAAGAGAAAATACTAGAATGTATTGCAAATAGGGTGAGTGTCGGTTTGTGAAACTTTTGTTTCGGGTATTTTCTACCTATCCATATGTGTATGTATATCAGACTGTAACTAAAAAGGTATTTCTTCCTGTGAGTTGTGCTTTTAAAAAAAGCACTGCTTTAAGCAAAGACAAATAGGATAGCATCACTGGGGCAGCTTTGAGTCCAAAATCCAGCCAAGGAAGTGAGTGCTGACAGTCACCGAGGCGAGGAGCCCAGAAATGCCTTCCTGATTTGAACCACGGGATGGTGTCATGACACCAATATTGGGACACCAGCTCTTAACTTTGTAGCTCTGAGCTCCTCTGAGCCTCATTGCCTAACCCTCAACAGGACGGGCTGACTTCTGTGAGCTCCAAGGCCTTTGCAGTGCTAACATTTTGGGGGCTGCTACCTCTTTGTTCTTAGGGAGCCCTTCGGCCTTCCTCAGTGTGAGAAGGAGCTGAACCCAATGCCATGTTTGTCTTCTCACACCTCAGGACTACTTCCCCCTCCCGGGTTCCCAGACAGCTCTTCCAACATCCTTGGAGTGTGTGGAGATGGAGATGTTTTCCAAACAGTTCCCTCTGCTTCTCAGAGAAAGAAGATTCTCCCTCTACGCTGACCCTTTTCAGCCATTTGGATAATGTGAGGGACATTTTGGACAGATTTGGCTGGGACTTTTGTCAGTAGCAGGATTGGCAAGCTCAGACATTTCCTGACTTTGTCCTCCGCAGGGGCTCTTCATCCACAAGGTTAACGGGCCTTCCATCTCCCAGCTGCAGGCACCTAAATTCCCCCCTGACAGAGCTGAGCCTGGTGGGGAGGGGGCTCTTCCCTCACCCTCTCCTCTATCTTCCCCTCTGACTTTCCTCCCTCCTCTTCCCCTGATTTTTCATGTCCCCCATTCCATCTAAGTCATGCTATCCCTGAGGCAGCTTCCTACTTTGTCAATCGACGTAGCTGGTCTATTTGTATTTTGGAGAAAACATTTGTAGAGGGGTAAGTAAAGCCAATATGTGAGATTGTATCAATTTGACAGTGGCATATTGTAAATATTATGTAATTGTTGACATAGCGGTTACATCAACCTGATGTTCTTCCACTGGGATTTTTTTTTTTAAAGATTTTATTTATTTATTTGAGAGAGAGAGAGCATGCACAAGCAAGGGGAGCAGCAGAGGGAGAAGGAGAAACAGACTCCCTGCGGAACAGGGAGCCCAACACAAGGCTCGATCCCAGGACCCTGAGATCATGACCTGAGCCGAAGACAGACGCCCAAGTAACTGAGCCACCCAGGCGCCCCCTCCCCCGCACTGGGTTTCTGGACTCCTTATGACCCCTGAATCTGAAGCCTGTTTATCTGGAAGAGTTTCTCACTGCTTTTGAGGTGGGCAATGATGCTTTTCCTTTCCTTATAAAATGCTTCAGTAGCTGTCTAACAAAACATTTCAAGACATAGCCCCTGGATAGTACAAAAGTGATAACCACCTCAAATGGTAGTAATCAGAAATCCATAGGTTCGTGGATTTTTTTTTAGAATGAATACCAGCCCTTATAATTCCAATAAAGATTATATTCCTGAAAATTAAAAAGATTAATTTGTGCAAACTTGGGAAAAAAGAATGTATTCTTGAAATTTTACACTTTATTAATGAAACGGTATTAAAATATCTTCCTCCCTGAAGTCTTTTTGCACCCTGGCCCCTCCCTTCCTTTTGTATTGGGTGGGCGTTGCACCTCAGAGGCTCCTGGGTTAGCCCCGATGCTCCAAAAAACAGATGCCAAAATGGGTTTAATGTCTGTGCAGGGAAAATGGGTAGGGAGTCAGAAAAGCTGGGAGAGTTGTTCAGTCTGCAAATCAAGTGTAAATGGAGTGAAGGAGAGGGAGAGAAGTTGGGTGGAAGTTTCTAGACTGCGATGCAGTCGAAGGCCAGTTTGGGAGAGCAGGAGAGGAGTCCGTGAGCTCACATTGGCCATCAGCAGGGTCCCGGGAGTCCCAGGAATACTGCCCAGCGTTACTCAGTCCCTGGCTGGGAGCAGCCCCTCGATCGAGGTTGGAAGTGTGGTCTTCCTATCAACACAGCCACGGGTTTCAGAGCACAGCGGCTGGGGCCCCTGGTCAACGAAGCCCTCGGTAGTTGAAGGACTGCAAAGTTCATGCCCATGGCCATGCTGCCTGATCTGGCCATTTTCGTACCCACCTGATAAAAATCTGCCCTCTTCACACCTTCTCTTCTTAAAGATACTTTAAGAAAGGCAGGACCTTTCCGTCTCGCTCTTAGTTACTAACTTACAATGACCGCAGGGAACCCGCAGATCCACTGTGCTGCTTGCAACCCAGCAAATGGACCTCCTCCAGAGCTTGGTTAGCATATGCTGGTAGGCGGAGAAAGCAAACGGCGCATGGAGTGGCTGTGTGTGACCAGGGCATTATTGAGTTCGGAAGGGGTGACTTCACCCATGTCTCATTTATCGTCCTGATGCCAATCTGGGCTGCACGTTCTCAAGGGAGCACATCGGGGTCCCCTCCCTCGCAGGGAAGTCAAGCACATTTTGCTTTTCAAAGCACAAAGTGCGCTGGAGAGAGTAACCCAGCATCTGAGACCGCTCTACCCCTTGGCAGTTTAGGTGAGCTTGGCTCAGTCCCGTTTCCCAGGCTGGGTAAGGCCCAAGGCCTCCTGAGAGGTGTTGAATGGCTGCCCTCACTTCCTCATGGTCCCCCTCTCCACTGCTACATCCAGGTGTGCCAGGAGTTTCGCGCCTGCAGCTAGCACCGCTTTGGACCCTTGAGTTCTTAAAAAAGAAATCCAATCACACTCGTACTTCATAAGGCTGGTGGTTTTATGCGTAGGGATCACCACACGGACATCCTTCTACCATCTTGTTTCCCCCTCCCTCCTCGTTCCAGGTCTTTCCAAAAACCTATGTTTTCTGCAGCATCTGGGTCCCCCAGCTTACACTTAGGTCCCCCGGTGAGTGTAGCCTCCACTGCTGGGAGTGTGCCTCCTTACCCTAAAGCTGCTTTCCCCAGGTCCCTGAAATTCTGGGGAGGAAGATTCTCCATCTCCTTACTAGTTTTTGGTAAATCTTTCTTTTTTTTTTTTTTCTCACAACAATTTCAAACTCACAAGAGAGTTGCAAGAAGAGTATGAAGAACTCCCACATACCCAGATTCCCCAAATGTTAACATCTTACAGAAGCACAGTACAATGACCAAAATGAGAAAGTTCACATGGATGCCCTTTGTGATCTAATCTGCAGGGTTTATTCAGATTTTGCCAATTGTTTTGCTAATGCCCTTTTTCTGGCCCAGGATCCAATTCAGGACAGGCTCATGTCTTGTAGTTAGTGGTCAGGTCTTCTTAGTCTTTTCTCTTTATTTTAGTTTATTTTATTTTTATTATGTGCAGTTAGACAGCATATAGTACATCACTAGTTTTTGATGTCGTGTTCAATGATTCATTAGCTGCGTATAACACCCAATGCTCATCAGTCCTCAGTCTCTTTTAATCTGAATTCTAGGTCAGGGGTCAGCAAACTTTTTCTGTAAAGAAACAGATAGTAAATCTTTTAGGCTTTGCAAGCTGTACGGACTCTCTTACTATTATCATTATTATTATTATTATTATTATTATTATTATTATTATTATTTGCTCCAAGTGAATAGCTGTCAAATCTAGGCCAGTGAAATACATGGTCCCCCAAATAACATTTCCCCATTCAGGGTGGCTGCCAACCATCCTCATTTATTCAGGGTATTCTAAGCAAACGGCTCTGCTGAGTGATGAACGGGAGACATGTCTCCAGGCTCTGGCTGAGTGCTCCCCATCCTAGTTTTGGGCCAGGAAGAGTGAGTGTTTTCTGAGTCTGCCAGCCAAGGCAGTGGGGCTGGGTTGTCTGTCTCCGCCATCATTTAGGTCCGAGGCTTCTAAGGCTGTGTTCCAGGCTGCCCATAGAACGCCTGGGGAACAGATTTCCTCTGCCCCAAAGTGAGACCCTTGGAATCCCAGACAGGCCGAGTCAGCTGAGGATGGGGGGAGAGGCCTGGGGAGGGCGAGGGGGAGGGATGAAGGGGCAGCCCTGCGCCTCCTTAGCAATCAAAGCCAGCATTGTTCTCAAAGAGTTAACCTGCATACCAGGCTTGCAATTAGCAGGGAATAATGGGGTGTGATGGGTGTAGAACAACGGCTGGAACTGATTTTCAGCCTTACAGTGAGAAACTGCCCTGCTGATTCCCTTCCTTATTTCCTGGTAACTTGCAGGCGGCAAGCTCAGTAGAGCAGAAATCCTTGGGGGAGGGGGAGGGAAGGGCAGGGGAGCAATCTGTCTTTGAATAATTTAAACAATGCAGCACAGCCAAGCTAAATGGAGCTTATCAAATGTTACACCTCTTAAAGCTGCAATCAGAGGCGGCAGGATATTAACTATAAAGCCCGGCCTCTGCTCGGAGGGAAACCGAGGAACAGACCAGCCAGTAACTGGAAAGAAAGGGAGTTGGAGAGGTGGCAGGAGAGAGCGTTGGATCCGCTTTGAAGGCCAGATCAAAACATGAAGGAAGAAGCAGAGACCCAAGGACGAGAGAGAGAGAGGGCTAGCATTTACTGAGCACCTGCAGTATGCAGGATGACAGGATATTTTCTTTAACCTTTGCCCCAGTTCTAAAAGACACGTGCTAGTATTCATACGTGTTTTTAAATAGAAAAGCAAATCATGTAAGCCTCATTCACTTCAAATGCTAGGAAACCCTGGCCCCAACTGGCCTGAACAAAGGGATTTCCTACCCTCCCCACCCCAGCCGCCTCCAACTCATCTAGCCAGGATGTCTCACAAACCAGTCTCATGCAGGGCTCAGACAACAGCACCAGGGCTCTGTTTCTCGCCGTCTCTTGGCTCTGCTTTCTGCTGTGCTGGCTTTGGGCTCAGGCTCCTGGAAGAAGTAAAATGGCAGCAGCGGCCCCCATCCCTGCATCCTCCGGGGTTTGTGCTCAGTGAGGAAGAAGAGCCATGGCCTCTAAAAGTTGAAGCAGGACTTCCATATCCAGCCAAGATGGAGTGATAGACACCAGAATCAACTTCACCTTGAACAATTGAGAAACAGGACACAGTATATGAAACGATGGTTTGTAGACGACGACGAATAATAGGCAGGGCAGGGCAGGGATCCCTGAGAGAAGGGGAAGAGGAGAAAGTTTCTAGTCTGTAGCACTGGCAGGGGAGATCCAGGTGGAGATTGGCAGTCTCCTTGGGGAGGGTAGAGTGCACAGAACAGAGCCGTGGAGAGGAGAGAGCTGCCTGGAGACCTTCACAGGGTCCCCTCAAGTAGTCAGAAGAGCACTGACAGATGCATTCATGCAAGGAAACTACTGGAGGTCAGGAAAAGAACGCCTTCAAGGAATAGGCATAACCGTCCCCAGGGTTCACACAGATTAGTGATAGTTCGTGTTCCCACAAGCCAGAGTGGAACACCTGGTAATACTCGGGGCACTGGGTAGAGGACTCAGATGGTTACAGCCTCCATAGTGGCAGTAAGTCCGATGAGCCCAAGACTTAGCGCTGCGCTGGTCCTGACTAGCAAATCTTACACACATGCCTTGAAAGGAACAAGTTGTTTCCCAGCAACTTAACTCAATTCCAGAACAAAACTCAAGAACATTGAAAGGAATACAAAAATATCCAGGACCCAAGAAGGTAAAATTAATTCACTATGTCTCTCAGCCAATTAAAAATTACCAAGCATGCAAACAAGCAGGAAAATAAGACCCATAATGAAGAGAACTATCAATCAATAGAAACAAACTCAGAAGTGAGACAGGTGATAGAATTAGTAGACAAGGACACTAAAATAGGTATTATAAGTATATTCTATACATTGAACATGATAGAGAAAAACACGAGTGTGATGTGGAACATATAAAAAGAGATTCAATGTAACTTTTAGAGATGAGAAAGAATGTCTGAGATAAAAGCTAGACAGGATGACATTAATAGCAGACTTGATATCCAGCAAAAAAGATTAGTGAACTTGAAGAAATAACAATGGAAAGTATTCAATATGAAACACAGAGAAAAGAACTGGGAAAACCTGCAGAGCCCCAGTGAGCTGTGGGACAACTTCAAGTGGCTTTTAATACAGGCATATCTTGGAGATATTGCTGGTTCAGTTGCAGACCACTGCAATAAAGCAAATATCGCAATAAAGTAAATCAAATGAGTTTTTTGGTTTCCCAGTGCATATAAAAGTTATGTTTACACTATACTATGGTCTATTAAGTGTACAATAACATTATGTCTAAAAAAGCAATGTACAGGGGCGCCTGGGTGGCTCTGTTGGTTAAGCATCTGACTTCAGCTCAGGTCATGATCTCAGGGTCATGAGATCAAGCCCTGCATCAGGCTCTGTGCTGAGTGTTGAGCCTGCTTGAGATTTTCTCTCTCTTTCTCCCTCTGCCCCTCCAGGCCACTCCTGCTTGTGCTCTCTCTCTAAAAAACAAGCAAATAAATAAAAAATAAATAAAAGCAGTTTATTGCTAAAAAATGTTGACCATCATCTCAGCTTTCAACAAATCATAATTTTTTTTTTTGCTGACGGAGGGTCTTACCTCAGTGTTGATGACTGCTGACTGATCAGGGTGGTGGCTGCCGAAGGCTGGGGTGGCTGTAGCAATTTCTTAAAATAAGACTATGATGACATTTACTGCTTGATTGACTCTTGTTTTCCCATAAATGATTTCCCTGTAGCATGAGATGCTGTTTTGTATTAGATTTTACCTACGTTAGAACTTCTTTCAAAACTGAGGTCAGTCATCTCAAATCCTGCCACTGCTTTATCAACTAAGTTTATGTAATACTCTAAATGCTTTGTTGTCATTTCAACAGGCTTTATAGCATCTTCACCAGGAGCAGGTTCTCTCTTAAGAAGTCACTTCTTTTGCTCATCCCTATGAAGCACCTCTTCAGCAGTTCAAGTTGTATCATGAGATGCAGCAATTCAGTCATATCTTCAGGCTCCACCTCTAATTCTAGTTCTCTTGCTATTCCCACCCATCTGCAGTCACTTTCCCCACGGAAGTCTTGAACCCCTCAAAGTCATCGATGAGGGTTGGAATCAACGTTTTCCAAACTCCTATTAATGCTGATATTTTTATCTCTTCCCATGAATCACAAATGTTCTGAAGGGCCTCTAGAATGGTGAATCCTTTCCAGAAGATTCTCAATTTACTTTGCCTAAATCCGTCAGAGGAATCACTATCTGTGGCAGCTATAGCCTTGCAAGATGTGTTTCTTAAATAAGATGCCTTGAGAGTCAAAATTACTTCTTGATCCATGGGCTACAGAATGGATGCTCTGTTAGCAGACAGACAACATTCATCTGGTTGTCCATCTCCATCAGAGCTCTTGGGTGACACAGGTACATTGTCAATAAGCAGGCTTACTTTGAAAGGAATCTTTTCTTCTGAGTAGTAGTCTCAACAGTGGGCTTAAAATATTCAGTAAACCATGTTGTATGCAGATGTGCTGTCATCCAGGCTTTGATATTCCATTTATGGAACACAGGTAAGTAAATATAGCATAATTCTTAAAGAGCCCTAGGGTTGGCAGAATGATAAGAGAGCATTGACTTCAACTTAAAGTCACCAGCTGCTTTAGCCCTGAACTAGAGAGTCAGCCTGTTCTTTAAGGTTTGAAGCCAGGCATTGACTTCTCCTCTCTAGCTCTGAAGTCCTAGATGGCATCTTCTTCCAATAGAAGGCTGTTTCATCAACATTGAAAATCTGTTGTTTAGTGTAGCCATCTTCATTAATTATCTGAGCTCGATCTTCTGGAAACCTTGCTGCAACTTCTACATCAGCACTTGCTGCTTCACCTTTACCTTTATGTTATGGAGATGGCTCTTTCCTTAAACCTCATGAGCCAGCTTCTGCAACTTCAGAGTTTTCTCTTGCTGCTTCTTCACCTCTCCCGGCTTCATGGAACCGAAGAGAGTTAGGGTCTTGCTCTGGATCAGCCTTTGGCTTAAGGGAATGGGGTGGCTGGTTTGATCTTCTACCAGACCACTCAAACTTTCTCCACACCAGCAGTAAGGCTGTTTCACTTTCTTATCATTTGTGTGTTCACCAGAGTAACACTTTTAATTTCCTTCAGGAACATTTCCTTTGCATTCACAAGTTGACTAATTGTTGGGTGCAAGAGGCCTAGCTTTCAGCCTATCTTGGCTTCCAACATGCCTTCCTCACTAAGCTTCATCATTTCTAGCTTTTGATTTAAAGTGAAAGACATGAGACTCTTCCTTTCACTTGAACTCTTAGAGGCCCTTGTAGGGTTATTAATTGGTCTAATTTCAATATTGTTGTGTCTCAGCAAATAGGGAGGCCTATGAGAGGAAAGGAAATGGAATAATGGCTAATTGGTAAAGTAGTCAGAGTACACACGTCATTTATTAAGTTCGCTACCTTACATGGCTGCGGTTCATGGTGCCCCCAAACAATGACAATAGTAACATCAAAGATCACTCACTGATCACAGATCACCATAACACATAGAATAATAATGAAAAGTTTCAAATACTGTGAGAATGACCAAAATGTGACACAGAGACACAAAATGAGCAAATACTGTTGGAAAAATTGTACCTAGGCACTTGCTCGAGGCAGAGTTGATGCAAACTGTCCATTTGTAAAAAACACAGTATCTGCAAAGTGCAATAAAGCGGAGCACCATAAAACGAGGCACACCTGTATACATTTAATTGGAGTTCCCAAAGGAAAGCAGGTGGACAGGGACCTGTGCATGGAAGATGATCCATTGTTGAATAATTGGATGATCCTGTTGCTTTGTGGCCTTGAACCTTTTCTACTCTATGAAGTTGGGTCTCAGAATGACAATGATAATAATGATGATGGTGATGATTTATTCATTGATCACGTTTGATGTGAGAATATGTATAATGTTTAGTTTTACCCTTGCAACCACCCTGTGAAATCTGTCACTATCCTCACATTACAGATGAGGAAACAGGCATATGAAGCTTGTTTGTGCCATGAAAGCGTAGCTGGAACCAATATCTTGGGGAACACAGTTTGATTGTATAAACTCACATAGTATTGTGAGAAGCCAAGAACCTGGCCCCTGGACATGATTTGAGCTAAAGAATAGGAATCAAGGAATATCCCTGGTTTTATTGCTCAAGTAACTTGTGTATATGGCAAATCTTTCCCAATCTCTGTCTGACTTGTTTCCTTCCTAAAATCTGAGAACTTTGGAACAGTTGTTCTCCCAGTGTGAACATTTGAGCCATTGATATTTGTTCTCATCACTTGTGTGTTTCTTTCCCCTCAGGGCTCATATCACTTGGTAAGAAGTGTGTCTCAGGTGGTATGGAAATCCAGAGACCAGCTCACTTTCCCTAGCTAAGGCTATATGAGAATAGTCATTATGTTGGAAAAATTAGATTTTTTCAAGTATCCGTAAATGCCTACAATGAGGTCTTGGGTAACAACTCCGTTAGATACCGGTCATGATGGGGAAGGGACACACAGTCAGGTCAGGTGACAGATGACTGAAGAATTTTTGGCAGAAGATCCAAAGGAGACATGACCCTGGACTTGGGTATTTGAAAGGCTGCTCTGAAGAAGGATGGCTGGACTTTGCAGGGGACACCTTTTAGTTCTGTGAGATTGGGAGTCCATTTTTCTGCATTTCTTGAACTGTGACCTTGGGAAAAATGGACAGCCACCTCCCTCACCACCCAATCGTTTTTGGGACACCATAGCACAGAAAGGTGCCTTGCTGAGAAATAAATTGGACTCTTCTCTTGAAATGGACTTCCTTTGAATTGAACTCATCCAAAAGAGCTTGGCAGTAAGACGGAGAGAAGCTCAGGGCCTTCATTATGTTTGGCTTTATTTTTTTCTGCATTTCTGCCCTGAGATCCCGGGAGACATCCTGCATGGTTAATCTAAAGTCTCCTTAGCTTAAAAACTAACTTCAGCTGGTTTTTGTATGTGCAACCTAGAGTCCTAACTTTCTCAGAAATCCAGCTAGGATTACAGGTGGAAGTCTGGGGAAATGCATGGCACCATACTCCAGAGAAGAAGTGTTGAAAACAGCATTGCAAATCCGGAGAGGACTGCTTTGGGAGGGGGTGAGTCCCTCATTGTGGGATGCATCGGGTATTTGGGGAAGGTAGGATGGACACAAAAGCTCATTCAGTGCAAATGGGATAGATGGCGTCTTATCTTCCCTCACTCCTTAGTCTAATAATACAAATATACACCTATGTTCTTTGCAAGAGAAATGTATTTCAGTCCACACACACAAGTTAGTTTTCAAATGTGTCTTTTGGTGGACTCTTTTGGAAGCCAACTAAATACATCTCTAGGACTTGAGTCATCATTAATAATTTTTGATCATGATAAAGAACATTTCTTCATGCTCTCTTGGTTTCCTTTGGCCCGAGAATTGCTGAGTTTTTGCATGTAGAAAAGTAAAGGAACAGTATTTTTTAAAAGTTTTGATCTACCCTGGAAACAAACTCATTCAGGCTATTCTATTACAGTCACCTTCAGTTATGTGGTGTTTGTGTGTACATGAGATATTTGTAGCACTAATATTCTGATAAATGACACTCCTTGAAAATATCACTTTAAAATATGCCAATAATGTTTGATGACCCCAAAACTGGCATAGAACTCCCTGGCACCCTAAATGAAGGGTACTACTGTATGTAACTTTGTCTTGATGATGAAGAGGCATCATAATACTTCACAGTAATACAGTAATGTCCTCCAAGACCATTGAGATGTATACAGCTATTTGCCCTTAACCTAAATTACCGTATTGGTCTGGTTTTCATGGTTTAAGTTTTAGTAAACTCACTTTAAGACAGTCAACCCAGATTTCACTAATATTAATGTGCGTGGCTCTCATAGGAATCCCTTCTGTTTGCTGTGGGCCAGACACCAAGACAAACACAGATGTGTGTGCATGCACACTTGCACGTACACTCACTCTCTCCAGCATGGCCACCCTTAGGCTGTAGAGTTGGTTTGATACTTGTGATCCTAACTGGACAGGTGTCACACGGGCCACGTGCTGAGGAGGACCACAGCATATACAAAACATAGTTTCTGTGTGTTGCCTGTCCCAAAGTCCTTCCTCTGGGCTCCTCGCCTTTGCTTCCCCAACATCTGCTCAAACTTCCCCTGGTTTTGGCTCCTGGATTTTCAGCCCAGCCCAGACTCGGCTTCTGATTCTTAAGTTGCTCTTCTGGGCTCTGTTGCTCTTTGGATCTAAATGGTCTTGGCCATTGCCAAGTATTGTTTCATTCATTCTCTGAGTCACTTCTCAGGCATTTGATGTCCCTCCCAACTAGCTCTCAGACTCCCCATTAATTGCACATACATAGTCCCAGACATCCAAGGTTCTCCCTTTGTCATTAAAATAATTTTGACTGGATACGTTGACTTCACTCAAACTGACTTATTTTGTTTGGGCTACTATAACAGGAATATCATAGAGTGAGGGCCTTAAACAACAAACACTTATTTCTTACAGTTCTGGAAGCTGGGAAGTCTGAGATCAGGGTACCATCATGGTCAGGTTCTGGTGAGGGCTCTATTCCTTATTTCTCACATAGATGAGATAGACCATGAGCTTCTTATCCCTTTCTCTTCTTATAAGGGAACTAACCCCACCCTCTTTACCTCACTGAACCCTAATTAGCTCCCAAAGATCACTTCTCCAAACAACTATCACATTGGAGTTTAGAGTTTCAACATATGAATGGGGGGGCGGGGACAGAAGCATTCAGTCCATAACACACACCTACACAGCTCTTTGTATGACAAAGTTATAAATAATTTGACTTGTTATACACCACAGACAACATGATATAAATCTATTATCAGCATAAACTCAACAGTTGTAATTACTTTCCTTTTTTTTTTTAAGATTTTATTTATTTATTTGACAGACAGAGAGCGAGAGCACAAGCAGGGGGAGCAGCAGAAGGAGAGGGAGAAGCAGGCTCCCCGCTGAGCAGGAATCCTGACGTGGGGCTCCATCCCACGACCCTGGGATCATGACCAGAGCCCAAGGCAGCCGCTTAACCAACCAGGTGCCCCAACAGTTGTAATTACTTTCATAAGATAATTGCTATTAACTCACAGCATCTCTAACTTGAAGTTGAGAAAATAACATTTTCCCTTCCAAACTCACTGTCTTTGATGGAGCATTTTAAAGTGAATTACAGCTATTAAAACATATTGCCTCCAAGTATTTCACCATGTATCTCTAAAAAAAAGACCATTTTCTTACACAGTCAAAATAACATTATAATACAAAAAAATTAATGGGTTGCTTATTTTCCTCTAAATACCCATTTTTGTATTCAAATTTCTCTAGATGTCTTAACTAGACTCTAATCTGTGATCATGCATTGCACCTGGTTGTTTTACCCCTTAATGCTCTTTTTTAGAAAAAATATTTTATTTATTTATTTCTCAGAGAGAGAGAGAACATGAGCATGGGCACGGCAGGCAGAGGGAGAGGGAGAAACAGCCTCCCAACTGAGCAGGGAGTCCTATGCGGGACTCGATCCCAGGACCCAGGGATCATGACCTGAGCCGAAGACAGAGGCTTAACTGACTGAGTCACCCAGACGTCCCCTCCTTAAGGCTCTTTTATCTAGTGGTGCCAATGTGCTGGTGAGACTGGAGCTAATAGCTGTGCGCAGTCTCCCACCTTCTGGATTTGTCTCCTTGCTTCTCCCATGACGTCTTTTAGCTTATTGCTCTGTCCCCTGCTTATCCTCTAAGCAGAAAGTCCTGTGGCCCGAGGGTTCCACATGCTTTCCCTTTCTCCCCATTGACCTTGCTGTTCTGACCTAGGCTCACCACCTCCTCAAAGGGCAAAGAACCCTACTGAGAAGCAGTCCCAGGGAGCAGAAGGATATCTATGTGTCCCTCGACTTGCCTAATCACCTACCTCACGGATCCCTTCTGGTTTCAGAAGATTTCCTCAGAGAAAGAAGGAACGTGCTCATGGTTGAACTTGATCCCCTATACTTTGGCTTCTGTACCAGGCTCCACCCTGTCCTCCCTGTTCCCTGGCCAGCCCCACTTCCAAAGCATCCTGCAGTTTAGTTTGGTTCCATTTGACAAAATGAATGGGGCTTCCACTTTGTGCCAGGCACAGTGCTAGGTGACAGGTTTACAAAGCTGGATAAGACATTATCGCAGGCCTTTACCTCAAAGGCTAGTGGGGAAGATATGGCTATAATCAGATAAAATCAGTACAGTACAGTAAATGTTTGTTATTTTTAGTTGTGGTAAAATATACATAACATGAAACTTATTATCTTACCCATTCTTTAAGTGCACGGTTCAGTAGTGTTAAGAACATTCACACTGCTGTGTTTTTGTATGGGGTGCATCGGGGCGTGGAGGAGAGCGCTCAATCCAGTCTGGGGTAAGAAAGCTTCCTGGAAGAGAAGTTTCCTGAGATGCATCCTGCAAGGTAGATAGGCATTATCTACATAAAGGAGGGAAGGACGGGCTCTCCAGGGACAGTAGTCCATTCTAGAATACCATCGACTGGTGGCTTATATATATAAACTACAAATTTATTTCTCACAGTTCTGGAGGTTGGGAAGTCCAAGATCAAGGTCTAGCAGATTCAGTGTCTAGTGAGGACCTGCTTCCTGGTTTTTAGACAGCTGTCTTCTTGCTGTGTCCTCACATGGTGGAAAGGGGGAGGGAGCTCTCTGGAGTCTCTTCTATAAGGGCACTAATTGCATTCCTGAGGGCTTCACCGTTATGACCTAATCATCTCCCAAAGGCCCTGCTGCCTCATACCATCACACTGAGGGTTAGGATCTCAACATACACATTTTGGGGGGGACACAAATACTCAGTCCATAACACAGGCTGAGGAAACAGCTCAGGTAAAGGCATTGGGGCAGAAAACAGCATGACGGTCTTGGGGAACCATAGGCAGGTAATGATTACGAGCATGGAGAAGGCAGTGGGAGAGTGAAAGATAAAGGCTGGAGAAGGAGGCAGGGCCGTGTCACAGAGGGGCAGATGTGCTCCACTAAAGAGCTTGGACTTTATTTTGAGCAATGGGGACTCACTGAAAGATGCAGGAAGGAGGTGGGTGACGGGGTCACATCCGTATGTCCAAGAGCTCATGCTAGTGGAGTGGGTGACACAGGGGCTGAGCACCCAGGCAGTGGGTAACGCAGAGCTGGCGAGAAATGCTGGGAGCCCTGAGTGAGGAGGGGCAGTGTGGGAGGACAGGGCAGAGATGGAGGGGAGGTCTGGAGGGACCCTGATTAGTAGGGGCTGGGGCCGAGGGAGGAAGAAAAGGACGATTCCCTCATTTCCAGCCTGGATCACTAGGTGGTTGTTAGTGCCCATTAACAGAGGGAGGGAAAGCAGTTTGATGAAGAGCTATGGGTGGTGGGAGGTTGGGAATCATGACTTTGTTCTTGGAAATGTTGAATTGAAGGTGTCTGGAATGCCTGTATTTTGTTCCCCTCATCAGGAGCTGGTCAAATCCAGGTACTTGAGCATGCATGCCTGAAACTCTGGGAGAGACCTGGGTGGTGATGTGTCATCAGCAGGTAGATGGCAGTTGGCAGTTTGTGTGTGTGTGTGGTTTTTTTTTTTTTTTTTTTTTGCATAGAGAAGGGGCCCCGACCCAAAGATGGCGCACTGGGAGGAATTCCAGACCCAGAGGAAAGACGTTTGGGGGCAGCTGACTAAGCAGTGCTGCTCTATTCTAGAAAGGTGTTTTCATGAAACCAGCCTAGGAATGCCAGGTGCAAGTCATAGGAAGTTTTTATTGTATCCTGTACAGAAGAGAAACGCTCAGTTGTCAAAAAACTATAAACGGATCCCTGGCTCTGGGTGGGTGGTGGTGTGAAGACAGAGCTCCCTCCCCTGTGAGCCCAGGGTCAAGCTGCTTATGAATGCAGCAGATAGGCCTGGAGGCTCACGAAGTGTGAGAGGGAGCCCCAGGCTCCAGGGTCCTCCCTCTTTTTTATTTTTGTAAAAACCAGAACCGGGGACTTTGGGGTACCATGTCTCCCTGCAAGTATTGCCATTATATACGAAGTACACAGAGTAAGAACCCAATGTGACAAATGGGCCGGCCTGATCAGGGGTGGGTGGGAGGGGTGAGGTGGGGGGAACGACGCAGGAGCTAGCTGAGCACCTCGGCCTGCACAGGACAGGTTGGTGCTTGAAGGCCCAGCAGAATGGCCCGAGGTAGCGTGTCCCATGGCTGGGGCTGTACTGCAGTTTCCTGCCTTGCTCACCTGTGGCCAGCTCATCCCTCCCATTGCCCCCCAGTCAGGGACTAGGGGGGCCTCGGAAGCAGAGAGGGAGCCAGTCCCCTGTCCTCGCCCTGCCGAGAGGCCTCTCCTGGGTCTGAGACCTTGTCAGCTCGGTGAGGAAATAGGCTTGGCCACTGGTGGGAGGGTGGGGGGCGGCTGGAGAGCGGGAGGGAGGAAGTGCCGGCAGGCTCCGTGCTGGTGCTGGGATCTGAGGGACAAGTGTGGTGGGCCAGGGGTGGCAGAATGCTCGGAGAAAGGAGAGGAGAGACAAGGAGCACGCTGGACAGAAGCCATGAGAGGAGAGTTTTAAGAACAAAAGAGAGATTCATAGCATTAAACACGAGAGGTCCAGTAAGACAAAGTCTGAAAGAGGTGTCTTAAATTTGGGACCAGGAAGGCCAAGGCCGTTTTAGTCAAGTAGGAGTAGAAGAATACAGTGGGTTAATCTTCCAAAAATGGGTCCAGGGTATTTTGACTCCAGGAGAGAAGCAGATGAGATCAAAATGAGGTGCTTAAAATACTCTGGGTCAGAACAGTGGGGCCAAACAGGTGTAGTCAATGTCATCTCTGTTCTAACCCAACCACATGTTTATCCTGGACTGCAACCCAAGCTCTTCATCCAGGCTTTGATAGTCCCAGGAATTCCAGATAGATTTCTCTCTATTTCCCCATAAGCCTCCATTCTAGCCGATTAGCCTTCTCTTCCAGCTGATTAGCCCTGAACAGGGAGGGGCTTTCCCCACTCTGCACTTCTGCTTATGCCTCATCCTGGGACCCCTGCCCCTGACCTTCTGTCCCTCCAGGTCCTGCCTACACTTTAAAGCCCAAGTTCTGTCTAGCTTCCTTTGGGAACCCTCCCTGTCCCCTCTAGCAAGACCCATCTCATCCCCCCGACAGGGATCTGGGGTACACAGTCTGCTCCTCTCAATAATAAAAGATCAAGTCTATTTTTTATTGGTCATTCTTTTCTTCCACACATTTGAGATGTCTCCCCAACCCAACTAACTTCTTTAGGACTAGATAATGGATTGTTTACTTTTTTTTTTTTTTTTTTAACACTCCCCTAACTACTTAACTCAGAATCTGGTGCTTGGTGGGTCTTCATTCGCTATGGAGGAAAATCTCAAAGCGAAACAATAAGGTTAGGAGGATTTCCAGGGTCTGCTCCAGAATCTGTCTTCATAACACACCACCTCTGGATTCTTCTCCCAAACACCAACAGCAGGAGATACAGGGCATGAGACTTTGCACACATATATGGGTCTTGGTCCAACAGGCTTTATGGCAAAGCTCAGAAAAGGGCATGTGCTTCAAGAAGGAGCCTGGCTGTCTTCTGAGGCTTTGCACAGAGAGAAGCAGACACAAAGCTAGGCTCTTTGTACATCCAGTCTCATTTAACACAGTCATAATTGCTCCCACTTTGATGCCTTAAGGTGGTAGTGAATTCTCAGAGGTTGGTGGGTGCTTAGCTGCAGACCACAGAATCAGTATCGGCTAGTAATTAGGGCAGGAAAGAATTTAAGAATGTGGGTGAGCTTCCAGGCTCTACGTTGATCTCTGGGAACAACTCCCAGAGCCACATGGAACGGGCCGGGTCAGGGAGCCACTGTTTGGTGGCCTCTGTCACTCCTCACGCCCCATGGCAGCTGTCCCACCCAGCCTGCCTCCCTGCGAACAACTCAAAGTCGCCCGCAGGGGCATCGCTTGGTGCCACCTGAGTCATGGGCCTGTGCCCTTGCAGGAAGGGAAGCTGGGAAATAGCTCTGTTGGTTTTTGTTTTGCGAAAGTGGCTTTACAATGTGGGGAACCACAAAAAATGCAGAGAGAAGATTCCCAAGGGTTTGGGAAGCCGCGAGTAATAGTGTTGCCCAGGTATCAGCTCATCAGACCATTTCCAAATTGGACAGTTGGGGAGACTGAGGCACAGAGAGGCTAACTGCCCTGAATCACACAGCTGGCAATGGGATGGTGGGGATTCAGGACTGTCCCACGTTGCGTTTCACTCTTTCCCTGGGGCTCGGAGGATTAGACCCTCCGGAAGCGATGGCCTGTCTGACAGCAATGGGGAAGCGGAAGTTCCTGTGGAGGACGAAGACGGTTCACAGCTCAAGATTTCAAAGGGGCCAAGGGGACCGCTGGTGACCACGTCCAACAAGCAGTTGGAGATTGAGAATTGGGGCCATTTTTCTCTGTCTTCCCAGCCTTGGAGAGGCTTCTGGACAAAATGGTTCTGTAACTCCAGCCTTGAAGCCAAGGCAAATGGCTTCTCTACACCTTCCCAATACACGCACACACACACATGTGCACACACACCCAGGACACGTATGGACATACACGCACACACACGCACGCGTGTTGCACAGGCATACACCCTGACAGGCAGCCACACACAGTGCCACACACACGTACACGAGTGCAGGTGGCGTGGACAGCCTCTGGCTGCAGAAGTGCTTTCAAGTGCCTCTCTTTCTTGTCCTTGCCTGCAGCTTACAGCTCTTGGAAAATGTCAGGCGTGGGAGGCCTTCTAGTCTTGGGTTAGGTTAAAACTCCCTCCACATATTTGGAGGGCGTCCAGGCCCCGCGAGCGCGTTCACAGAGCAGATAACAGTGACCTTGTCGGTGAGGGAGGACAGCCCAGCTGAGGCCAAGGAGCCGCGCTGGCTGAGCTGAGGTCACTTCCCCTCCCCTGCTGCACCTGGGTTGGATCTGATGTCAAAGACCCCAGTCCCAGCTCTGGGCAAGCACACAATGCTTGATTCTCCAGGAGAGGGTGAGAGCCAAGCGCTGGCCCCGCAGGTTTTGGGGTGGAGAAGAGTGTTTCCTAAGGGCCCGCGGGCTGATGGCCAAACATCCATCTCATTGCCTTCCCAAAGACACAAAGCATGCCTCTCCAGAATGGTGACAGATTTTCCATCCTAGCTGGGGCTGCGTTCTGCTCCTCAACAGCCCTGAGGCTTCTCAACAGGGAGAGCTCAACTCTGCACCATGACTGGCGTGTGTATGTGGAGGGCGCCCCGAAATAGAAATAAACTAACTCTTAGAGTCCCAGAGCGCGAAGGCATGGAGGTGATCTCATGTAAACAAAACCCCCTTGACTGCCACCCCCTTCAAGGGGCCATCCTGTCCCATTCAGTGACCACAGGTGACAAGGCGCTCACTCCCTCGGGAGCAGCCTATGTCATAGGTGAAGCCCACCAGGGTCCTGCCTCTCTGTCACTCCCACACACTGGTCCTGATCGTGCCTCTTGAGCCACTCAGCTTAGGACTGACCCTTCTCCCCCATGACAGCCTTTCAAATATTTGAAAACAGCTGGTGTTCATACATTTGGCAAATACTGGATAGGGGATCTGCTAGGTGCTGGGCCTGGAGCTGGGGGCTGGGAGCAGACATGTGACTGGCCGTGAGCAGCAGGTGGTCTAGGGGAGGGGTCAGACAGGAAAGGGGAGCAGGCCCCGCAGGGTGAGGAACCTGCCGAGCTGGGGGGCGGTGCGGGGGCGGGGGGCTGCACCTCCCAGAGGAGGGCGCAGCAAGCCGGGTGCTGGAGGTCATGCAGGGAGTACTCAGATGGGGGTGCCGGGGCCATCAGCATCCCACACAAGGTATGCAAAGGCTGGGGGGTGCAATATAGCACCCCTAAACTGCAGGCAACTTAGAGCGTGGGGGTCACAGACAGCTGCAGGATGTGGAGGCATCATTTGGACCTTCTTCTGAGGCCATGGCAAGGGGAGTGGGTGGGAGCTTACTGCAGAGCTCTAAGCGGGGAAAGGCAGGGTCAGGTGTGGATCTTAACGAGGCCACCCTGGCTGGGGGATACAGACGGCGTTTCCAGGGCTGTCTGCTCACGTGGGCAGAGTGTCCAGGAGGGACTGCTGGAGGCGTCCAGGCCAGAGGTGCTCGGTGTCTGTGCTAAGACAGCAAGCCACGGGGTGGAAGGCAGCGGGCGGAGCTGAGCGATGGTCACATATGCGTCCCAGGGGAGCTGGCAAACTTCTCTGGACATGCATCTCCAGAGTCTGCACACACTTCTCATCGGACGTAACTCTGAAGGTCCTCACCGGCCAGCTCACCCTCTTGGGTGGGGCTCCCCTTTACAATTTAGGGCAACTTCAAGTGTGCTGCCCAGGGTGGAATGCAGTATTTTACACAACGTCTGAACACTGTAGGATATCTTGGCTCTTTCCCTCCTCCCTTCTTGTCTCTAGCCTTTCTGCCACCCGGGCTGACATCCATGACCTGGTAGCCACAGCCCACAGTTGGTCCACAGGCAACTCAAGCCATCTTCTCAAGCCCACAACCCTTCTCCAACCAGCTATTTTGAAGCTACGTGCCCCCATTTGGGATTTCTAGAGCCTAACTAATAGGAACTCACATGTATACTTTTTCTTGACATTTATTCCTAAGAAATTCCATTTTCTTAGATTCAGGGCTCCTGTCTCCACCCCTTTGCCCTTAAGAGATGGGAGCACTTGGGTCAGAAGCCACGAGGTTTGGCCTCCGGATTGATATGGGACTTTCTACTATAGTTCCATCTGCTGTATACAAGAACAAATAATGTCCTTTTTCATTCCACAGGCTTAAAAAAAGACTTTTACAGTTTGTGAAAGTTTTCTCCAGAAGTTACTGCCTAGAATGTTTTTCTTTCCATCTTGGGGGGGACAACGCGTTGCTATTTGTATGGAGCAAAGACGCAGTGGGGTGGTGGGCCAGCCCCACACACCTTTGTGGAAGCCCATGGCCGGACTCAGGGCTGCCTCTGGGAGGCCCACCAGGCAAACTGGGGGGAGAGACACAGTATCCCAACCTGCTCTCCTGAAATCCCTCCACTGGGGCCTGGCACAGCTGCCAATTGGGCTGAGACCCCCCCCCCCGACAAAGACCATATAAAAGTGCAGTGGGAGTGTGTGTGCATGTGCGCAGGCGCGCACACGCGCACACGCGCGTGCGTGCGTGCGTGCGTGTGTGTACAGTGGGAGTCAGGTTATTAGGGGTGGAGGGAGGGGAGGGAACTGTTTGATTAATGGGTGTCCTGTGAAACTGCACATTTGCCCAAGGCTGCATTCCTGGGCTTTCAAACCCGGGGCAGTTTGATAAGCTGAGACCAAAGTCCTCTTGCCTTCCAGCAAGGAGAGCAAACAGGGCCACTCGCTAATCCCAGCCCTGGCCTCTGGGGCCGTCTCTCGGCAACCGGCCCACCAAGTGGCCTTTCACAGGCCAATCAATGGGGCAGCCCCCATGTTACCGGGACTTGTGGGAGGCCTGACAGCCAGCTTGCCCGAGCCGGATGGGAGGGAGGCCGTGGCTCACCTGACCTCCAGCACGCAGTCTGGAAGCCCATGCTTGGCCAACGAGGCCCTCCATAATTACAGCACCTGCTGAGCTGGCCTTCTCTCCCTCTCCTTCCTGCCACCCCTTTCCCCTGCAATCATTCCCACCAGGGCAGCTTATCGGCAGGGCTTTCTCCATTCCTCCAGGGCCTGTCCAGAATGTTCTTCCCAACCCCCATCGCCGTCAAGCCTGTTCCTCTTCCTCCAGGAAGTTTTCCGTGATCAGTCCAGCCTACATGGGACTCTCCTTCCTCTGGATTCCTAGTGCCCTCAGAGCCATTGCTCATGGCTTAGTACCAGGCCCATCTCCAATCAGTTTGGGTATGCTGGCTTGACGTTACCAACTAGGCTGTCAGCACCCTGAGGGTAAGGCTTACGTTTAGGAACTTTCCCCGCCACCTGGCCAGTGGAGGACTCACTGGTAGTTTTGGGAGGATCATACTGGTAGGGAGGCTTGTGGGAATAAGGGACGGAGCAGGGGGAGAGGTGAATAGCTCTGAAGCTAAAGGACTTAACCCCAGGAAGATGTGGAGGGAAGGCTCTTTGAGATGAAAAGCAGCCATGGGGTTAGGGCTGGGAGGATGTTTATTTCTGGGGAGTCACAGTAGATGCCTTGGGGTGTCTGCTCAGCCTGTCACCACCCTCCTCCCCCTCTCTGAGAACTGGGGTGGGCAGGTACGGTGGAGCTCCTTCCACGTGGATTCCTGTACCTGACCAGGGAGGCTTAGAGTTGTGATGGAGCCCAGAGGCCCTCCAGATTCTCTTCTCTAGGGACTTGGGTTTAAAACTGAGAGAGACGGGCCTCCATCTCAGGGTGTTTGCCTCTGAGGAGATGTAAACTAGCTAGGAGTTGGCTCTAAGCAGGGAGGAGTCTTAGAAGCCAGGCTTTGAGAGAGAAAGAGGCAGCCATGCAGAGACAGGAGGGACTGGGAGTGCGGGGCCCGGGCTCACAGTGGCTCTTGCTGTCTGCATCCTCTAAGTCAAAGCTCACCGTACTCCTGAGAGCACATACTGTTACTATACTCTCATACTGATGGGAAAATCAGGCTTGGAGACATTGAGTAACTCACCCAAAGACACTCAGCCAGTGAGTGGTGAACTTGAACCCTGTCCTGCCAGGTTACTGAGTCCAAGTGTAATCTTCCTGCTGCCCTTGCTCTCAACAGCTTTGTAGATCCAGGCATCCCACACTTCAGTTCCATGAGATACCAGAACTATGACCAAAATTGTAATAAGGTTTTGCTTTATCATCTATCTATCCATCCATCATCTATCATCTATCTATCTATCTATCTATCTATCTATCTATCTATCTATCTTCTTATCTCCCTATCTATCCATTCATCTATTCATGCATCCATCCATCCATTCTCTATCTAGCCATCTATCATTCTATCTAACCATTATCTATCTTCTTATCTCTCTATGCATCCATCATCTATCTACTTATCCATCCACCCATCCATCTTCCTATCTCTCCATCCATTATCTATCTATCCATCAGTCTATCTTTCTACCTATCCATCCATTATCTATCTTCCTATTTCTCCATCCATCCATCCATCCATCATCTATCTTTCCATTCATTATCTATCTATCTATCTATCTATCTATCTATCTATCTATCTATCCATCTCATTATTTATCGCCATTATTAAGCCCTGCTCTATGTAAGACACTGTGACAGGCACTGCAATGTGTTTCAGTTCTGCCAATTTGGCGCAATGAAGGACAGTAAATGATCAGGCATCCAACAGTGCGTGTCTCATAAGATTCCGTGTAGGGATCATTACAAATGCAGATTCCCTGGCCTGTCCCAGAGATTCCAATTCTGAATGGGGGAGGGGCTCAGGGAATCTGCTTTTCCAAGTTCCCCAGGGGCGTCTGATATATGTGACCCTCAGATCACACCCTGAAAAACAGCTGTCTGGACAGTGCTGTTCAGAGGAAGAGAGGATCAGCGAGACCTGAGATGGTCAGGGAAGACCATATGGGGTCAAGGCCAGGCACTCTGACATCCCCTGAGAGGACCTAGGGAACCCTGGGAGGATGTGCTGTGGCAAGGGGAGAATGATCTGGGGGCTGGCAACCTGGACAAAGGCCCAGCATCTTCCCATGATAGTGAGAGGCAAGCGCCTTGAGAGGGCGAAGGGTGTTTTATAGGAAGCAAGATGGCAGGAAAAGGCCATAATTGGCTTTTGCCCATTAACAATAATGCCACAATGGCAACAAGAACAGTTTCACCGGCTGCTTCAGTAGAAGTGGGTAACCTCCTGCATTCATTCTTAGGGGCTACATGGACCTTCCATGGTGGAGAGAGAGGTGTTATTTAATACTTGATCTAGTACTACAGAAACCAAGAAAACCCAAGTGCAATTAGGACTGGGGTGAGATGAGAGTGGTTGGGAACCCTGGAGGTCTTGGGTTGAAGGAGGATAGAGAAATGGTCATTGTCATCATCATTAACATTATCTGCTGTGTGCTTTCCGGGCAATGCCTCACTCATCCCCATGCAACCACATTTTAGAAGGGAAGCCAAAACAGAGAGCCATCCACTTACCTGCCCAGATAGTAGGAAGTGGAGTGCAAGGCTGCTCTTAGGCTATGTCTGGTCTTGGCTTCTCCCTACAGATGGGGCGGTCTCGAAACACCCTAGAAAGTACACATTTGTCTTCTTTTCAGCTTTCTTCCCAGCACATTGCCCTGGTCAACTTACCCTTAAGACCACCAAGAGCAAGGTCCTGCGCCCTCTCTCTTGGACAGGGCCTCAGTCTCTGCCACTCTATTTCCAGCTTTTTCTGCAGAGCAGGCCCCAACCAGACAGTGTCTCCGTACCAACCCCCACCCCATCCCAACAAGCAAGCTTTCACTCCCAGCACAGCACCTCCTCATCCTGCAGCCCCCAGCCTCCCTCTGTCTGCAGCAAAAACCTAGTGCCCTGCCTCTGCCTCCCCAGCCTGCCCTTGGGGGGCCCACTTTCTCCCACTCCTTCCTTATTAGTATGTGTGAGAGAAGAAAAAGAATTTCTTTTGCCATTTATCCTCGGAGCAGCCTCCAAAAGGAGTTGAAGGACACGCTGTGAAGTGTGAAAAAAACAAGGCCTGAGCTTGCCAAGAGGGCCCAAGTGGTTATTTTAATCATGTGGAACAGCCCCCTTTTCATGGAAAATTTTCTACTCTAACACCTGTGGCCATTAAAGGAATGCTCACTCTTTTCTACCCTAGGGTCCCAGGGGTCACCCTCTAGTTGGGGCCGGCTGCCAGCTCAAATAATTATTCCCGCTGCCCTTCCTCTCCACCTTCCTCATCCCTTCCAAGCCCAGCCCTGCCTTCCCTCAGGCCTGCAGTAGATGCAGGGGAGCAATTCTGCCTGGCCTCCCTCCTCCTCTGTAGTTTCTGGAAAGAATAAACTGGCAAGACCAGGATCCCCTCCCCCAGCACTAACTGCTCTCAGGGCTTGTTGGATCAGCTCTATCTCTGTCCTCCCCCCTTTCTCATTTTTCCTTATGCAGACTCACTGCCCACCTGACCCTTGGAGGTTGTTCAATACCTACCATTCCCCAAAGTGCTCTGTGCCTCTCTTAACTCAAAGAAAATGGGGGGATTCCCTAGAGAAATGACACCACCCAACCCTCTTTTGATCCATTGTCCTTGTAAGTGCCTAGTTTTCTTTTTCAGATTACATATGCTGACTTTGGTTTGCAAAAGATTATCTATGCACTTAGAGATACTGTATCTGCCCCACTTCCCTAGACCTCTTTAGGAATAACAGATCCCGAGAGGTGATGAGATTTACCGAAAGTTACGCCCCACTCAAGTGAAGGTGGGGGAAGAACTGGAAATGGGCTGTGCTTGGAAGCCAAATTTGCCAAAGGAGTTGCTTCGACTTTCTCCATTTTGTCACTTGCTTTGCAGTCCCCCTCAATCTTGCCTCCCCCAGTCGTGCCATGGAAACGGCCCTTAAGGTCATCAATGACCTCAGTGTCACTAAATCTGATGGACACTTTCTCTCTTCATCTTGACCTCTCGGCAGCATTTGACATTGTTGACACAATCCCCTCCTTCAGTTTGAAGCATTCTCTTCCTTTGCTTCTGTGCTTCCACAGGATCCTTGCTTCCTCTGACTACTTTGGTCCCATCTCCGTCTCTACTGCAGGAAATCCTCCCTCTAGTGCATATTAAGTGGTGTTCCTCAAGGCTCAGGTTTAGGTTCTCTCCCCACTCTACACTCTCTCCCTTTGCAATCCCATCCAGACCTACTGTTTCTACCCCCACCCACACATCTCCAGCCCTCACTTTTTCTTTGTGCTCCATCTGCCTCCTTGGATGCCTCAAAGACACCTCAAACTTAACTTGTGATCTTTCCTGGGATTCCCTTGTTGTATAACTCTGCCAGACACTGTTGAGCTAAGTGGTGTCCTGTTCTCCCCAAATCTGGTCCTCTTTGTGCTCCTGAACTCACTGAAAAGAACCAATAAAACAGTACTGCAGGCCAGAAATGGTGGACTCATGCTTGATACCTCTTTCTCTCTCTCCCTCACCATATGCAGTCCATTATCTGGTCTACCACCCTTGTGCAACCTACCATCATTTCCTCCGTAGCCTCCTGATGGTCTATCCACACTCCAATATTAGAACATGAGATACAGGGCATTTAAAGTAGAAATGGGGACAAAAGACAAATGTAGACTGACTGTTGAAATGCTGACATTCCAGCACATGGTCTAGGATTTGGACTATATCTCTACAAGAACACAATTCTATGGAATAACATCAAGTTAAGAAAGTCAACATGTGGTAGCAAGTACACCCTGATTGCAGCCATGTAACACAGACTGCTTGGAATTGAAGGAGGCATCCAGGTGTGTAAGTAGTTGACCTTGTATGCCCAGAGCTTGTATGCCCAGGGCTTTGATTTCCTGTAAGGCTGTCAACACATGCAGTAGCAATTGAAAAAATTGAAAGCAATACCCAAATCAATGAAAAAAGTAGTGACTTTCAAAATAATTTAAATTCCCCTTCATATTATTCAAATGTGAAACTGATTACCAGAAGGTGAGACTCATAGTACCCAACCTAATGCCTAGCACATAATAGTTCTCTATAAATGTTTTTGAATAAATGAATGTGTGCCATCTAAAATATATGAGACTTAAAAAATAAATAAAATAAAACATATGAGACTTCATTCTTTATTCATCAGACAAGTGCTAGAAAATATCAAGCATAATTCAATGACAGTTGGAGGAAGAAGTGAAGGTGACCCGATCTCTAACTTTCTCCCTGATCCAGACTTCTCACCTCTCTGCCAATTTAATGCTTTCTAGAACAATACCTTCATTGATGACCCAGGAAGGAGGAGGCTAGCTATAGATGTGGGGTTTGTGGGAAGGGAGTTTTCTGACAGTCACTTCCCTGATAACTGGGGCCTCAGTCTGAGGATTCAAAGCATTTTTCAGGGTGAGCTTTTAAAGAGCTTCAGGTCCCACACCAAACAGAAAATTTAAGTTTGGGCCCCCCCCCCTTGTCTCCATTTTGCGGAAAAGTAAATAAAGCAAGACCTGAGAGGTGGTTTACAAAGGACATCTAGAGATGTAGTTTACAAGGACACCTAGAGAGTTGGTGGCAAAGCCAGGCAGAACCCAGGTCTCCAGATTCTTTCTCTAAGGATCCTTCTACCATAATGAGTTGCCTCATGGGACAACTTGGGGACCCAGGAAGGAGCCCTTTCTGTAACTGAAGTTAGTCAATTCACCAAAACAATATTGGAACAGAAGAAGAAAGTTGGAGAGCTCACACTTCCTCATTTTACTTCAAACCCACAGTAATCAAACCAGTGTGGTACTGGCATAAGGATAAATATACAGATCAGTGGAAGAGAATTGAACTAAAATAATCCAGAAGTAAACTCATACATCTATGGCCAATTGATTTTCCAACAAGGGTGCCAAGACCATTCAATGGGGGAAAGAATAGTCTCTTCAACAAATGGTGCTGGGACAACTGGATATGTACATGTCAAAGAATGAAGGTGAACCCCTTCCTCACACCATTTACAATAATTAACTTAAAATGGATCAACAACCTGTATATAAGAGCTAAAACTATAAAACTGTTAGAAGAAAAGATAGGGATAACTAATCATGAATTTGGATTTGGCAATGTTCTCTTAGATATGACGTCAAAAGCAAGAGGAGCAAAAGAAAAAATAGGTAAGTTGGACTCACCAAAATTAAAAAACTTATGCATTAAGAAAGTGAAAAGACAACTTACAGAATGGTGGAAATATTTGCAAATCATAAATCTGATAAACATCTAGTATCCAGAATATATCGAGAACTCTTACACCTCAACAACAAAAAAGACAGAAACCTCAGTTTAAAAATGGGCAGAAGTCTTGAATAAACATTTCTCCAAAGAAGTTATACAAATGGCCAACAAGCACATGAAAATATGCTTCATATCATTAGTATTTAGGGAAATACAAATCAAAACCACAACAAGAAACCACTTCACACCCACTAGGATGGCTATAATGAAAAAAAACAAACTCTGAAAATAACAAGTTTCAGAGACGATGTGGGGAAATTGGATCCATTGTACATTGCTGGCAGGAATGTTAAATGGTTCGCCTGCTGTGAAAGTAGAATGGTGGTTCCTCAAAAAATTAAATATAGAATTACCACGTGATCCAGAAATTCCACTTGTAGGTATATGCCCCAAATAATAGAAAACATGTAGGCAAACAAATACTTTGACATGAATGTTCATAGCAACACTATTCACAATGGCTAGAAGGCAGGAAAAACCCAAATGTCCATGAACAGACTGTTGGATAAATAAAATGTGGTATATCCCTACAATATGCTTCAGTCATAAAAAGGAATCAAAGTACTGATACATGCTATGATGATGATGGATGGTGGATGAACCTTGAAAACATTATGCTAGGTGAAAGAAATCAGGCACAAAAGATCCCATATTGTATGACTTCATTCATAAGAAATCTCCAGAATAGATAACTCTATAGAGATAGAAAGCAGGTGTGTGGTTGCCAGGGGCAAGGGGTGGGGGGATGGGGAGTGACTGCTTAAGGGGTATGAAGTTTTCTTTTAGGATGAAGAAAATGTTTCAGAATTTGATAGTGGTGATTGTTGTGGCTGCACAACATTGTGAATGTACTAAGTATTACTGAATATACACCCTAAAATTGTTAATTCAGTGTTATGTGAATTTCACCTCAATGGGAAAAAAAGAATTAATTCACTCAGAGAATCATTAAGAAAGAAAAATATTTAAACCTACTGTATGCTTCTTATGAACTTTTCACATTTTAGCCAGTATTGGGGAAAATAAACCCACGTGCATTTTCTGGGGCATGCAGAGTTGTGAAACACATGTGCTGAATAAACTGAAATTATGAACTGATTGAACCCAAGAGGCCAATCGAGCTACCAGGCTGAGACTTTCCCTTCTAACCAGATGCATCCCTGCCTCCAAGCAGCATTGTCCCTATCCATTGTGCTACTTCCACTTTCCCTCTTTATAACGGGCTCAACATTTGGATGGAATCCTGGGATGGGAGGCAGGCTGGGATGAGAAGGGAGGGATGTCCTAGGAAATTGAGCTTCCACAAGCAGCAGGTTGGCTGTGATTGGAGCGATAGTTCTTGTCAATGGACTGAGGACCAGTTAGAAGTCCAGAAATGAGAGGCTGAAGCATTTGCTAGAAGAAGTCCTTAGAACAAAGCCCAATCTGGCCTCCCCAGGTCCCTTAACAGAGCTTAGGAATCACTAGCAGAAATGTCTGTGATGATGGTGGCTCAAAGTGACCATGCTGGTAGATTACCAAGGGAAGAATCAGGGCCTGACATGAGCTGAGTGAGTCAGGACAAGATAGTGAATGGAAGAATGGGAGGTTGGACCTGAAAGATCCATTACAGATACCTGGAAGAACCTCTGAAAAGTCATGTCTAGGTATCTAATCAGCTCTAGGTAAACAGGGTTGATGCTCCCTCATCCTTAACCACCATCCAATTAACCACTGTGTTTATTGGATTGTTCTTCTGCACTGACTCTCATGGGTGACCCCTTGGATTGTCCCTTCTATGGCCTCTAAGGGGCCTTATGGCTCAACTGCCTTCTACTATAAATCTTTATGTGCATAACTAAATCCTTACTGACTCTAAAGCCCCTTTTGGCCAGGATGAGTCTGACTAATCTTTGTTTTCCCCTACAAAGCCTAATATGGTGCTTTATTCTAAGAGGGTACTCATGAGATGTTGATTGTGTGGATGACCATAGGGGACAGGTTTTATCTGCCAGCAAGCTTTCACTAAGGGAAACACAATATGAACCTCATATGGTTTTAATGGGGTATCAAACACCGAAGCCTTAGGGATGGCATATGACCTAGGCTGATCCAATTCTAATTGTTTACTCTAGTCCCCGTTGTGATTGGTCCAGATGTGGGCACGGGACCTGAGCAGAACTAGTCAGAATCCTTCCATGAGATTTGACACATGGACTCCAAAAACATGTTTCTTCCTTTCGGATCATGAGCTGTGAGTACATGAGGACACCCAGAGGTTCCCATAGCATATTTATTATTATGTTGAGAGCCTTTTGTAAGAATCATGACTAGTGTATGAGGCAAGCAGAAGCTGGATATGGAGAGAGAGACAAACAGAGCTTGATGGCATTTGACATTTTGGTCTTGCCTGAAGTCATTATGGCTCAGACTCACACATTATAGGATGAATAGTTTCCCTCTTTTCCCAGTTAGGTTGGTTGAATTGCGTTTTTTTCCTCAAACCCAAGAGTCATGACTAATGCCATGGATGGATCATTAGTGAGAGTATCCTGTTCTGAACCTCACTTAGCAGTAGAGAGAATCTCAGGCAGATTCTAGTGAGAACAGTAGCAATTTGGTGTGATATAGTCCTGTGGTCTCCATACTCTCAGAGGTTAACTCAGAGCTTGGGCACTTGGGGGGAAGCCAAAAAGTGCTTACGAGCTTAGAGCCGTAGATCAGCAAAATGCTTGGAGAACAGTGATGAAATTAGCCTCAGCCACTGACACGGGGAGCTGCGGCAGAGATGGGGAGAATGAGAACACTGAATGGACTGGGAAGATGAAGACTCAGTATACAGGGGAAGCAGGCCAGTGTGGGCAGCAGAAATAAGAAAATCATGCCCAAATGAGTAAAGCCTGGCAATGAGTAGAAACTAGGCAGACACCAGGACAGCATCTGTCTCTCCCACCCTTCATCTACCTATTTTAGATGCCAGGCACTATGTCACCTGTCAAGGTTGTCCTAGTTACCACAACGACATAGGCTCAGCCCTCATAGAGTTTGTGCCTAGTAGGGAAGACAAATGTTAAAGATGTAATTACATGGGAGTCCACAGTGGTATGGAGCAGGGAGCAGGGGTACCTCACCTAGTCAGGGCGTTGGGGGAAGGCTTCACTGAAGAAGTCTACCTTCAATCTACTTAAATTCATGTGGATATAAAATGCTTAGATGTGGAACCATACTTTAATCTATTTCTTGTAAGAAAAAAAGGGGGGGGTCTATAACCGCAATGTAGGACTATTATTAGAAATTGTGCCTGGGATATAGAAGACACTGAGGAAGTTTAAGCTGTTCTTACTACCCAGAATTTCTGGATCAATCAGAGAAGCAATGCCAAGTCCCATCCATTTTTATGTCAATAATTTTGCCTCACATTCTGCTTGGGAATGATTGAAGTGTTGGGAATGCAGATGGTAGAAAAGAGGGTGTCCTTTGTCTGGTTGGGAGAATCCCTTCAGTTCTACAGATGTTCAGTGAAATGCATGGAGCGGCCACTCACCCTGGCTGCTGATAAACTATTTCAAAGATTAAATATCTTTGTCTTGGTATTTGAAAACAGACCTTCGATTCTATGTAAACAGTTCTCTAACCACTTTTTGGATAAACCATACGTGGTCAGGAGCTACATATTTTCAGTTTCATGAAAGAAATTCAATAGGCATTTTATTAGGTGTGAACTATATGCCAAGGCCTAGTTAGGCACTAAGGATGGATGGAAGACACGGCGTTGCCTTGAGAAGGATTATGGGGAAGAAGAGAGACAATGTGATCATTATAACACGGGGCGGTTTCAAGGGAGAGTAGATACTTTCAAGAGTTGTAGAAACAGAGGAAGGAGTAATGAATTCTTCCTGGGGAAGGGATAAGGAATAGCAACAAGGCACTATGACATTTAAAGATGTGGACATCACCAAGGGGGTGAAGGCATCCCAAGCCAAGGAGTACCATGGGCAAAAGTCTGGAGACTTGAGTGGTGTCCTGTGGCTTCCACTTGGGCTTTATGGGGAGGATGTGGAAAAAAAGTTGGAGAAGCAGGTAGGCAGTGAATGCTTTGGGGTCTGGACTCTGACAATAAGGAGGTCCTGAAAGGATTTTTTAAAAAAGATTTTATTTATTTATTTGAGAGAGAGAGAGAGCATGAGCAGGGGGATGGGCAGAGGGAGAAGCAGACTCCCGCCTGAGCAGAGAGCCTGATACGGGGATCAATCCTTGGACCCCAGGATCATGACCTGAGCTGAAGGCAGACGCTTTACCAACTGAGCCACGCAGGCGCCCATCCTGAAATGTTTTAATTAAGACCTGAGGTGATCAGAGTGCCATTCTGGAAAGATCTCTCAGGCAGCACTGTGAAGGATGGACTGGGGAAGGGATAGGCTGGGGCTGAAGACCATCTGGGGGTGATAGAAATAGCCCAGAAGAGACACAGTGGTGGCCTGTCCCAGGGTGGTAGCTATGCGGATGTTGAGGGAGGCTTTAGATGTAAAATTGAGAAAGAATGTGGCAAAAGTTTGGATGTGAGCCTGGAAGGAGTTGAAGATTACTCACAGGCCTTTGGCTTAGTGACTTGAAGAACATGGTCAGGATATTGTAGAGGGTGTAGGAATGTGGCAGAGGGTAGGAAGAAGCCAGGCTGACTTTCCTAGTTTAGCCCCGATGCACCTGGGTGTATACACATGGAGGATGAGGGGTACTGGGTCAGTCACCGGAGTGTGGGCGATTCAGGCAGGCAGTGATCTCAGCCAGGGAGCCCTCTGTCCAAAAATAGCACCAAGAGTCATATTTTGAGGGAAGCAAACCATCCAGGGACAAGGAGGAGTGGCCAGACCCTCGAACATACGCAGTGGGGGAGCATATGAGCTTTCCAAACCTGCGAGTACTTTCTCAGTGGGCTCGTATGAGCCTAGCTGCAGACACAGGCAAGGACACTGATCCTGGGAGTACTTTCAGGGACTGAGGAGGCTCGGACAGTCCCATTGTCTTACCCACTTTCTTTCTCTGAATAAGAAACAAACAAACTACAGATCATTTCTTTTTTTTTTTTAAAGATTTTATTTATTTATTTGACAGAGAGAGAGGGAACACAAGCAGGGGGAGTGGGAGAGGGAGAAGCAGACTCCCCACTGAGCAGGGAGCCTGATGCAGGGCTCGATCCCAGCACCCTGAGATAATGACCTGAGCCAAAGGCAGATGCTTAATGACTGAGCCACCCAGGCACCCCACTACAGATCATTTCAAATGTGCCAGACAAAGCAGTAGATTTATATATTCTAAAGGGATTCTATTTCCTGAGATCTAAAAAAGATTACAAACTCTTCAATTACACCATGTTCTCTAATTGTGCTGTTTTCCTTCAAAACTGAAGGAAAACACCAGCCAGGCTAATTCAGCATGCTTCAGCTCAAAGCTGAAGATTGGCTAGCCACTTTGGCAGCTTCTTGCCTCAACTGAATGAAGTGTCTGAGACCTAACCCTTTTTATCACTAGTATCGGCACTTTCATTTTTGTTTTCCATTTCGTCAGGTAACAAAATGAAGGAAAATATGCTAATATAATACAGATAATTGCGGTAACGTGCATGGCTGAATGGACAAAGATGGCGAACCGGGCCAAATGCAATCTGTTTGCAGCCACGCAGCACCACCATGCGAAACTCAGAGTTCTTTCAAGAAATGCCATACGAAGGTCCAAGATAGGCACATGAAAAGGAGTTCCTAAGGATCTGTGTATGAAAGCATGGGGTATATGAGAGCCAAATATATAAAATTGAGGACCAATAAATTTACAGATTTATTTTTGTAAAAATTTTCTTCTTTTTCATTACTTAAAAAAAAAATGAGTAGAATATCCAAGGCTCTCCTTTGTGCAATTCATACTAAATGTCTTTACCCTATTGTAATCTGTCAGTGGAGGGGGAAAGAGAAACAGAGGAAGGATAGAAAGCAATACACAGAGAGATGGAAGGTGGAAAGGAGACCAGGCACTTTCTACACCAGCTATGTTCTCTGCAAGAAAGGTCAAGGTCATGGGCTGGGCTCACCCTGGCCCAGCCCTGCTCCCAACTCATGTGAGGTCTAAGGCTAGTCACCTCTCTGGGTTCTTTCTCTGCCAAAGGAAGGGGTTCCATGAGATCTTGGGCATAATCCTAGGACTTGGCATGTACTAAATAGTATTTTAGGTGCTAAATAAAGCGTTTTCTGGTGGAACCTGAACTGGGGTGGCCCCTGACTCAGGGGCATCTGGTAGAGTGAAGGGTGGGGCTGACGAATAGCCCTGACCATGAGGATAAGAAGTTGGCAAACTGAACCATCAGACCCTCACAAATGCCTTCCTCTGCCTCAATCCCAGAATGTAGGTCCCAAGACAGAAGCTGGAGAAGCTGACTAGTCCAAGAAAATGACCAAGTTCTCCCCCAGTCACCAGGATGAAGCCCCACAGGGCACAAGTCCCTTGTGCACTCAGAACTTCCAGGGACCCTTTAGTGACACAGCCAAAGATCACCACACATCTGAGGAAAATCTCCAACCTCAAAAACAGAGACCAAGACAAACAGATACAAGGAAGCTGAAACTAACAAACAACATGAGGAGTAGAAGAACACTTTTAAAAAAATTATAATTAATATATTTTAGATGATAAGATGTTACCTTAATGAAATAAAACTAGAAGCTATGAAAAAGCAGCAATCAGAAAACAAGAAAAGATCTCTTAGAAATTAAAATACAGGGCGCCTGGGTGGCTCAGATGGTTAAGCGTCTGCCTTCGGCTCAGGTCATGATCCCGGGATCCTGGGATCGAGTCCCGCATCGGGCTCCCTGCTAGGCGGGGAGCCTGCTTCTTCCTCTGCCTCTCTCTCTCTCTCTCTCTCTGACTCTCATGAATAAATAAATAAAACATTAAAAAAAAAAAGAAATTAAAATACAGAAGGAAAAAAAGGATTTTATAGGAGGGTATGAAGATAAAGTTGAAAAACAATCTCCCCAAAAGTAGAACAAAATGACAAAGAAATAGAGGGAAATAGGAGATAAAAGATGAGACATTTAGACTATTAATTTAGTATATCCAATATCTAATTAACAGAAGTCCTAGAAAGAAGGAATAGAGAAGTTGGGCAAGAGGAGAAATTAGTCAAGAAGTAATAGGTGAATTTTCCCCAGAACTAAAGGAGGTGAGTTTCCAGATTAAGAGCCTATTCATTGGGGTGCTTGGGTGGCTCAGTCGGTTAAGCATCTGCCTTCGGCTCAGGTCATGATCCCAGGGTCCTGGGATTGAGCCCTGCATTGGGCCTGTTTCTCCTCTCCCTCTGCTGCTCCCCCTGCTTGTGCTCTCTTGCTCTCTATCAAATAAATAAATAAAATCTTTTTTTTAAAGAGCCTATTGATTGATTTTCCAAGACAATGAATGAGAAGACACATTAAGAGGTATCACCGTGAAACATTCCAACAACAGATACAGGGAGAATTTCCTAAGGGCTTCCAGTGACAAAACAAGACAAGGTCCATACAAAGTCTCAGGAAGAGGAATGTGTGTCTTGAGAAGTCTGACAAGGGAGCAATCCTTTTAAAGTACTATGAAAAAATGATTCCCAGTCTAGACTTCAGTATCTTACCAAATAAAAAAATGTGCCCTTTCTGAGGAAGGTACTGAAGGAGATGCTCCAGCAAGACAAAGGAGTACCTTAACAAAGTAGAGGAAACAGGGTCTAGGAAACAGGGTTACAGCAGTATTTTTATTTTCAGAATAACCACTGTTAATTATTTTATTCCAATATAATTATACTGTATAACTACTGAAGGATGAGAAAGATAAGGTAAAAGGGAGAGCAGTGCAAAAGTGGTAAGTTCTCATCTACCATGTGAAAAAGGCGTGAGATGATGTCTACAACTGATCAATAAAAAACAGCAGCATGAGCGCATTATTCAGAAACAGGCAAATGCCAGAAGCAGCCCTAGGAGTGGACAGTGGTTTGGTTGCCTCTGGGGAGCAGGCAGGGCACAGGGACGGGATGGGGAGCAGACCGCAGGAAACCAGTTTTGTTGTCGTTAAACATCCTTCTATTACTGACTGGCTTAAAATATAAAAACTCCGTCCGCGTGTTACTTTGAGAAAAAAAAAAAAGTTCTGAAACTCGATTGAAGCAAATACATCTGTGAGCAAAGAACGGTCAAGCAACACAGTCCCACCGCCGGGAGAGAAGTGGGGGCCGCCTTCCATGTCCACCTCGCCTTCGGGTGTTTCTCGGGCCCCAGGCCCAAGGCTGGTGAACGGCAGCTCCTGCCGCGAGGCTGCAGGCGTCTGCGAACCTGAGGCGGCCGGGGGAAACTCGGACCGTCGCACTTGAACCTCCGCAGGGCGGGGGCGGTCTCCACTACGAGCCACGCCCAGTGGCTCCGAGGTCCCGGAGCCCCCCGCGCGTGCCGCCGGGAGCCCGCGCTGCGCTCCGGACTCCAGCCCGGCTGCCCCGCCCCGCCGCGCCCCGCCCCACCCCCCGCGCCCCGCCCCGCCCCGCTCCGGGGGCCGCCCTCCCCGCCGCTGCCTGTGGCCGCTGGAATCCCTGTCGCCCCGGGACTCAGCTGACAGCGGACAGACAATGGTATTTCCCATCAGCCTGCGTATCAGGAGCCGGCCTTATCCAGCGGTGTTTTTCTATTAGTCTAACACCCCATTGTCCACCCCTTATCACTGAAATGTTGATGTCATGCCTGGCTTGGAAGTGGTTTCTACATCGCGGCGCTCCGAGGGCTTCGCTTTAATTGGGGGAGGGGGAGGGGTAGAGGAGCCCAGTTATCAGAATTCTCACGAGAATTCACCCCTTTCCTCCTTCCAATGGGGCCGCCGAGGGCGCCACGGTGGGGTGGGTTCCCAGCCACAATTCCTGGCCTTTCTCTCTGTCCCTGCCTCTCGACCTCCGCTGGCCTCCCTTAAGGCTGAAATGCTGAGGAGGGTGGCCAGGATGCTATGGGCCGCTTTTGTCCCTCCGTGCTTTGGGCTGTGACCCCTCTGATGAGCTCTGGGTGGGGAGGGGCCGTGGCACTTGCTTCTCTGAGTCCCCTGCAGCCCCTAAAGGCCCCACCGAGCCTGTTCTTAGTAGGATCTCCAGAAATCTGTGCAGGATTAAACCAAAGGGCGGCCAGCTGGGAAGGTCCAGTCTGAGAGCAGATAGAAAACTCAAGACCGGTGTTCATCTCCACTACATCTCCCCTCAGCCGCAACATCTGCTGCCCCAAATTGTGCCAACTCCTAAGGAAAGTCTTAAAAATATGGTCTGTGCTGTCCCTACTGTGCTCAGTCCTTCTCTGAGTCTCTGTTCAGAGTGGAGCCCTGAGCACAGGAGACTGTGTGTGTGTGTGTGTGTGTGTGTTGTGGGCTTGGTTGTGTACGTGTGTGTGTGTGTGTGTGTGTGTGTTGTGGGCTTGGTTGTTGTCAATCTGGTTAAGAGAGAAAGTGGTGAGCTCCGGGATGGGGTGGGCCCTGCTGCAGTTTGCTTGGGCAGATTATTTAACTTTTCCAAGACTCAGTCTCCTCATCCATTAAGCAGGTACAATAAGGTTGCTGCTCAAGGGATTGTCCTGAGGCTTGAATTGCAATAATTAAGGTGCTTAGCTGGGTGCCTGTTATTAGTACAGCTATTTGTAGGCTTTGCACAAAGCCTGGTGTGGGAAACTGGTGAGCAGGGCAGAGGAGAGGAGCCGGTGGGGGTGAAGGGTCGCTCTCCTGGGCCCCTCCTCGGAGAGCTGGGGCAGAGAGGAGGAGGTGGGCTCCTGCGGGCAAGGCCAGCCTGTGTGGGCTGCTGGGGGCAAGATGAGCCCACAGGGCCTCAAGTTCTTGCCTGAACTTTAAACAGGAACTAAATGCATACAGTAAGCATTTGGAGACTACTGTCCTCTGTGGAGTCAAACTTTATATGTAAAGGATCTGTGTTGGAGTATTCCTGAGAAAACGGAATTTGGAATATGGTTGTCAAGCTCCAGGTAAAGGTAGTTTTTACCTGGGCTCCTGAACCTAACTGGACACACCCACAAACCCTGCAAGCAGGTGCTGCTCTCTGCAAGAGCATGGGACTCAAGGCCTGCCTGATGACACCCAGAACATAGCAGAGCTCTTGGGCCACTCAGAGGCCAGTCCCCTCACCAAGGCTCATGGAGGAGCTGCTTACCACAACTATTGAAATCCTTCCCATCCCTCCATCACCCTCCCCCCAGACCGATACCCTAAACGTCAGGGGTCCACGTGGGAATACCTTCCCACTTGGTTGGTTCTCACCAGACCCGTGAGGGACACCAGGGAGGAACTCCATATGGATGTTCTGCTAGGAAAGCTGGGCCCACAGAGGGCCCGAAGTCAAACCTAGGTCTTTTGAGTCCACATCCAGGCCTTTTCCCACAACACTGAGTGACAGCAAACAAAGCACTATCTCTCGAGCTCATATTCTTGGGATGAAAAGAGGCATAGAGAAAGAGGGTCAGGGACTGTCTGCTTTGCCACTGTGTTTACCGTGTGATCTTCACCCGCGAGGGGCTTGCTGGCTTCTCATGGGTACCACCATCCTTGGGGACCTTGGCCCAGAGACCAGGACGAAGGGGACCAGAAGGCCAGGGTAGGGGTGCTCTTCCCTGACTGCAATTCCAGGTCACATGGTTTCTGCATTCTCTTTCCTGACAGGCCTCTCCTTTGGTAGGTCCAAAGGTTGAAGGCTGAGGAGGAGAGGGGGCAGGAGTAATGGGCTGTGTGGATGGGAAATGGTGTTTGCAAGGGCTGCTTTAAGCCAAGTGAATCCTTTCCCCCCAGGGGATTTGAAGGGCTCCTCTGTGTCTCAAATCTGTCCTCCAGGGACTGGGTAAAATTCCACCAAATTCCATTTGTCCCATTTTAAGGGGTATTTCTGTGGGGGCCAGCACACAAAGTCATGAACACCTTAGTGGGAATGAATAACTTACATGCTGCCTTCTAAGAGTGCAGATGGTGACTATAAGTACTGAGGGGAGAAAGGGCAGAAGGGGGAGGGAGGTATAGAAACAGAAGACAAGCTACCCATTTGGCAGTTCTTCCATACCTGTCACCTTTTTTTTTTTTTAATGGGTGGTTTCATATGTGGTACATGTATTCCTTTCGTTCCTTTGATTCAAGTCAGCATTTCCTGGATGTCCCTGTGCTCAACCCAGCACTGAGGCTCCCTGAGCTTTGAGGGTCTCAGTGTGTGGTTTTCAGGAGGTGAGAGGGTCTAACTGGGTTTCTTTGAACATTCTTACATACATTGAAGTGCCCCCTCCCTTCCCAGATAAACGACATACTTTAGAGAGTTATCGGGGGCTTTACCAATACCATGTTAGCATACAATGTCCGATTCATTCCCTCTCTCCTTTCTCCCTTCTGCCTGTCCTTCACCTTTCACCTTTGGCCTTATGGCCTGCTGGTTTGCATGGGAAATCACGACTACCCCAACAACTAGGTGGCCTAGAGGAGGAAATGACGTATTCTGCCTTGATGGCGCACCCCCCTCCCTAATGTTTACCTTTGGCAGAGATTTTAAGAACACTTATTGGGCTTTGTCACCATCATTTGCTCTTGTCTCCACCTCTAGATTGCAAGCCTTCTCCGGGCAGGGACAGGTCACTCTCCGCCGAGTCCCCAGGTCTCAGCACGGGGCTGGCACACAGAAGGTGTTCCGCAAATACGGGCTAAATCGGGCTGAATGAATGCCTGAGCTGATGAAGACCGGGGTGCTATGCCTTGATCAACGATTCTGGGGGAGAATGGACTGTGTCCAGAGTTTCCAAAGCAGGTTTTGTAGGGGAGATGGAGTCCGGCGTGAACTCAAGCAGGGAGGGTTCGCCCAGCAAGGTGGCAGCTTGGTTTCTTTCCACATCACAGCCTCCCCCATCAGGAGCCAGAAGATCACTCCAGAAGCCACTCTCAGGGCAGGAGAGGAAAAAACCCTTTACCTAGCACCGCGGTGTACCAGCCGCTCACCCTGTCACCTCTCAGCTCTCTTAGCCAACACAAGTGTGGGAAGCTAGGTTTCTAATCACCCACCCTCCACAGACCCATGTCTCCCGCAGAGGAGACAGACACTTGGGGTGCTTAGGAACTTGCTGGAGAGTGTGGGGTTTGCCCCGGGCCTGAGTGACAGCTCAGCTCTCAGACCCCAAGGGCCCAGGCCAGGCCAGTTCGACCTCTATGGCCGGTTGTCGACCTCTATGGCCGGTTGTCTTAGGGTCCCCAGAGGCCTTTCTTCTCCCCCTGCTGGCACTTCCTCCATGCTTCCGCACCATCACCATCTTCCTCGTCAGTCCCTCCGGGCGCTCCTCCCTGGCTCCGGGGGTCTGCTGCCTGAGGCCGGCCTCCCCTTTATCTTGTCTCCCCATTTCCACTGCTATCAGCCATTATCTGGCGCTCTCCCACCCTGGCCGGGCAGGGCAGGAAGCCGGCCTGCGACTCTCCTCTCTTTGCTCTCCATCCTCTTCCTTCTCCAGAGACAAAAGCAAAAACAGCCCGTTAACAGATCTGCCGTTTCCCTTGGCTCCTTGACTCCCATTTCCCACTCTCATTTTTTCACTTTTCCAGCTCGGAGCCTCTGGTTGTGCTTCGGAGCCGCTGCACCCCGAGACCTCCAGGCCCAGGGCCGGTCACTTCCTCAGGGACAGTCTGCCAGGAGGTCGGCACCACTAGACCCAAGGCTGTCCCCTCTGCAAAGTCCTCTGCTCCGTCTTATCCTTGGTGAGATCAGCCCTGCCCGAACTGGTCGTCTGGCTGTCTGCGCCAAGGATGGGGCGGGACAGTGCTCTGGCCTTCCTCATTAGCAGGCTGGCTGGGGCTCTGATTATAGCCATGTGGGGGGGAGGGGTTGGTCAAAGAGCATCATGCATCCATTTGTTATGTCGCCATTCACTCAGACATTGACTATGCACTTCCTAAGCGGCTGCTGGAGACCCAGAGAGGAGCAAAATGCGACCTCTGCCCTCCAATAGTGTAGAATTTGTGGGGAGTAGGGAGGTCACTGGACTGAGATTAAGGTGCTCTATCTAATGCATAGTAGCAATTGCTAAGTGCAACAAGAGGGGTGAACACAAGAGCGCTCTGAGAGTTCAGAGGAGGGGGTGGGGGATGCTAATGAGGAGAGCTGATGCTTATCAGCCCTTTCTCCACCCAGCCCCCCCACCAGCCACTGTGCTAAGCACTTCATAGTCCTCTCAATGGCAAACCCCTTCGGCAGGTGTGATTATCATCCTCAGTTTGCAGACAAGAGCCTGAGGCTTAGGGAAGTTAAGTAAGGAGTCCAACACCTGGATTCACAGCTAGAGCCTCATTTGCCTTGAAGGCCCAGTTCAAATGCCACTTTCCTACCAGCTTCATCCCCACCTCTCAAGCCCCTTGGTGTGTACAGCATGCTGGGTGGGAGACTGAGCTCTGGAGAAATCTCTGGCTCAAGTTGTTTAAGTGCATTGAGTCTCTGTTTTCCTCGTCTGTAACAGTACCTTCTCCTAGGTTTGTTGTGAGTTTTAAAGGAACCAGGCACTGCTTAGCACAGTGACTGGCACAGAGTATATACTAGATAAATATTAGCCATGAGTATTTTAGTAATTATTATTAACACTACATAAAAGTTATCAAGGGGAGACGCTTTGCAGGAGAGTGATTTAGGAAGCGGATTATCGGGGTTGATACAAATTTTGCAACTATTTTTCAAAGACCATGCAACACTTGCCTTGGGCATCATCATCTCAGGCAAGAGGACCTGCACTGGATAAAATCCAGAATTTGTCTTCCCATTTTTTGTCTCAAGTTTATTGTAAGTTTCTCCAGTGATCAAAAGAAATCTGTTAATTTCAAAGTCGTCTGAGTCCTTAAGAAACCTGAGTCTATTCACTTGAGATGATTGAGCTTCCTTTTTTCCTTTTTCTCCCCTTATTCTAAGACAGTATATATAACCTGAAACTTACCATTTTCATTCTTTTTAAGTGTTCAGGTCAGTGGCATTAGGTACGTTCACATTCCTGTGCAACCATCACCGCTGTTTGTTTCTAGAACCTTCTTCAGCAGCACAGACTGAAACTCCGTCCCCATTGAACACGAACTCCCCATTGTCCCTCTTTCACAGAGCCCGCAGCAACCCCCATGCTGCTTTCTGCCTCTATGAACTTGACGTCTCTGGGTACCTCATATAAGTGGAATCATACAGCATTTGGCCTTTTGTGACTGGCTATGTCACTTAGCATCAACTTCCTCAAGGTACCTTTGTGTTGTAGCCTCTGTCACAATTTCCTTCCTTTTTAAGGCTGAATAATATTCCACTGTATGGCTGGACCACACTTTGTCCATTCATCTGTTCATAGACACTCGGGTTGTCTCTATCTTTTGGCTCTTGAGAATAATGCTGTTCTGAACACAGTGTGCAAACATCTGTTCAGATCTGTGCTTTCGATTGTTTTATGCATATATTGAGAAGTAGAATTTCTGGGTCAAATGGTAACCTGATGTTTAAGTTTTTGAGGACCCATCATACTGTTCTCCATAGTGGTTGCATGATTTTACATTCTACCGGCAATGCTCGGGGTTCCTGCGTATCCACATCCTCGTCGATGGCCTCAAAAGACAGTTTATTCTTTATAGGGGGTGGGGTGCAAATCTGATTGTCAGGAAGTTCTTTTATCCAGAGTCCAAATCCTCTGGTGTCCTTTACAACTGGCCTCGCCTGGCCCTGAGAATCAGCCAGTATGAGTCTGCTCCTTCTTCCCCTAGGTGTTTGCCTTCAGCAATCTGGATCAGCCACTGGCCGAGCCTTCAGCACATGTACCCGCACCCTGTGCGTGCCTGCTGGCCCCAGCCGTGCTCTGAAGGATGCTAACCGTGGGGTGTCCTCGCTGATTGCTCGTGAGGCGCCTCCTGCCCTGAGTGGGCACAGACGCCAATAGGACAGGGGGACTCTACTCCCTTTCTCAAGGAGGGTGAGTTATTGGAGGGAATGCTGGCTCCCTGAGAAGTTAAATCATCTCTTGACTCAGACAAGAGCCCTTTGCCCCACAGGAGAACATTACTCATCCCGGCACCCGCGGGACCAGGCTCTGTGTCAGGGGAAAGTGCCGCTCCTATTCCCCTCTCTCAGAAACTCATAAATCATCCCTATTAGAATTTCAGCTCTTCAGATAGAAAAGGAACAGCTGGCCAAGCGAGGTCTCCCAAGTGCTCCATCAGTTTGTTCTGGGGGGTGGTGGGGGTTGCTTCAGAGGATCTGGGGACCCCAGATGCCGGGACTCTGCTCGGACTTCCGTGGAGGCCAGCCAACTCTCCCACTGCTGGTCCATGTGAGACAGAAGGACTTCAGGTCCAGCATCCCCCAGGACTTGAACTGTCATGGAGGGAGTTTATGAAAAGCCCAGGGGTTCTGTTTGTGGAGGTCACTCTGCCCCTAGGCCAGCACTTACCTGGTCATGGCCAGACTCAATATTTGTTGTACAGATGTTGAAAACCTCTGCCCTGAAGTAACATGGTCCTCTCTGTGCCTCAACTTCCTCATCTGCAAAATGGAAGGAAGACTGGACAATTTCTATGCCTCCTTCCAGCTCTAACATTCACTGACACCAGCAGTCCAGGAGCTCCTTGTAGGTTGGCCACAAGTCAAAATCAGCTGGTGCTGAGGTTTGTTTGGCTGTTTCAATGGGAGTGGAAGATTGGACTGACCACGCTGGAAGGTCCATAAACTGTGAAGATAGCATCAGATGCATCAACAGCCACTTTACAGAACTGACCTGCTATGTGTTTTCAGAGAGGCACAGCTGGATTCGCAGACAGATAAGGACCTTTTCCTAACAGTGCGAGTGTATAGCGTGCCTGTTTAGTGTGTCTATTTTGAGGCTCAGGAATTCCTGAAGGGAGATACAGCTTTGTGTTGACACCATTGCTAGCTGGAATATTGAGAGCGGTACCACCTCTAGCACACCTTTGGATGTGTGGGGCAGGTTAGCCGGGTGCTCATGGCGAGTACTAAGGAGCCCCAGACTATAATCTTGAGCATGGCTGCAGTCTGATCTCACCACAAATTCTGGTTGACTGGCCTCCATATGTGAGCTATGGGCCCCCACATCTCCTAAGGGATTGAAATAGCACAGATCATTTCCACCACCGGGTGAATATGGTCTATCAATGGGTCTAGGAATGTGAGCTGATGGAGGAGAAAAAAGTACTGGATTAGGAACCAGAATGCTCAAGTGTTTACCCACTAATTGGCTGGGTGACTTGGTGAACAGAGTGGATGGAGGTGGTGTTCTCTGCCCAGTCACCTCACCCCTGCTCCCGTCCACAGCCCCCGACCCCACATGAGGTCCAGCAGTGTCTGATGTCCCAAACATTTCACATTTACTTAACTTTGTCTGAGTTGGATTTTGGTCACTTGAAGCTAAAGGAGTTGCAAGACCACATCACCTCTAGCACCCCATTGACTCATTTTATTCATTAAAATAAAGGTATAGGGTGCCTGGGTGGCTCAGTTGTTTAAGTGACTGCCTTCGGCTCAGGTCATGATCTTGGAGTCCCGGGATCGAGTCCCGCATCAGGCTCCCTGCTCAGCGGGAAGTCTGCTTCTCCCTCTGACTCTCTCCCCTCTCATGCTCTCTCTCTATCATTATCTCTCTCAATAAATAAATAAAAATCTTTAAAATAAAAATAAAATAAAATAAAGGTATATAGAGGGGCACCTGGGTGGAGTGGTTGGTTGGGCGTCCGACTCTTGATCAGGTCGTGAGATCAAGCCCTGCGTCGGACTCTGAGCTCAATGCAGAGTCAGCCTGAGACTCTCTCTCCCTCTCCTTCTGCCCGTTTTCCCTGCTCACTCTCTCTCTCTCTCAAATAAGTAAATAAATCTTTAAAATAAAAGTATTGAAATAGGTGATTGCCTAAAAAATAGGTGATTGCTGAAGTTTTCTCAGCTCTGTGATTCTACTTTTGCCTATGACAAGGGAGAAAACATGGTCCAGTTCACTTAGAGAACTTACAATTCAAATTTAAAAAATCAAAAATAAAATCATTTTTTAAAAAACTGGAAAAAAAAATAAGAAAAAAAAAGAAAGCTTACAACAAAATCTCGAAGCCAGGCCTTTCTCCCCCCTCAAAATCTTGATATTTACTCCTATGGGAAAGAAGATAAGGAGTTAACAATTGTTGAGTGCTTACTATCTGCCAGGAACTATACACATGTTCTCTCATTTACTATTCACCATAGTTCTTTGAAGTAGGGGTTAGCCCTCCATTTCACAGATGGGGAAACCAGGGCACAGGGAGGATATGTAACTGGCCCAAGGCCACAGAGTTAGTGAGAACCAGAGACAGGGTTTGGATTCAGATGTGTCTGATTCCAACACTCTGGTTTCTCTTCCTCACAGGGGATAAGGTTTTTAGTCACAAATGATGCCACCAGCATTTTTATGTTGGTAAGGAGGCACCCCACTGACCTGGTCTGATTCTGAAGGCAGGAAGTCTGGCCAGGATATGCTGTCACTGAGTTCCTCGTCAGCCAATCTCAGAGGCTGTGCAGCAATTGCTCTCCATAAATGCTAGATCTTATTAATGTATGAAGCAATTCTTAAGCAACTGAATTCTTCTTCCACTGGCTTTTGAAAATCCTACTTCTGGCTCTCTGTTTCTATCATGTCATAAGATCCTGTTTGGACTTGAGCTTCAAACTTGGGTGGGATGTAACAGGGATGAAAGACAATGCCACCTCCAAGAGGTGTGTGCTGGACCCCCAGTATGACCCTAAGAAGGATGGAGAGTGGCCTCAGTCTTACCAACAATGATCCCTCATGAAACTTCTGCTACATGCCAGGCACTTTGTGTAGCTTTACTAATCTTTTTGCAAGATGTTATTGTCCCCACTTTACAGGTGTCAAAATCGAGGCCCAAAGAAGCAGAATAACTTGCTCTGCTTTGAGATGGTTTCAAAGTCCATGCTCATTCTGACATACCACAGGTGCATTAGCATGGCCTGAGGATGCCCGGGGATTCCTGCATAGGTGAAGATTACCCCTTGCTCAAGACATAGCCAGGGTCCAGCAACTGAAGCAGGCAGGCCAGGCCAGTGGTGGGGTTGGCACCATGGGTGTGGGAAATCTGGAACTTAGCTAAGGTCCCTCCTTTGACCACTGATTTCTCTGGTGCTTCATTGTGGTTTTCACAACCATCAGTCATGTCAGCACAACATCTTAAACACACTGAAAAAGCCACTACTTTGGGAAAATGTGTTCAGAGAGTACTAGCCCTTCTGTTCTTCAAAATGAATGCGTTAGATCCACCATGATTGTACAAGGTCTCTTAAATCTCAGAGGTCCTTCTGAGAGGTGGTTCCAAATGTTCACCCTTGGGACTTGGAGGCTGAAAGTCCAGTCGACCAACGCCCCTTAGCAGAACCTCCTGTGGAGCTATCCAAGGTCCTGCAATGCTTTGACCTGTGCTCTGTTTAATCAACCATTTTTCTACCTGTGTTCTTGGCCTTCTTCCCTTTCCTGGCTTTGGACCTCATGAAACCTTTCCTGTATGACTTACGCTTACTTTCTAGGCTCTGCTGACCTGAGCTCACCTGACCCCTCCATGATGGCCTTGACTCCCAGCCTCCAAGCCAGTCCAGGTCTTACCCTTAACTACCACTTTCCCTGCTGATAATCAGCTGACCCAACTGCCCAGCACTGCACGATCTTCTATCCCCTACCTTCTCCCAAAGCCACCTGGTTTCTTGGGTGGTTATTCATTGCAATCTGATTGACTTCCAAGAGACATCCAATTTATTGATTTTTGCCCATTCTTCTTTCTTGGCCCCATAACTAGCCATTTATGAAATATTTCCTGGAGTTAGAGTAGTGGGAATATTCTTACTCAATAAGGCCCATAACTTGAGGAGGCTTGTGGCTCTGGCCCATCATATGGTCACATCTACTCTGTGTGCCTCAATGCATATTTCTACAATTGATTTTTTAAGGAAGATCAGCTAAAAAAATGAGCTTCCATTGAAATACACCACCTTGCTTTCTCATGAGAACCAGAGCTCTGGAGTTCTAGTCTTGGCATTGCCCCTGACCAGCTGTGTGACCTCAGGCAAGCCATTTAAGCCATGCATCTCTTTATACTTTCTGTCATTCATTTGCTTTCTCATCAAATATTTACTGACCATGTATCATGCATTATGCACTAGGCTAGGTGCTGGGGATGCTACAAGTAGTTTTTGTCTTCAAAGAACCCACAGTCTAATCCTGCAGACCAATATGTAAATGGTTAAAGGAAAAGGAATGTGGTAAATTATTACAAAGTAGGAACAATGTGCTAAGGGAACACACAGGCCAGATCTGCACTTGCTGTCCCCTCTGCTTGAAAGGCTTTCCCCCAGACATGAGTATGACTCACATCCTCACTTCTGTAGTTCTTTGGTCAGTGTCATGTTATCAGAGAGGCCTTCCCTGACCACCCTATTTGAAAGAGGAAACCCACCCTAAGCCTGGCACCTCCCTGCATCTCTCTTCTGCTTTATTTTTCTCCACAGCATTTATCATCCTCTGACAGGAAAAGGTGCTCTCATCTGTGAAGTGGAAGACTGAGCCAATGATCCCTGTAGTGGGTTGAATGGTGGCCCCTAAAAGATATGTCCATGTCTTATCCTCCAGAACTTGTGACTTCCCTTATTTGGAAAAAGGGTCTTTGCAGATGTACTTAAGTTAAGGATCTTGAGTTAAGGATCTTAATCATCCTGGATTAGCTGGGTGGACCCTAAATCTAATGACAAGTATCCTTATGAAAGGCAGAAGAGAAGGCATGGACACACAGAAGAGAAAGACACATGAAGAAAGAAGCAGAGAATAGAGTGATACAGGCGCCAGCCAAGGAATATCTGGAGCCACCAGAAGCTCGAAAAAGCTAGGAGGGGTTCTCTTCTAGAGCCTTCAGAGACAGCACGGCTCTGCAGAAATCTTGACTTCAGACTCTGACCTTCATAACTGTGAGAGAGTAAGTTTCTGTTGTTTAAGTCACCAGGTTTGTGATCATTTATTATGACAGTCACTGCACAGGAATGCAATGTCTATATATATTATCTCTACGATCATCTTCAGGCTAAACAGCCTGAAGCCTAAATAGTTCAATGGGGAATGCCATTCAACAACACCAATCTTTTAAATGATTCATCAACTGTATTTATGGAAGTAGACACAATTTGGGGAGGGCATTGGGTGCTGTTGGCCACCTGCATGAGCCGTAAAGGGCAAATATGCATAGCAAGTGGTGGTCTCTTGCTGTTCCCAGGATGAAGAGAAGGATACATGGTCATCTGGCCCTAGTGGGGACATGGACACCCACCAGCCTTGCGTACAGATTTAAAAAGGGACACTTTAATTACAGCATGGTTTATACAGAAAAAAAAAAATGAAACCCCTCCCCCAAATTTCTATAAGCAAATAGTTATATAAACCATACACCATTCTTACTTTGGAGATCCTATGCAAGGGCACCTGGGTGGTTCATTTGGTTAAGGGTCCGACTCTTGGTTTTGGCTGAGGTCACCATCTCAGGGTCCTGAGATTGACCCCCGTGTCAGGCTCCACACTGGGTGTGGAGTCTAATTAAGATTCTCTCTCTCCTGGGCACCTGGGTGGCTCAGTCGGTTAAGCATCTGCCTTTGGCTACGGTCATGATCCCAGGGTCCTGGGACTGAGCCCCATGTCGTCAGGCTCCCTGCTCAGCAGGGGGTCTGCTTCTCCCTCTCCCTCTACCTCTCTCTCTGTTCATGCGCGCTCTAGCTCTCTCTCTCGCAAAAGTAAATAAAATCTTAAAAAAAAAAAGATTCTCTCTCCCTCTCCTTATGTCCCCCCTGCTCTAAAATAAATAGTCTTTGAAAAAAAAATCCTATGCAAAAGTCTGTATTTCTAGTAGATGAGAATAGTATATTAGAATAGCTATCTAGCATATTAGTATAGTATATTAGAACTACATTCTATTTCTAAATGTACCCCCACACGCATGTAAATCTCTTGAAAAAGGTCTGTAAGGACACATGCTCAGCTGATAACATCCGCCACCCTTGGGAAGGGACTCAGATGGAGCAGAGCTCAAGAGGCATTTTTCCCTTCATCTGCTTGTTTGAATCTTTTTACAATGATTCAAGCCATTTAAAAAGTTCTTTTATTTCAACAACAACCACAAAGATGAAAAGAAATGAGCCCAGCTGAGAGCACGATGTTGTGATGACTTGGGCCTTGTAGCCAGCGCCGGTGAGTGGGGTGGGAGGCGGGGTTTGCTGCTCTCTGACGCTGCGGGCTCATACATTTGGCCGCTACAGCAAGTTCTTCTCTGGTTCCTCGTCATTCCGATGGGGACTTGACGTGAAACCTGTGAATGGACAGAGTCCTAGCACTTAGGCTGTCCTTGTAAGCCAGTGGGGCACTTTCCCTTCATCCTCGCTCTTGCTCTCGTAGGCAAGGGTTGGGGGGGGGGGGGGCTTCCTGCAGCAGCTAGGAGCCCACGCTTGCAGTCACATTCCTCCACCCTGTTTATGAAGAACAGCCAGTCACAGTCCCACCCCAGCCCACTCCACTCCTGAGGCTACCCAGGTAGGTTTAGAGTGGAAACATCTCATCCAACCATGCGGCATTGGGCGTGGACCCCGGGGGCTACAGTGGAGGACCACAGAGAGAATGGATGCCACTGGGCATGCGCGGCTCTTATCTTCTCCATCCAGTCCACTGGGGCTCCGGGCCCCAGGCACCAAGGTAGCTCTTCACCTCTCCATCAGATGCGGGCCTGAGGGCTCAGGTGGTCCGAGGATCACAGGACACCTGGACCACAGAAACGCTGCTGGGAAGGCAGAAAAGACTCAGGCTGTCCCTGGGGGAGAATTCTAAAATTGTGCATTGACTAATATAAGTTATTATATTTTGGCACGAAGGATAAAATGAGCTGGGAATACGGCAAACGGGCTCCTTCAGTGAACAGAGAAGTCTCATTTGTAACCAATGTCCGTTGCTGATAAGCCAAATGATACAATAATGAAAAAGATCACATTTTTCCCAGAAAAATCCCCCAACTCTTACCCCCACTCCCTACTTCTGTGCATTGGTACTTTTCTGAGCAAATGTTATATGTCTAGAATAAAAGAATCAGGCCAGAACCGTCACAGCCAAGAGGAGTCTAAGGAGAATGACAACTACATGTAATGTGGTATCTTGGACTGGGATGCTGGGACAGAAGAAGGACATTATGTAAAAACTAAGGAAATCTGAATAAACTATGGACTTCAGTTAATAATAATGTATCAATATCAGTTCTTTAATGGTACCAAGTGTATCATATTAATGCAAAATGTTAACAATGAGGGAAACTGGGTATGGGGTTATGGGTTACGGAAAGGAGTTATGGAAACTCTGTACGGTCTTTGCAATTTCTCTGCAAATCTAAATCTATTCTAAATTTTTAATTAAATTTTTTATTTAAAAAATCAAGCCTGGCCGCCTATGTGGCTCAGTCAGTTAAGGGTCTGCCTTTGGCTCAGGTCATAATCTCAGGGTCCTGGGATCGAGTCCTGAATCAGGCTCCCTGCTCAGCTGGGAATCTGCTTCTTCCTCTCCCTCTGCCTCTCTTCCCTGCTTGTGCTCTCTCTCTCATAAATAAATAAATAAAATCTTTTTTTTTTTTTTTTTTTAAATCACGCTGGCCTGGTTTAATGGATGCCCACACCAAATGAAGATTGCAGATGGTAGCGGGGGGAGGTGAGTATAATTGGAAATTTAAGGGGTTTATGATGAGTTTATCTGACATAAGTTTTGAGTGCTTTGTCCTAAATATTCTTTCTCCGTTGTTGTAGTTAACTCCTATCAACTGTGTGAAATATTATTCCCAATTTACAGATGGAGAAACCAAGCTCAGAGAGGTTACATGGTTTCCCACCATCTGCCCCAGTTTGCCCTTTGTCTGCTCCTATAGTCTGGGTGATTTCCCAAATTTGCCACATCCCTTTGTGTGTCGGTGTCTGCCAAGCACTCAGTCCTTCTTCTTCTCTGCCTGGTAAATGGCCCAGCCTTTTCCATCCTTTTAAAATTTCCTCAGGTGGGGTGCCTGGGTGGCTCAGTCGGTTGGACATCCGACTCTTGGTTTTGGCTCAGGTCATGATCTCTGGGTCATGCATGGGATCCAGTCTGCTCATCCCTCTCCCTCTGCTCCTCTCCCTGCTACTTCCCCCCTCAAATAAATAAATAAAATCTAAAATAAATAAACAAATAAAACTTTCTCAATTTTCACTTCCTCTGAGAAGTCATCCTTAATGTTCTCATGTAATTAATCATCCCATACTCTGTGGCTCCTTCTGACCGCAACCCCTCCACCCCCTGCCAATGAATTCTTTCCTCGAAATTATCTGCCCCTGCATTGGACTGTGAGCAACATGAAGGCAGGGGCCGTATCTTTTTCATCTTCAAATCTACACTGTCTGGCCCAGTACCTGGCAAATAGTGGCTAGGCAGTCTGCAGCTCTTGAATTGAATGAAGCTAATATGAAAGCATTATTAGTTTGCTCAGGCTGCCATAACAAATTACTAGAGACTGGGGGCGCTCAAACAACAGAAATTTATTTTTTCATAGTTCTGGAGGCTGGAAGCCTGAGAAGGAGGTGTCAGCAGGGTTGGTTTCTTCCGAAGCTTCTCTCTCATGGCTTGCAGGTGGTCATCTTCTGCCTGGGTCCTCGCATGGCCTTCTCTGTGTACACGTCCGAGCTCTAGCCTCCTCCTCTTCTTCTTCTTCTTTTTTTTTTTTTAAAGATTTTATTTATTTATTTGCCAGAGAGAGAGAGAGTGCAAGCAGGGAGAGCGTCAGGCAGAGGGAGAAGCAGGCTCCCCTCTGAGCGAGGAGCCCGATGCAGGACTCGATCCCAGGACCCTGGGATCATTACCTGAGCCGAAGGCAGGCGCTTAACCAACTGAGCCACCCAGGTGTCCCTAATCTCCTCTTCTTATCAAGACACTAGTCATATCAAATTAGGGCCATCCCCATGACGTCACTTAACTTCAGTTACCTCTTTGAAGACCCTATCTTCAAATGCAGTTGTAGTCTGAGGTACTGGGGGTTAGGATTTCAATGCAGGGATTTGGACGGGACACTCTCAGTCCATAACTAAACCAGAGCAGGCTGTGGGGTTGGAAGGTGTTGGGGAAGGACCTCAAGTGTCCACCATTGAAAAGACGCAGGTGAAACGTGGGCAAAGACCTGAACATGGCTCAGCCGGGGTCCCGAGGGCATTGCTGCTATTCCAGGACACAGGATGAGAGAGGGGCTTGTATTGGGAAAACCATCTGAGGTCGTGAGCTGAAGGAGCTATGGAAGAGGCTTGTTTTTATTTATCACCACTAACAATGGCTTCAGCCAGAAGAGTGATCCTGGAAGGCTCCAGTCTGCACTGTGCTTTCTGGCCTTGACCCCTTGGCTATCGTGCTCACAGTCTCCCTCTCTTGCTCCCCTTTCTCTCGCACTGTTACTTTTGCCTGGTCCGGCCCACACAGCACGCAACATCTTCAAGGCCTCGCGCTCTGGGGCAGGGGGAGGCCCCGGAATGGAATTTCAGACTAAGCTTGCATTGGCAAGCTACCTTCTCAAGGGCAAGGAGATGTCTCAGGCAGCAGCTGCAGCCGCCCAGGAAGAGCCAGAAGGCTCTCCTTGCTTGTTGTGCACTGAAGGGGACGGTCCTGACAAACAGCCCAGTCCGAGGAAGGGCCCGAGAGCCCCGATCCCGAGGGTGCAGTTGTCTAGGACCCCGGGAACGCACGAGGACGTTTGCAGGACGAGGGGAAGCTGGCGACATTTTGCAACTGCTGGTTTTGTGCCATGAACATTGCTACTTTGGAAATAAGGGTTTGTTCTGTCAGGCGGTGCCTATTTACAGAGCACGTGGCAAATACCGTCTGCTGCCACAGATGAGCTGCTTCACCTTGAGGGCAGTAGTTAATCTCTCCGAGCCTCAGTTTTCCCCCCTGTAAAATGAAGGCAATGATGCCTACTTTGTAGGCCTGCTTTGGGGATGAAAGTGGGATCATGTATATATCAATTATCCAGCACTACACCTGCTGTGTAGTCGAAGCTTAGTAAATGGCAACTGATAATACGTTGATTAGCATGGTGGGGGCCGAGCCCCTGATGTACAGTCCTGAGAAAATGTGCTGGTGCCTGTGGCCCAGAATGAGCTCTCGGCTTGATGTGTGTGACTCTGCACACCCGTCCTCCCCCCTTGCTGACCAAGGCCCAAAGGCTGTGCGAGCCCTGGTTACGAGCTGTGGGACCTGGGGCGAGTTACTCACTTCTCTGTCTCCTTCCTCTCATCTGCAAGATGATGATGAAAGTATCTGCTCCACAGAGTTGTGGGAATCGAATGAGGCCATGCATGTAGGGACTTGACACAGAACAAGCTTCCTATATACATGTGAACCATCATGATCCTCATTATTGCTAATTCAGTAGTCTGTCCCGGTGTCACACCCAGAGGACTGGGGGCCTTGTGTCGGTTTGGCTGGGAGGGTGCCGTCATTGATCGGTGATGTGTGCTAAAAGTGTGTTCGGAGCATGAAATCCCTGAGTTTTCCTTTCCTGACGGAGGTGATCTGCAAGATCCTGTTCGTCTAAAATGTGGCTCTTCCCTACATTGGGTCTCAGTTGTCTTCTCTATCAAGGGAAGGAGGGAGTTGAGCTGGCCGACATCTGAATTCCTTTTTGGTTCCATCATTGTAGGACCCCAGTGACTCTGTGCTTTGGCTGAGCCAAACATTACCCCAAATGCTCCTCTACAAAAAGTTGGCCACAGCCGGGAACAGGAAGGAAACCGCTCCTGCCTGGCTCCTGCCTCTCGGGGTCCTCTGGGAAGCAGCTCCACGACTCAGGAGGCAGTTCCTGATTGTCAGCAGGACCCCCTTCCAGTCTGCACACACAAGCCTGGAGGGAGCCATTACCCCGGGTCCGGGGTCCCAGCCCAGTGGCGAGCAGCAGGTGAGACTCCTAGCCGTGCTTTCCACCTCAGAGGTGGCAAGAGTCTGGTGGAACTTTGTTGGTATCAGGGCGGGCTCTTGAGTCTACCGGTGTGTCCGTGAAACATGGTGCTCAGAGCTGTTCAGACCGAAGGAGCCATGGACGCTGACCGCCAAAAGGCCTGTGAACAGGCCTTGGTCATCTTCCCAGAGGAGAGAAACATGGAAAACGAAGCGTGGTCTAGAGAGGAGAATTCACATCTGCTGAGCTTCCACTCTGTCGGCACTATGTGGTTTCTCATAATACAACGAGGAAGAAGACAAGGAGTCTACTGTCTAGGAGACAGACAAGTTGCTTATTTTTTAGAATTTTTTTTTTCCATGTCTGTTTCCTCCAACTCGAATAATCGCTGCAGGAGAGCGGCAACTTCCTGCATCCTGTTCACCAAAGTACTCCCTGGACCTGGCAGTGAGCTTTGCACGTGGCAGGCATACAATAGATATTGATGAACTTAATGGAACAATGACAATATTACAGAGTAAGAATGAAAGTGTGATCAAGGTTCTGGGAGAATAGTGGAGAAGGTAAAAGCCAGAGAGGAGACAATTGTGGGTTTTGAAGGATGAATAGGAGATCATCAGGGAGTAAAGGTAACAACAAAGGTTTTTTTTTCTTTTCAGTTAGATTTCATGATAAACTTTCTATTGATGATACTTATGAGACCCTTAAAGTTATGATAGGAGGTAAAGGTGTGAGCCATAGAGAAATTAGAATAACTAGGGAAGGGATATTAATAGCATGACTTGGATGTGCTCAGTGCTATGCTAGACACTTAATGCATGATATCTTACTTATTCCTTCTAACCCTCCCATGAGATGGGCATTTGACAAATGGGAGCGCAGGCTCGGAGGGCTTTAGTAACTTGCTAAATGGTTGAGGGAACCAGAGCTCTGAGTGACTAGATGACATATGCAAGGTCTCAGAGCTCACTAGGGCTGGAGGCTGGATTAGACCTAGGGCTTTGCACCTCCAAAACTCTTGTTCTTTCCTGGGAAGGCTGGACCTCCTTCAAGGCAGAGGACCTGGTCATCTTAACCGTGAACTGAATATATTAAATGCCCCTCCAGAATTAGAGCTTTGTCTTAAAGCTCTAGGGCCCCAAGGCCAGATCTGGAAAATAAACTCTAAGACATTTTCAATTAAAAACAATGTGAGCCTGTGGCCTTTCTGCTGTGATTTCTCCCAGTCCTCTCCTTCCCCCGCCCCCCAACCCCACTGTCCTCCCACCAGCGCAAGGGCTCAGAAACACTCAGAAGCTCCAAGAGGAGGCTGGAGAAGCTCCATCCATCAAGACTTTGAAAGGCCCCAGGGCAGGTTTGCGGGGCAGGAGAGAGGGTCAGGGGGAACCTAGTTGTTCCAGAAGGGAATCACAGCCTGGAGGTCCCTAGCCCCATTTCCCTGGAGGGGAGGGCCCAAAGTGTGGGAGTGGAAATGGAGAGAGGGGCTGAGAAGGAGGGAAGATAAGCCGGTGGTCATTTGTCTTTTTAATTGGCTCAAATGCTGGGAGGAGAGCTGCGTTGTTATCCTGCTCTGGGGCTGGACCGGGTCCAAGCGCCAGGCTTTGGGCCGGCGCAGTGGGGAGCTGCAGAGGGAGGCCCCGATCTGCCCTTCACCCGGGATGGGCCCCTCAGGAGGACGGCTCAGGAGACAGGGTGGGAGGCAGCAACACGTGGTCAGAGGCAGCTTTTGCTTCTCCGGCATTTCAGAAATTTAAAACAGTAATTCAGGGACTGAAATAGACGTATTTTAAAGAATCTGTGGCATCTGAAGGCCCCTCCTAATTCATTCCTCTGCCTGTGGATGGAGCCTGTCAACCAGCGAGCTAGGCCTAGAGGTGTCTCCAGGGAGAGAGAGTTTGGGAGCGGCTTAGAACTTAGAGCTTTCTGTCCCTACCACTGTGACACTGTTAGAGTACCCAGGATAATAATAGTACTCCCTCATCTTTGCCAGCTGACTTACACTTGCCGTGCCCTGCTACATTTATTACCCCATCCACGTCTCTGCCACAGTCTGGTGAGAAATGCAGGACGGGTATAGCTGTCTTGTGTCCTTGTGTCATGGTTGAGGGGACCAGAGCTCCGAGTGACTAGGTGACATATGCAGGGACACCCAGCATTGCAGTTGGGACTCAAATACAGGTCTTGTAATTCTGCACCTGTGGGCTGGCTCCTCGAGGCTGCCCCCCCCCCCATCCAGAGGAGCTACATAGGTGGATGCCTGGTGTGTTGTGACAGTCCCCAACAGTGGTGGTTGGTACAGCTTCTAGGGACAGATGGCTCAGTTCAAGTTTCCACTCGGAGCACATCTCAGCCTGCCAGGCATTGTGGCAGAAGGAAGGATGCCACCTCCCCGCCCCCCCCGCCCAGTGCAAGGAGGGAAGGGTTTCCAGGAGCATGATGGGTCCAGAGAGGGAGGGACAGGGACAGGGAGAGGAGGGGGAAGATGATGTGGTTCTAGTTAGGATCAGGGTATTCAGAGAGCCAAGAAAGCAGATTTAGCTGGGCCTGAGTGGGTGTTTGTGGGCAAGGGCCCTCAGGAAGGTGAAGCCTGCCCGTGATACTGGGTCCTTCAAGATCTTCCTTCAAGGACTCTCCACTCCGTCTCTGGCTAATGCATAGATCCATTGCCTCAATACATTTAGGCCCAAAGCACCAAATTCAAATCTCTGAATCCAAAGCAAAGAAGACACTTTTACTTTCGCAAGGCCTCCCACACCCTTGTCAAAAGGTAGCTGAGCTTCAGAATTCTCCAACTGGTGAGCGGGCAGCTTCTGGCCGACTGGGAGGCCCTATGCCTTCACCCTCCGATCCTGGGCTTGGCTGGTTTGCTGTGACCTGAACGGAACTCCTCCTGACTTCTGTTCCCTTACTGGTCAGCTGGTTTCCTGCTCCTGTTCCTCACCCTCCAGAGTACTGGGCCCGGGGAAAGGGGGGGAGGCAGCTGTCATCTCAGGAGGGGACCCCTCATCCCAAGAGAGGGGCAGTGAATGCCTTCTGCTCCCGGGCTTCCAGAGGCTGGAAGAAGAGGGAGTGAGATGTGGAAGGAAGCGGGTGGTGGGATGGTGCACCCCCGCCTCTTGTTGCCCACGCGGCTCTTAGAGGGGCTGGCGAGTTAGGCAGGGACGGGATAAAGGCCTTTGCTCTGCTCTGGTGTGGCTGCGGGAGGGACCGCCTCTCGGGGTGACTGACCGAGGAGCCAGTGTGCGGAAGGCACGGCAGAGAAAAGCCTCTGGCAGGAACACTTAGCTGTGGAGAGGCTCTGGGTTAGTCCTGCGTGCTCTGGAAGGGACCCAGATGAGGGGGCTAGCTGAGAGCCCCGCGGGGTGGGTGAGCCTCCGTGGAGGTGGCCAGGCTGAGGGAGTCAGACTCCCAGCCAGGGCAGAGGTGGGGCCCCAGCAAGCCTGGCCAGGCCCAAGAAGGGATCGTCCATGTGTCAGCCCCAGATCAGCTCTCCAGTCCGGGGCAGGACCTGACCAGTGCAGACCCAGGTGGAGACAGAGAACCTAGAGGATTCCAGCCCCCACTGCAGGTTTCAAGGGCCCAGGGCTCTCTCCCAGACACGACGGGCAAGGCACCTCCTTGTCCCCCCCACCCCCCTCCTCCTCCTCTCTCTACCTGGCCCTCTCTAGGAGCCGACCTGCTTGGACTTCGGCTGCCTCCGTGCCCTCAGGCTTCTGCTGGGTTTGGGTTACGAGGGAAAGTTGCCCCTGTCAGGCAAGGTTGTTTGAGAGTTCAATACCAGTACAAGGGCAAGATGGGCGCTGAGCGGACTGAACTTCTGTCCTGTCTTCTTTACCCTCAGACCCATGCCTTTGCTCCCTCCGAATAGGCCTACCCTGTTCCCATCTCCTCTGGATCTTTCTGGTGCCTGGGCTTTAGGAACACAGCCTCCTCCTCGTGCCCCCAGGCCCAGGGTGGCGTCTTCCTGCGCTGCCCACTCCGGGGGGGGGGGGGTCGCCTCCCTGCCCTTGGTCAGGCTTGGCAGCAATGGCATCATCTGAGGAACCGACTCCTCAGTTTAAAAATCCCACGCCTTTAAGTCTCAGAACAGATTTCTTTTTCCAGGTTGGACCCTGACTGACGCATCTCCCGAGGGCAGTTAATGTGACCCCATTTTACAGATGACATTAACCGAAACTGAGGCGTCGAGTGACTTGATGGAAGTCACACAACCAGCTGTGGACAAATTGGGATTTGGACCTGGATGTGGCGAGCCTGCAGCCCAAGTCCTTGTCCTCACCGCCACCTGCTCAGGCTCCTGTGGTTTCTAAAGCACTCTAACGGAGGCCGTTCCCCTTGCTCCTCATCGCCCCTTTATGGGAGAGAATGGCACACTCCACCGAGAACAAGGCTGAGGCTTAGACCCTTGGGATGACTCTCCCTAGACAAACGATTGTACCGAGGAATTCAAACTCTGCTTCCGGGTCATGAACAGAGAGACCCCGCATGCCTTCTCTCCGCCTCCTGAATGCTGTCCCCACCCACCTTCAACCTCCAAAGAAGACTAACTTTTAAAAGAAATTGTGTTTTTTTTTCTTTTTAAGATTTATTTATTTATTTATCTAACAGAGAGAGACACAGCGAGAGAGGGAACACAAGCAGAGGGAGTGGGTGAGGGAGAAACAGGCTTCCCCCCGAGCAGGGAGCCCGATGCGGGGCGATCCCAGGACCCTGAGATCATGACCTGAGCTGAAGGCAGACGCTTAACACCTGAGCCACCCAGGCGCCCCTAAAAGAAATTGTGGCAAAACATACACAACATAAAATTTACCGTCTCGTCTCCTCTTGAGTGTACAATTCAGTGGCAGTAAGTACACCCACAATGTTGTACACCCATCACCACCATCCGTCTCCCGAACGATCCCATCGTCCTGAACTGAAACTCTGCACCCATTAAACGCTCACTCCCCTGTCTGCCCCTCAGCCCCTGGCGACCCCCGTCCCACTTCCTGTCTCTATGAATTCGATTACTAGGAGGGAATCATGAAGTATTTGTTCTTTGGTGCCTGGCTTCTTTTACTTCACCAATGGCCTCAAAGTTCATCCATGTTGTAGTGCGAGTCAGAATTCCCCTCCTTTTGAAGGCTGAATAATATTCCGTTGTATGGATAGACCACATTTTATTTATCTATTCACCTATCCATGGTGACTTGGGCTGTTTTCACTTTCCCAGATCTACCTACTTTTCAAGGCCCAGCTCAGCTGTCACCTCCTCTACGAACCCCGCACTACACATACTTGCTGAATGTGTCCGCGACTAGAGGATGAGAACTGCCCAGGAACTTGCACTGGGGAGACAGGATCTCGCCCACCCAGCATCCCCAGGTGGCCTAAAATGGGATAGACAGCAGAGGTCTGCATGTTGCTCAAAGCTTCTGCCAAACTGGGGCTTGGTATTGTATTCCTGCCACTGAACATCATTTGTTGGAAGTAACTAAACAAATCAGAATGGCCTTTTCTCCCAAGAAGGAAATGTCTGTCTCCAGTCCAAGTCAGATACTCTACTGGGTTGGAAGCTACTGGAGGGTGGGACTGGGCCTCTTGCCCCCACATGGGTCCCCAGCTCAGCACTCAGAGCCTGAGGGAGTGAGGAAGACTGGGCTTGCCTCCCCTGCTTGCTTCTGGTGGTTGCAGGTGGGAAAATGGTAAAACTGGCTTATTCTTTAGCAGGTGTCCATAATTCATTACCTCAGACCCCCTCCATCCAATCCTGAATGAGGCAGCAGGAGTTGAGGCCCTGGGAATGAGGCACCAACATAGGAAAGAAGAGGAAAAAGGCAGAGCAAAGAAAGAAAAAGGGGGTAAGAACAGACACTAAAAGCATCTGGAACTGTGAGATGCTTTCTGAAATTTAGGAGGATTTGTCTAGACGCTTAATAATTTTTTGTTTGTTCTTATAAAATAAATATAAGAAATTACTTTGGCTTTAGAAGACACATCACCAACCCCCTTCCTATGTAGAGACTCCTGAACTTTCTCTCTTCTCACATGCCAGAGCGAATCGAAGAAAACGGAGCGCCACAGTGCTGGGAGCTGGGAGGGTGGAGGTCCCCAGGGAGTTCGTGCAGTCTGTCGGCCACATGGGAGCATTGTGCAGTCTTCCAGCAGGTGGCGGTAATGAGTCTGGGAGAAAGACGCCATTTTCTAACTCACACACAAGCCCTGTATGGGTTGGCGGGTGGCCTGGGGTTGGGTGAAGGGCAGGACTTAAACATTACCTGATTTAACTTTGCTATTTGACAGATGTGGAGTATGACCTGCCAGTGAGTTAGAGACTACTCCACACAGGATCGGTGGAGGTAGGTCACACTCTTTCTACTCAGCCCCGGAGATAAGGAGGAAGACCAGGGAGTAGATGGTAAGGGAAAGCAAATTTTGGTCCAACACAGGAAGAGCTTTACAACAATCAAAGGTGTCAACGACTGTGGTAATGAGGTACCCATCGCCAGAAATATTCGAGCTTAGGCAGATGATTCTTTCTTAATGATATTGTAGAAGATCCTCAAACTTTAGATGCGGTTGGGTCAGATGGTCCTTCAGGATCCCTTCCAACCCAGCTTCTCAGGTTATTTCACTAAGAGGAAAATGATGGCAAAGCCTTGAACTTATTGAGGAAAGGAAGATGCCTTACTTCTCATTGACTCAGTGTCCCTAGAACATATAGGCACGTATGATAAATATGTCAGTAGATACAGTGGCCTTATTCAACAAATGAGGGCCAGAGAATCGGGTTCGGAGCTGTTTCTTGCTCAGCTGAGCAACTTGTGAGGAGAAACAGGCTTCTGTAAACCATCACCAGGTGTAACCATCACCTGGCTGATGGTTAATGAGCCCCTTCCCTCCTCCCCCTTCCCCCTTCCCACCTCCCTGCTGCTTATGTCCTCCCCGTCTCTCTGCTGCTTAGTTACCCTTTCTCCGTTGCCATCTTGAAACTTTGGGTGTGCATTCAAAGAACCCCCACCCCCAAACACTGGCCGGCAGCACCCACGGGACATAAGATGATCAGGGCAACAGTCCCCAAAACTCTTTTTTGCTCTCCCTTTCTCTCTCAGGAGATGGGGTAAAGCAGGAGTGACATTGAGGCTTCAGAACGGTCTGGAGAGTTGGCCTGAATCCAGCCGAGGACTCCAAGTGTCCTAAAAATACCAGTCCCAGCCCCGTGTCCTATCCCAGCCCCCACGTCCAGAAATCCTGACAGTAACCATATGCCAGCACCGAGTCAGTCAAAGCAACCTTGGCAAATGTCAGCCGCAGTTGCCTGTAATCTTCAGGGAGGTAAGGCGGTGCCAGAAGTGATCGGTTTCTTTATCCACATCGCCCAGATATAAACAATATCGGGGAATCATGACAGGGAGATCCTTCTAGGCCAGTCTCCCTACGCCATTTCTCCCTGAGTGAAGTTACCCTCTAACTCTGGGCCCTAATGGCCCCCGGGGATTGCGGCTTATTACTCTTATCTGCCGGAGGCCAAAGCACCTCAGTGAAAGACATTTTTGGTGCCCTGTTCTGGATGTCTCAGTAATCCTCTCATTTATGTATGCAGACAAGGAGATCAAAGCCCCCCGGGGATGCATAAAACATGTCAGGGCTGGGAGCTGTACATCCATTAAAGCTGACAAATGCTTTGTCCAGCCGATGGGCAGCCAGAAGGCCACCCTGCGGGACAGGAGCGCCACAAGGAGTACAGCAGAGGACGGCAGCCTGCAGGGGTGGGACAGGGACCAGGAGACGGGGTGGGGGGGAGGGGGTGGAGAGGAGGCCCAGAGCCTGGCCGTGCCAGGGTGCGCATGGGGGCCCAGACCCCCCCAACCTCCACGGGCACCCCCAGTCTTCCAAGCAGCCTTATGAAAAGCGCTGTGTGGAAAAGCCCAGAGACCCTTCTATGTGGACCTTCCAGAATCAACGGCATGGAATAGGAATGGGGAATCCTGAAAGAAGAGAGGGTAGAGAAAAGAAACAAGAAAGAAAAGACAAGAAAAAAACCCAAACCTTAATGTCATCGATACTGTCTTTTACAAATCACAAGAGCGTGTGGTTCCCCCGTGGTCCCGTAAGTCACTGTCGCAGCTGTGGTCTTGTACCCTGGCTTTTCCGCAGTGGGGCAAGGGTGTGCTCTCTGCAGCCCCGCTGAGGAGAAGAGCCTTCCGGCAGTTTCTGCTCAAGTGAAATTCGTCAGTTTGCTTTGGCTTTCTGGGAGGTCACTCTACAAAGAACAGAGTGTCCCTGCGGGGGCTTGTGGCTCTTCTGGCCTTTGGGAGAACACAGGCCACGGTTCAGCCCCAAATAAGGAGAGGTCTTAGGTGAGAATGTGCTTCCATGCATGCGTGTGTGTGCGCGTGCATGCACTCATGCATACGTGCATGTGTGTGCACGCACACGTGCATGTGTGCATATGCGTGTGTGGATGTGCGTGCATACGTGTATGCGTGCGTGCACGCATGTGTGTGTGTGAGAGAGAGACAGACACAGGCAGGGACAGACAGGCAGAGATTGGCATCCAGGAGCCAGAGCCGCTCCTATTCTCCCAGGACCAGGAGCACGGAAGGCGTCATTCATAGGTTTATGAACCTGCAGTTGGAGCTGCGGAGCTCTCCCGGTGCCTGCAAATATTCTTCTGGTTTCGTAACTCGTGTGCAATCTAGGGGAGCCTCATGGTAACTGCCCGGTCTCTTTTGGCTAAGCAGCCCTGGCTTCAGGCTGCAGGTCTTACGTGGAAGTCCCACCTGTGGACCTGTCAGGGATGCCTTGCCTTTAGTTGGGAAGGTGCTCTGCCCAGGGTGTGAAGACAGCACAGTCGCTAGGAGTCACTGGTTTTCACAGTGCTCCGGCTTTGCCCTCGGCCCTGGGCTTCCTCTGTCTGGGACAGGTCTCCTGGTAGTATTCCTAGGAAGACAAATGCAGTCAGGGAGTTCTCTGCCTTCTCCATGTGAAGCGGGTGGGATCTGCCGTCCCCACCGTACCTCCATCTGTCCCCGTAGACCTTGTCTCAATCTTAAAGCTAAGGAAGTGATAACACAGGCAGCCGCTGCTTACGGATAGCTTCATCTGGAAATTGTAACACATGTCCCTGTAAAAACACAGTAATACTTCTAATCCTCCCAAACCCCCAAATCTATTAAACCCAGTGCCTAAAATGCCATAGATTTGTAATGAAAAGTAAATGCTATTGCAAACTCATAACTTAAAGGAACAAAATGACTAATGTGATAAAACAGTCTTTTCCTTCCTCAAATGCTAGTTCCTAAGGAGAGATGGATTTAATCAGAGGTGGATAGATAGATGGAGACTTTTGCATTCATCCGACGGGGCTCCTGAGCACCAATTAGTGCTGTCCTCTGAAGATGGATGACATCGTTCTGTTTTATAAAATTGTCCTTAGCTTCAAACCTCATACATTTTCCTTCCATTAATACAGACCCTTTGCTGTCTTTTCTCAATTATGATTGTGGTCATTTAAGAAAATCTCCTTCTGTCCCAAAACAAAATGCAGAAAAGAACAAGAGAAAACAAGATCAGAAACGGGGGAGGAAGCTTTCCTCTGAGATAACTGGGTAAGCGCTCAGGCTGAGATGCAGGAGTTAAGAGAGGACAGAGGACGTGTGTAAATGTGCGTGAGTGTCTGATGTGGAGTGCGCTGAGCTTTGGATGGAGACCCAAAGAATGTTGCAAAGAGGTGAGGGCACAGTGTACATACTTCCTTCAAAAGAGAGACAGGAGGGAGGCCTGGGTGGCTCAGTCAGTTAAGTGTCTGCCTTCAGCTCAGGTCGTGATCCCGGGGTGTTGGGATCGAGGTCCGCATCAGGCTCCTTGCTCAGTGGGGAGCCTGCTTCTCCCTCTGCCTGCAGCTTCCCATGCTTGTTTTCTCTCTCTCTCTGACAAATCAATAAAATAAAAAATAAAAAAAAAAAAGAGAGAGAGAGAGAGAGAGAGAGAAACGGGAGATGGCAGGCTGGAGAGCTGGGTCTCCCAGTTTATATTGTCAGTCACCAGATGGCAGCATAGACCAGAACAGTTTTGTTGCTTTCTCATCAACCTGTGGAGGCCAAGGCGCCAATCCGGTCAGGACCTACCTGGTCTCCAGCATTCATGAATCTCCTGCACCTCACAGCAAAGGCCACCTAATCACCCCCTGCACCCCAAGCTTCAAAACCAATATTGATCTTAGTTGCCAGAGTTTTAAGGAGCTCTGGTTTCCATGCTTATCTGCTGATGTTATTACGGTATCACCAAAGCTTTTAATTTTTGTCCTTGACATGAAGTTCACACTTGTACCCCAGATCCCGCTACCCTTTCTTACCTCTTCACCACTACTTCCTCTTTTTAAAAAAGGTTCCCTAGGTTACTGTTGTATCTCCATGTCATTTCTCCTCCCTACCCTCAGGGTTGGAGTCTTGTCCCCCACTCTCATGCCATAGGCCTCACACCCGGTGCCAGAACTTTCCAATCATCGCTGCCTATGTAGAGAATGGTATCCATTGTGGGCCTGTTGACTTCTCTGATAAAAACTGCTTGCCTGGATGCTGCCTTTGCCCGAGATGGTGGGTCTTGTCTGAAGTCCCTCCCATCCCCTGTGCTGGAATTGTCTCTTCAGCACCTGCTCATCCTGATCTGTCCCCGTGCAGATAAACATCTTGTGCTGGCAAGACCACGAGGCATGACAATCACATGCTTAGAACCTCATTGGTGTTGCATTGTCTTTAGGATGAAGCCCACACTCCTTAAGATGGTAGATTCTATGATCTTTCCCCACCTTCTCCTCCAGCTATCCCTCTCCCCATTCCTTTGTGCACACCCTTTTCTCTAGTCATACAGAAACTCCTTTCTGTCTCCGGGGTAGGTTCTTTTTGCTTGTGTTTCTGAGTCCCTCAAAAGCGTTTCTTTCTTTCTAGAACATTCTTCTCCCCATATGAATCTGGCTAGTTCCTCCATGGCAAGCCTTCCCTAATTGCCTACTTGGGGTAGGTGCCCTCCTGTGTGTCTCCAGCACCCTATGCTTTCTTTATTCCAACTCCTATTGAATTGTTTTGGGGACTTACACAGCCCCTGCTGAGCCAGCTGCCCATAACATCTCCTATGCAGTGTGAGTTTCCCGTGGACAGGGACTGTATCTCCTGGTGCCTGGACAGCAGAGTCCGGCTTTATGAATGGACATCAACTGTTTAATGAATCAAGGTGTGAGTCAAGGATATCTGAATGACATACTTCAGCATTTTCCTAAGTATATTCCATGAAATTCTGTTTCCATAGAATGATAGATACTGATGGACAGGGGCTTTTGTAGAAAATTAGTTTGGAGAAATGCTATATGGCAAGGTGAAACAGACTTCTCTATTGAAGTATTTTTCACATTTTTTAATATGCTAATATGTATTACTCTCTCAAGAAGTCTCTGATTCTATAGGACTGTAGAGCACATCATTTGGGAGTATCTGATATAATTCCTGTATCAATTCTCACATGAAACATACTAACTGGAAGATAGCGGTGTGATTACTTTTGTGGGAATAAATCACCTGGCCATAGTGACATACATTCTGCCGATATGTTTAATTAACCATGTATCCACTACACATACTGTCTTCTTATAATACCAGTTATTCATAATCTTTAAGATCTATGGAGAACAGATTAAACTTCAAATAAGGCAACAGAATATTAGGAGATCAGGCCATCTCAGCATTTGCTTATAATTTCAACCAAACCATCCCCTCAGTCAGGGACCCTCTTCCTTCTTGTTGCCAGATAGAATTCATTTGCTTAATTTGTGAATTTTGACATTATTTGTTCATATTTTCCCATGGTGCCCTTTTGCTGCACAATTATTTCTCTGGGTTTTCAATAAGTCTTAGCAGTCACTAATTGGCCTCCCTTTGACTCCTGGAAACACACACGCTCATCAGAGAGAGGCTCCAAAATGGCAGCTCACACAGCCTGGGCTCTTCAGGGCCATCTTCATTTGGCTTCACAGACTCTGAGAATTCCATGACTTGGAAAGGGGACTTCCTAAGGGCACACGATCCATCTCCAGCCTCAGGGGAGACCTCGTCAATCCTCCTAATGTTTTGTCTGGGCTGATAGTACTTAAAAGGTGGCTGAGTCCTATTCTTACCCATTCTCCTCCCTTAGCCGAGCGTGGCACTCCCCACCTGTTTCTCCCAGCTGCCTCTCACATCTCTCAGGGGAGAAGAATTGGGTAGGTGAGTGTGGGAGGTTTAACTCAGAGCAGACTAAAATGTGGAAGAACGCCCCATCAATCAAAGAGCGTTGAAAACGTGACCCTGGGGATTAGTGAGATCTCTTCCTTGGCGGCCTTCAAGAACATAGACGTTGATTGCCTGAAACGTTTCTTCCTAGAGGAAGGAGCATAAACAAATGACTTCCGGTGGTCCCTTCCACATGGGCCATCAAAACCAAGGCGGCTGACTGCCGCTCTCTGACAAGGATGGGGAAGAGAAGATGGTGGGTGGAGTGGGAGGTAGGAATGAGGGCACACAGGGTTTCCACTATGGCATTCATTCATTCATTCATTCACTCATTCACTATTTGCTGAGGGCCGTCATATGCCCAGTGAGCAATGTGGCTGGCTCACTCCAAACATCTGGAAAGCTGTTCCAAATTCTGAAACAAAGATAACTTGTCCAACAAAACTTTTTAGGGCTACTACTTACCAAGTAAGGTGCCAACTTTGATTTTCTTTAGTTTTTTTTTTTGGTGGCAAAACATACATAATGTAAAATTTTCCCTTTTAACCATTGTTAAGTGCACAGTTCGGTGGCATTAATGTTGCTGTACAACTGTCCATCTCCAGAACGCTTCACCGTCCCAAACCGAAACTCTGTCCCCATTAAATAATAACTCCCTGTCCACCCCCCTCCCCAGCCCCTGGAAATCACCGTGTACTTTCTGTCTCTGTGAATTTGACTCTTTACAGGTGGAATTACATATTTTCTGCCCTTTCGTGACTCACTTCTTTCACTTAGCATACTGTTAGGATGTCATGCATCAAAGGTTCAGCCTTATGCCAGCAGGACTGACAGACGGGAAATAGAAGGCAAGAGACTCCAAGGCAGATTCCCAACTCCTCTGAAGTAGGTCTTGCAAGTTCGGGGGAACAGGTGGCCTAAGGAAGGAAACAGGAAGTAGGACATGAAATTAGCTTGAGGCTCCCCATCTTCCCTCAAGGTGGGTGAGGCCAGATGAGCACAATAAAGACTAGGAGCCCATGGGCAGGTGCAAGACCACCCTTAGAGACCACTGAAGATCAGGTCTCACCTGGTTCCAACATTCTTATGTACTACAGTCTGCAAACCTGCTAGACTAGCCACTGTGAGCACTGGAAATTCAGTCCTGGTGCTTAGTTGGGGATTTCCCAGACCTCTTATTTTCCCTTCCTAGTGTCTCTTGCCACCTCTTTGCTGCTTACTCTAAGACATGTGCAGAGGAAAATACATGAGAGGAAATGTAAATCGTTTCACAGGGATTCTTATGAACAGTTCTGACCAAGGTGAAGAGATTGAAATCAAGGAGATTGAATTAAGCATCTGAAGCTTTTGGTTTATTAATCAATCACTAGGCAATTATTTCCTGACTCTCCACCTTCTCAAACAGGAGGAATCTGGGTCAAAGAGCCTGGGATCCTGGGTCTGGTAGAGGGGAAGTTCTGAGGCAGGGGACAGGGCCAAGGCAGCATGAAGAAGCCTGGGAAAGCAAGCTAGGTGATGGGGAGAGAGGAGAAGACAAACCTGGAGAAAGTCCTTGAGCCACCAGGACCCAGAACAAACATGGTGGAGGGAAACAGGCATAAAGAGCTTCGAATGCATTCATTGAACAAGTATTTGCTGAGAACTTACTATATGCCAAGCCCTGTTCTAGGGAACAAAACCAGCTGCTTTCATGGAGCTTCCATTCAGGTAGTTTGCAAATGTCTAGAAAATGTGTAACGATTTCTAGAAGCCAAGGTGGGTTCCCTCAGACCTAATGGGTCAGAATCTTTATTTCTCCCTCCTCTTTCTTCTCTTTCATTAACTGTAAACTAATTAATTGTGGGGTTGTTAAGTAGGTGGAGAAGCGGAAGGTTTTAGATCTTGATTTCCTCCTCGCCATCATTGATTTCATGTGGGAATGGGAGGGAGAGGCTAGAATCAAGGAGACACCGTCTTTGGGGGAGATGCTCAGTGGGGGCTGTAAGGTTGAACCTCTTTGTCGCCGCCATGACTCTGAGCTGGGTCATGTGGGGCCCGGCTGACACCAGAGCTCAGAAGTCGACAGAATCGTTCAGCAGAAAACTGAAGCAACCTTACTCCGAAAGACTGACTGCTCAATGTTGGTGGTTTAAAAGGAAACAGGGCAGGATTACACAGTGGGCCAAAAAGAATGGCTCAAATTTTTATAATTACAAGAAGCTGGAAGATGTCCATGGAGCAGAGGTTTAATCCACAGGATGAAGGCGATGAGAAGAGTATTTAGAAGAATGGTAGAAAAAGGGCAAGAATTCTGATGTCAGATAGGCCCACATCGTGGTCCAATCTCAGCTGATTGTTGGTCTAATTAGTCCTGAGTTTTCTTGTCTATAAAATGGGGATAGGAATACGCCCCACTGCAAAAGGGCAGAATTAGGTAATAGAACCAAACTTCAAGGGAGTAGTAAGTACTCGGTAAGTGGCAGCCATCATCATTTTTGTGTCACGATTATAATTAAGTCATCCTCCCCTGGTGGGCAGGGTCCTGCCTGACTGTGTGTGTGTGTGTCCCTTAGCAGAGCCTAACGCCCAGCGTGTGCTGCACACGGGAAGACTGGAAAGGGAAGTCAGGGCATCTGCGTCTTGCTGATGGCAGGAGGAGGATTAGTAAGCCAAGCATGTGCAGGGTCTAGCATGCAGGATGTGGTCCCCACATATCAGCTATTAATACTGAATTAGGAGTGGCAGTGATGGAATCTGCCTTCAGCCCCAGGGCTGCACGATCCCTGATGCCTGGACTGGCCACCTCACCCCCTTCTGTGGACCAGGGAAGGGAGGAGGCCTGAAGGTCAGGCTGGGGTGAGTCCCATCCCAAGCTAAGTTGGGAAACACTTAACTACTCGAACCTCTGAAAACAATGCAAATAACTAGTAGGAACTTCAAATTTATGAACCTTTTTCTCGTACCTCATCTCATTTGTGTGAGATCGGTGGTGCGGACATTGTCATTATGCTCCACGTTGAGACCTGGACAGTGAGGCTCGGAGGCTGAGGGCCTGCTTCAAGTCCACACGACTCATAATTGCAGATCGGACCTGAGCCAGTGGACCGCTAGCTACGTAGCCTTTATAAGGTAGAGAAATGTGGCTGGGCCAGGCCAGCTCTGCAGGGGCCTCTCAGCTCCAAAGTTCCGTAATTCTATCATGTTCTCTTCACTGAGAGATGCCACAGACAAGGCTGCCTCTGTGGCCCATCCCAGGCATCCTAACATCTTGGGAAAGGACCTTTGGAGAAGGCAGAATCCCTCGCAGGAAGATGCTGACTGGCACTGACTTCTTCTCTGTGCCGGGCACCACACAATCCACTGCTTACAATCATTCCAGGCTAAGTACCGAGGGTGTATTATTCCCCATTTGCAGAGGAGGAGACTGACGTTCACAGTGGTCCCCTAGAATTCAAACGAGTATAAGGGGGAATTCCAGGAGTAAGTAAATCAGAGGGGCAGTATTTTGGGGAAGGAGTCCTCAGAGAACATCCTTAGCCCACCTTGGGCACACCTGGGGGACACTGGTCCTTGGCACAGGCCCTCTTTTGCTGGATGCTGCCATTCTTGGCCCGGCCCTCCTCCCCCAGGGCCCAAGCCTTCCAGCAGAGGGAGAGGTGCTTCCTGGCTCATCCAGATTTGCTGCGGGTGCTGCCGGTCCATCTCAGTGTTTACATCACTGTCTCCGAGATGAGAGCCTCAAGCCTCCCGCACGGTCCCCCAGCAGCAGGGAGCAGGGAGAGATTGAAGATGCCTGACCAGCTGCTGGCCCCAGGCTGACCCCCATGACCCCAGAGTTATCACAGGGAGACAGTCCTGCGGTGGGCCCAGGACCACCAACAATGCGGCCAAGACAAGGGCGGTGATGGAGCAAAGGGGGAAGCTAAGGGAGGATCCCTCAGGCCCATGGACCCAGTCCTGGCTCCACATGAGCGCTTAATAAATGTCCACTGCTTTAATGCACACTAACCCGGACACTGGCTACCATCTACTGAGCACTTGACAAACATTTCTCCACTTATGCTCTCAACAGTCCTTGAGGTAGTTGCTTACCTTTAGTTGCTGAGGGAACAGGCATGCAGCAGAGAGACAGTGAATGCTCGCGTGGGGTCACTCCCCACCTGGGAAGTGACAGTGCCAGGACTGTAATCCAGGTGTGTTGGCCTTCACAGGGCTCACCTCGATCTACTGCCCTGGACTGAAGCGCACCCAAATTCCCACCAAGACTTTATTTTTATCAGTGTCTGGGGTCAGGAATCCTCATGGGACACAAGGAACTCAGAGCGACAGGGGAGGTAAGGATTGAGGGTTTTCAGTGGTGGTGAGTAGATTGCCCACCAGTGGTCCCACTCCAGCCCCACACCCCAGTGAATCTCACCATTGACCCACAACACGCCAACATTAGGGCTCTTCCAGCCACAGGGGAAGGAACTTGCCCAAGACTGCGTCTCACCTCCTCTGGGTGATGGCGGTAGTGGGGGTTGTAATATCTCTTGAGTCTCAGCCATCATCTTAGTAAGGTTGATCATAGTTGTGACTAAACTCAAGGGACAAGTCATAGAATCCTTGAGCTGGACAGAGGTCTTTCTTTCCAGCCCCTGTCTCCATCCATTTTTTTTAAAAAGATTTTTCCAAATACTATTAAGTTGAACACCATGAAATTGGTAATATTCAATTATTTTTGACCAAGAAAAATGGCAGTTTCATATGGTCCATCCTAATACTTGAAAGGGTCACGCTGACCCAAAAGAATTTGCTGGAAAGCCCCTGATTGGAGCTCTGAAATTATATTTTACTCTGAGTCCTTGCTCACCCAACTGATTGTTCTTGGCACTGTGTTCTCCAGAGCCAATTGCGTTGCAAGTAGCTGGGGAGCAGTCCTGCAAAGGGTACTGGACTGGAAGTCTAGAGCCATGTTGGGCAATTCACCCAATATTCCTGAACCTCAGTCTCTTCCTCTGTGCCTTGTCACAGGGTGTCTAGACCCTGATACACAATGATACATGGGAAGCATCTGGCTCCATGCCAGGCGCCCAGTCGTTAAGGGTGTGTTGGGTGAATCTGAGTCACCAAGAACAATGTTCAGCTCAGAAGATGCATCCCCAGAGTGGACCCAGTGGCATCAATCTCCCCCACCCTAACTCCACAGCTGGAGGCTCCCTGCAGGTGCCTGAAGCCATTGCTGGCTACTGCCTGTGTCCATTCTAGCCTCTCTCCATCCATCTCCTTTGCTTACTCCATCTCTTCCAGCAGCCCCCCTGGATGTTGTCTTGCCAGAGGCCTCACGAACATGTCTGACCTGCTGGTGGGGGCTCCCAGTTGAGGAGGCTGATGTCCTCTAAGACACACCCCCAGGACCCACCCATCCTTCCCTAACCACCCCCAAAACATCTTTACACCATGACACCCCCACACCCAACACACCTATCCTTCCATGAAACTCCACTCCCCAAAGCCCACCATGCCCATGACACACCCACCACTCTTCGACCTTCCTGCACCCTGGGACAGGGTCCCCAGCACTTTCAGCCACCCTGGGAAATGATCCTGGCAGAATGGTGCACAGTCACCAAAAGCCTCTGGGAGAACCAAGGAGGTGGTGATATTTCCCCAATCCGTTCCTCTAAGTCTTGATCATCATCCTCAAGGGTTGGGGATGCTGGATGAGGGTTTTCCCCATGCCAGTCCTGCACTCAGCATTCTCAGTAACCTCAGGAGATGGGGCTGCTATAAATGGCACAAGAGAAAACTGAGGCACAGAGAATCTAGGTAACTTGCCAGCAATTACTTGGAGGTTGGGCCCAGGCAGAAGAGATTAGGGGAGCTCTGAGCTCTGAGCCTTTCCAGCTCTGACAGTCTAAGGGTCCCTTCTATGCTGGGGCCTGCAATAGCTCTCCCCCCTTTCAAATGGCGTCTTGAGCTGTGAGCTGCGGTTTCATAACCATGTAGGGATGGAGCTAGGAACAGGTGTCCAGTCTCTGAAAGTCTGGGTAGCCTCTCCAAAGACCAGAAATGCCTGCCCCCTAAACTCCAGAATTTGTCCAGAATTTTCCAACACTTTCCCAAAGCTCCCCAGCTCCCAGGCTCCCTCACTCTTCCCTGAGATGCCACACAGCGGGGTCCTTCTCCCGTCCCATTGCGCCAACCCTTTCCAGTGGGGTAAAGGTAAACCCGACTCATAAAAGCTCTGTGGTGGAAAGTTGAAGATTTTGAAAGTAAGATTGTTCTGATAATTTCAGGGATATGAAGTTACTTGAGGTAGGCAGGCTAATGGAGTTGCCAGGGAATTGCTTCAGAGGAGAATATCCATGGTGAGCGCGTTCTGTAGGTTTCCAGAGGTTCTTGGAAGCCTTGTGCAAGTTGTTTCCCCAGCTCAGAAGTCTTTTCCCTGCAGTCTCACTTCCTCTGGTTTGGCCAATCCTATTTTCTCAAAGGAAGCTTCACCTTGGCCAGTCACGATTATAAATAGAGTTGGCAGAGACCTAAAAGACCATCTAACCTTTCCTCTTGACACCCATTTACTTGACACCCAAGGGTGTGATATACATTAATACCTCCTTTACCACCCTCCCGGGTACTTTTATTATACCCATTTTACAGATAGGAAAAGTGAGGCTGGCAAATGGTACGGCTAAGGTTCTGGGAGGCCTGCCAGGTCTCTAATCCTGTGAAGTGCTCTTTTCACCCCACTCACTCCCTCAAAATGCCAGGAGACACAAATTCTTAATTAGCTGGGCTATGTTTAATGACATTTCTGTGAGCCACCCCCAGTGGAGAGGGTCCCTCGCCAACTACCAACGATAAGAGGGCCGAATGAGTCGCTGCTGGGGTGAGGGGCACCTGGCAGCGACCCAGGTCTGGAACTGATGAGGCCCACTGGGACCTTCTGTTTTCCAGGCAAAAGTCCATGCAGTGGCCCACGTCGAAATCCTGGTTCTGTCCCATGTTTGCTGGTGGCGTTGGTCGCTTAATATCTCTGAGTGTTTCCTCATCTGTGATGTGGGTATCCCAGTACCTATCTGTTAGTATGATGTCGATATTAAGAAGAAAAGCATGCTCACTGCCTAACACAGTGGCTGGCCCATAGTAGGCATGCAATCCATGTTAGGTGCTATAATAGGAAGAGAGGGTTGTCTGAGGAATGTCACAGGGATGTCACAGTAGTAGAGAGAGGAGACACTGGTGGTGGGGAGTTATTCCCCTACCCCACCGCATTAGCACGCTGACCTGGGCTGAGGGGTGGGGGCTCCTCACCATCTAGCAGTCTACCTCGGGTGAGGCGCAGTCTCCGGACCTCCCACCGGCCCTACTCAGGGCTGGACGATAAGCCGATAAACCATGTGATGGCACATTAAAGGCGTGGTGCAGGGCTCAGAGGCGGATGATAACCTGGTGGAGGGTGCTATCTGGAGAGGAAATAGGCTGGAACTGGGTGGGGGGCGGGTAGGTAAGGGAGGTCCAACATCAGGAGGCTGCTTACAGCCCCAGGGGCGGACCCAACCCCAGGGGTCATGTCATCCATTCTCTGCCACCAGGCACAATTGCACCGAGCAATCCATCACTGACCTCTGCCTGTCTTTTTTGTTTCTCCGAATGCATTAATGCATTCTCATACTAAAAGTCTGGAGCAATTCGGAAGAACAGAATAAAACATGAGTGCCCTCCCTTATCCGCTTTTGTCCCATTAGCACACCCCACCCCTGGAGGTCATGCAGGGCTCTCCTGGGTGGGTATCACTTGGATCCCTTTGCTGCATATTTATAGACACATAAATGTGCATGTGCGATAAATATAAAATTGTGTGTGTGTAAAATCATGCCGTATGTGTTTTCCTCCACCTTTCTCCCCTCCTTGACATATCTTGGCCATGTTTCCATATCAGTACCTAGAGAAGTGCTCTGTTCATTTTAATGACAGAACAGTAGTTCATGAAATAAATGTGTCCTCATTGACTTATATCTTCCCCACTGCTGTGCCTTTAAGTTGTTCTCAGTGTTTGCTGTTTGGTGTGGTGAACATGTTGCTGTGAAGGGTATTGTAATCTATCTTTGGGGCATGTTTTAGGGTAGGATAAACTTCTAGAAGGGCAACTGCTCTATCACTAAGTATATGCATCTCCAATTTGGGGTGGTGCTGCCCAAAATCCTCCCCCAAAAGACTTTATCAAATTACACTTCCAGCAACACTTGATGAGGGTAACCATTCTCCCATACCATCCCCAATATGATTGGATATTAGCAGTATTGCCATTTTGCCATTCTGATGGCAAAAAAAATATTGCATTGCTGTTTAATTTGCTTTTTTCCATTTACTGTTGTGGTTGGGCACATTTTCCTATGTTTATTAGCTGTTTGGAGTTCTCTTTCTGTGTAGTTCCTATGTCTTATCATTTGTCCATTTGTTTTAGGTTGTTGAGAATGGGAAGAGCTCCCTAGGTTTTCTGTGCAGTAATGCTTTTGATATAAGTACCACAAATGTTTTCTCCCGTCTAATATTTACTTTTTACTTGTTCGCATATCCTTCATGAAGTTCTCCTCTGTATCCTTTGTTTCTGGATGTTTAACCCACATTTCTCCTATGGAAATCTGGTAAGAATATTTACAGTTACCCTTATGCTGACTGTCCATTGTGTAGAGGGCTGGAGAGACACCATCTCATCCACTCCAGGCAGGGGCTCTGACTGTTGGATGCACTTGATGGGTGAGGAATCAGCCACTCAGCTGAGCAGGATTTGAGCCTCTGGAGCCTCGAGCCCTGTGATCCTTTCTTCCCAGTCTCAGCCTCTAATGTGGTGCAAACCATCCTTGCCTGGCCCTCATAGAGCATGTTTTGGCTCGTATGTTACTATCTATGGGATATAGACAAAGAGCAAAATTGCAATTTGTCCCCATTCATTCATATATTTGACAAATATCCACTGTGCACTTCCCATGTGCCCCATGTACTTTCTTGTGCGAGGAGCCGGGGACATGGTGGGAAAAGACACAGCCCAGCTCAACAGAGGGGACAGTCTGGCCAAACCATTCTTCATTTTGCTCTGTTATTTGCTCCCTCACTTAATAAGTATCTACGAAAATCCTGGAATTCAGGTGTGGTGCATGGGGGTGGATTGGGCCTACTGTTTAAAGCTAGGAACTAGGCAGGAGTAAGATAATGTCACCAGACATCACATGGGAGCCTTGGAAGTAAGACAGAAACAACACAATCAAAGAATGATGCCAGGGCCGCCTGGGTAGCTCAGTCGGTTAAGCGTCCCACTCTTGATTTCAGCTCAGGTCAAGGTCTCAGGGTCTTGGGATTGAGCCCTGTGTCGGGCTCTGCACTCAGTGGGGAATCTGCTTGAGGATTCTCTCTCTCCTTCTCCTCTGCCCCTCCCCCTACTCTCTTTCTCTCAAAAAAAAAAAAAAAAATGATGCCAACGATGAGAAGCTTGCACAACTATGATTTAGACTTCTTCCTGGGTGCCCTGGTTTGGCTGGTTGTGTGTGCAGGCATATGCACACATGTGTGAACACGCTCATGCACACACCCTACCCTCTTGTCCAGTCTCCTGAATGGAAGCATGTATCCTGTTTGCTCTCTGGAGAGCAGAGGGCACAGCCCAGCCCCTGTCTGTGCAAGGCCAAGTCCTGGTGGTTCATGGGAAAAGACCATTCAGTCCAGAGCAATGAGCAGGAAGCTAATTTTAACCAAGAGATGCAGAATGACCTTGGCACAGAAGGAAAGGTTCCAGCAGAGATGCCCCCAGATGGTACCCTCACCCTTCCAGAAGACATCAGGCTGAGATTAGGGAACCCCCTTACCCTCTTGCCTTCCATCTTCCCAGGCAACGCTGTCAGCTCATAGGCAGCTGTCCCTTTTCACCTCATCAGTCCTCAGTAATCTGCCTTCAGACCCCTTGGGACTGGCTCCCATCAGCCCCTGTCAGCCTCTGCTGCCCACAGGGACATGGTAGCCTCGGGGCCAAATTGCTGATTGGAGATGGAGGCAGATGGGATGGGGGTGGGCAGGCTGGGCTCGCACACTGGCTCCCAGGTGCCCCCAGGGAAGACGCTGTCTGGCCTGAGCTTTGATGGGGGAAGGGAGTGTGCATGTATTGACATCCTAGTGCAGGCACAACCCTGACTCAAAGCTTCATGTACGTTACGTCAGTTCATCCCCAGCTTCCCTGTGAGGTACGTTTGTGCCCATTTTAAAGATGGCGAAACTGAGTTTCAGAGAGTTGAAATAATTTGTCAGGGATTCCAGAGCCATTAAGAGGCAGAGCCAAGAGGCAAAGTGAGCACACTGCCCAATTCCTCCAAAGCCTCTTTGTCCACAACATGATTTGCGACTGGCAAGGGAGAGAGGCCAAAGCGTTATGGGCAAAGCCCCCACCAGTGGGTTCTGGGGTCAGCTCCAGCTCTGCCTCCAGCTTGCTGTGTGGTGGGCAGCCTCAAAGCCTTAGCTCCTGCCCTCTCCTAGGGAATTCTCACTGGGGGAGGCTCTGCACAGAGGCTGATCTTGGGCTTGAGTCTTAGCTGCTTGAGCTTGGCAGATGACCTCAACCCTGAGAGCCTGGGAGCCTTGGTTTTCTCATCTACAAAAGGGGGCTAGTAACAGAACCTACTTCTGAGGGTTGTTTTGCGGGCTAAAAGAGTTTGTGTGCATAAATAAAGCTTAAAGAGAGCGCCTGACACATAATGCCAGTAGATGACATTGCCACTAGCATCCTCGATTGTGAGCATGCGTGGTATGAGATTTAAGCTTCCGTGGATGAGGGCATACTTAAGAGTTCTTTGGGTGTAGGTTCTTGTCCTACCCATTGCTGTATCCCTTCAAGGTCAAGAGAGGACCTGAGAGGTCCCTAGAGTTGCCAGTGGGATATTTTCCATGTGCACCCACCGTTCTGCCCACAAATTTTAACTTTCCCCCATTATCTTCTGGACATTCCCTGGTGGCTATTTTTAGGTCTCTGGCTGATGTCAGGCGGAGTTGTTACTCTATGAATCATCAGCCCAGCTCCTGACCTCATGCCTGGGGACTCTGGCCACCTCACCTCTCCAGGGGCTGCGTTACCGTCTCAAGGATGAGAATCCATTAAGCCTGGTGGCCTCGTCGGTGCCGGATGTTTCTCTTCCCTGCTTCTTTTCCACCAGGCATTCACAAAACCTCCCTGTCATCCTCTTGGAACAGTTTGCTTAACCTTATTAAAAGGATTGCCCCACGAGGGCCACTCAACGGTCCCTGTGCGGGCTGTGTCCGCCCTGCTCCTCACTTCTCAAGAGCACGTTTAATCTCTGTGCACTTGCCGGGTGCTTCAAGTGCCGGGCGTGGAACCAGGAGCCCAGGATTTGGGTTCTGGCCCCTCCACTCTCTATGATGTGATGGCGGGGGAGGTGCCAGCATCGCTACCCTCCTCCTGGCCCGAACGAAGAGAAACCAAGGCAAACATGCCAGGCAACACAAAGCTAGGATACCCCTTTGTAAATGGCAAGTGCTGCATCCATTCTGAGGAGTAACTGAGTTAAAGTCTCTATGCTCTGTTCCAAGAAATAAATAGGTCTTCTGGCATGGCTACAGAATGGGGTTTTCTAGGGAATCAACTAACCTGATTTGGAGAGTGTTCGTATATAAGGATTTCTATTTTCAGAAAAACCTGGAGTCAACAAACATCTGTCCCCCAGGAAACTGAGTGTGTTGGGGTGGACAGAGAAAGGACCTGGCCAAGTGTCTGGAGGGCTGGGCCCTAGTGTGTGGGCCCCATGTGCCCTCAGTTTCCCATTTGTGAGATGGAGAGTGTGGACAGAGCGTCCAACTAGGTGACTGATTTTCAAAAACAATTTTAAAGCCACACTGTGTTTAAATAACTCTTGTGGGGCAGCTGAAGGTGTGAAACAGATGTTAAGAGGGGCCTCGGTGCCCAAAGTGGGTGGGTGGGGCCTTCTCAACTCCCACCTCCATCCTACTGTGAGCTTCCTACTCCCGTCATCCCACCATAGATCCCCAAGGCTCCTAGGAGCCCAGCTTGGAACATCTTTACCAGATTCTTTCTGGAAGGATGGTTAGGTACTGAGTCCTCACTCCACCACTTAACAGCTGTGTGTCCTCGGGCCAGTTACTTACCTCTCTGTGCCCAGTTCTGTCATGTATAAAATGAGGATCATAGGACCTACCTTTTCAGGTTGTGATGGCGCTTTAGAATCAATAAATGTTGACTGATCATGAAGCTTTTGTTCACCTCTCTAAGATTCTAAACATGGTACCAAGGTTGGCTGTCTATTCCAGAAGAATTGAAGAGCTCAGCTTGGCCACAGGGTTCACCGCAAGCCTTTTGGAGGTCCAGGTGTCTGTCGCCTCCCCTGATCTGCCTGGGGTCATGGTGGCCGCTGCCTTTTGCTCTCTCTCCCCTACAGCCGAGTGCCCCAAACTGGACGTGGTTCTTTCCAGTGATGACAGAGATGCTGTGCATCCCACAAAGCCCTGTGAACACCTGAGCGTGTCCGCCAGGGTGCAGGCCCACCTGGGGATGGCTGGTGAGAGCCCTGGGCAAGTCCAGGCCACCCTGAGGTGGTGCTGGGTGGACTCCTTGGCGGGGGAAGCCGAGAGGCTCTTTCCTCAGAATAGAGTCCCATTCCCCGCCCCGGGACCTCCGCCCAGCTGGGACCTCTCAGCCGGGCCCACGAAGGCCCCTGAGCTCCAGTGCCCCGTGGGAGACAGCAGAGGCCTCGGCCTGGAGCGGTTTGTCCTGAGCACACATGAGGGAACAACCTACCCGTAAGAAACTCAGAGTCACCTGAGGGTATGTCAGAGAGGACTGAGGTTCTGTGGGGCCCAGAGTCGAAGGAAGTTGGGCTATTGTTGTTAAATGACACTATCCACCTCACACCAGTAGGAGGGCTAGGTCAAAGCAAGCAGAAGATACCAGTGTGCCAGAATCGGAACCCTTGGGGACTGCTGCTGGGGATGCACAACAGGGCCACTGCTGAGCAAACAGTATGGCGGTTCCTTAAAAAATTAAAAATGGGGGCGCCTGGGTGGCTCACTCATTTAAGCATCTGGCTCTTGATTTTGGCTCAGGTCGTGATCTCAGGGTCCTGGGATGGAGCCCCACGTGGGGCTCCATGCTCAGTGGGGAGTCTGCTTAAGACTCTCTCTCCCTCTGCCCCCCACCCTGCCCCTAGCTTGTGCACATGTGCTCTCTAAAAAAAAAAAGAAAGAAAATGAAAATAGAACTACTCTATGGTCCAGGCTTGAATCTTTTTTTTTTTTTTTTTTTAAAGATTTTATTTATTTATTTGAGAAAGAGTAAGAGAGAGAGAGCATGAGATGGGAGAGGCTCAGAGGGAGAAGCAGACTCCCCGCTGAGCAGGGAGCCTGTCGCAGGGCTCGATCCCAGCACTCTAGGATCATGACCTGAGCCGAAGGCAGACGCTGACTGAGACACCCAGGCGCCCCCAGGCTTGAATCTTGAAGAGATATTTGTACACCCATGTTCATAACAGCATTATTCATCACAGCCAAAAGGTAGAAACAACCCAAGTGTCTCTCAACAGATGAATGGATAAACAACATGCAATATAGACAACACATTGTGGAATCTTATTCAGCCTTAAAAAAGGAGGGAATTCTGACACAGGCTACAGTACGGATGAACCTGGAGGGCACAAAAGGACACATGCTGTATGAGTCCACTTACATGAGGTATTTAGAGCAGGCAAATCCCCAGAGACAGGAAGTAGAATGGGGGCTGCCAGGGGCTGGGGGAGGGGGAGTGGGGAATTGGCGTTCAGGGGGGACAGAGTTTCAGTTTGGAAGATGAACGAGTTCTGGAGATGGATGGTATGGATGTTTGCACAGCAATGCCAGTGTACTGGACACGGCCAAACAATACACTTAAAAAGTGCTGAGGGTGGTAGGTACACTTTATGCTATGGGTATTTAACCACAGTTAAAACTAAAACCAACGACAACATGAGGCCTCAGGAACCTCGAATACTACTTTTAAAGTACTTAAAGGAAAATGCGGTGGAAACTTTTATAAAATAAATCATTAAAGACAGCTTTATATTTTGTGTACATCTGGACCGTCATAGATGAGTTTGCTGGAAGCTGGTCCTCTGCTGGGGCGCCTGGCTGGCTCAGTCAGTAGAGCGAGAGACTCTTGATCTCGGGTTGTGAGTTTGAGCCCCACGTTGTGTGGAGAGATTACTGAAAAATAAAACCTTAAAAAAACAAAGCTGGCCCACTGGTATTCCAGCTTAGCTGTGGATCTTACTTATTTATAGCACACCAAATATTCTTGTTTCTGGAACTAGTCAGTCATAAGAATACACTAACACCTACTTTGTGCCTACTACTGGGTAGGGGTAGCAGAAGATTCGAAAGAAGAAATAATTATTACCTTTATGTGTTACTATTTGTGATGGGTTGGACTGTGTTTCCCCCAAATTCCTATGCTGAAGCCCGAACCCCCGGTACTTTAGGATGTGACTGTATTTGGGGATAGGGCCTCTAAAGAAGTAATTAAATTAAATATGTTCATTGGGGTGGACTCTAATCTCACTGCTGTCCCTAGAAGAAGGGGAGATTAGGACACAGACACACACAGGGAAGGCCATGTGAGGACACAGGGAGATGGTGGCCATCTGTGAGCCGAGGAGAGAGGCCTCAGGAGAAACAATCCTGCTGACACCTTGATCTGGGAGTTCCTGTCTCCAAAGCTATGAGAAAATACATTTCTGTGGTTGAAGTCCCCCAGTCTGCAGTACTTGTTACGGCAGCCAGATCTACCCTTCCATTTTTAAAGTACTCTTTAAATCCTTAAAACAACCCTGCAAGGGAGTCATTGTTCTTCCCTGTTCACAGACAAGGAAGTTGAAGCTCAGAGAACTTGAGTTATTTACCCAAGGTTGCACTGCTGGAAAGTGCGGCGATACCTAAGTCCTTGACTTCAAATTCTGGGTGCTCTTTTTGCAGTGCTGCCTCGAGGGTGGGAGGGGTATGAAAGTAGATGAAGAAAAACCACAGCAACGAATGGAAAACAAAACACTGGTGGTAGTAGAAGCCCAAGCCTGGAGACAGATCACAGAGGACAGGGGAAACACCCAGGTAAGGTGCTGGAGGTTGTCTGTCAGCATCTTTAAAGGCCTTTCTTCGGGGAGCTATCCGAATAATAATAAGAGCTAACATTTCTGCGCGTTTACCGGAAGACAGGCACTGGGATAAATGCCTCGCTTGTACTATTTTGTCTAAACCTTGAAACAAGCCTATATTTTAGGTGTTTTTTTAAAAAGATTATTTATTGGGGCACCTGGGTGGCTCAGTCAGTTAAGCGTCTGCCTTGGGCTCAGGTCATGATCCCAGGGTCCTGGGATCGAGCCCTGCATCGGGCTCCCTGCTCAGCGGGAAGCCTGCTTCTCCCTCTCCCACTCCCCCTGCTTGTGTTCCCTCTCTCGCTGTCTCTCTCTCTGTCAAATAAATAAATAAAATCTTAAAAAAAAAAAAAAAAGATTATTTATTTATTTATTTAGAATGTGAGCTGGGAGCGGGGAGGGAAAGAGGGAGAGGGAAGGAGACTCTCAAGCAGATTCTGCACTAAGCTTGCGGAGTCCAATGCCAGGCTCCATCCCACAACCTAATCACGACCTGAGCCAAAATCAAGAGTCCGAAGCTCAATCCACGGAGCCACCCAAGCGCCCCTATTTTGGGTGTTTTTATTTCATGTCTATTTTATAGATGAAGAAACTGAGGCTCAGAGAAATCAAGCCAAGGGTCCAAGGTCACACATCCTGGGAAAGGAAGTGCTTGGATTTGAACCCAGGTCTCTGTAACCCCAAAGATCTAGCCGTTCTTCTTTTTGCAACAGCGCTGCACATGTGTCTTGGCTCTGTGCAGGGAGAGGGAAGGGAAGACACGGTCTCCATCACAGGTGGGAAGACGTCTGGGTTCAAGGCTGGGTGTGCTCCTCAGCAGAGCTCTGGGTGGAGGGCAGCCATCAGATGTCTAGGGCCCGGGCCCTCCCTCTCATCTCCTCCCACGTGCAGATCCTGGCGGGAGAATATGGCCTCCACAGCCCTGAGTGAGCTGCCTTCCCACTCGGAAGACAAATTCCCAGAGCAGGAAATGTCGCCTTTGCCGTTCATGCTCTCTCTGTGTCTCTGATTCTCTCTGTCTTGTCTCTCTCTGTCTCTATCTCTGTTCTCGGTCATGCTGTATCTCTCTCCACATCCTCTCACGCTTCACTTTCTGGCTGGGAATTGAAAGGCTTCCTGTCCTTTATAAAAGGATCTCCATTCCTAACGAACCCCCCCCCACCCGGGGGCACTCAGGCTCAGTTCCTGGCACCCCTGAGGCAAGTGCACCTCCTGGTGGGGAAAAGTCTCCCTGGTCCCTCAAGGTCCGGCTCCAGCCTCACCCCCAGGAGACCTCTGTGCGCCTGACAATGTGCGTCGGAGAAGGTGCTAGGCTTGCGGGCTTCTTTTCTAGTTTCTGCAGGTTAGAGCTTGCATAGAGAACTGGGAAAAGCCACAGACGTGAGCTCGTCCTGCAAGTGCAGGACCTGAGCATCAGGCTTGGAAGCCCAGATGCCCTGCAACCTGCCCTCCTGGGAGAGGTACTTCCGGACCCCACGCAGCCCAGCCCCGTGGGTCCCAATCCTGGCTGAACTCTAGTACCAGCTGGGGACATCTAAAATGTGCCGATGGTCGGGCCCCGCCTGGAGTCCTGGCACTGGTATTTTTAGATGTGCCCACCTCCCTGTCATGGCCCAACGTCCACCTGCCATCCTTTGAACTGTAGCCAGGGTTGAAACTATAGGAAAGATGGGGTTTCCAGATCCTACCTTCGAACTGCTGGATCAGAATCTCAGAGAGAGACTAGAAGCCTGTCTTTTATTTATTTTTTCAAGGATTTATTGATTTGAGAGTGAGGGAGAGAGCACGTGGGAGGGGGGCGGGGGAGAGAATCTCAAGCAGACTCCCTGCTGAGCATGGAGCCCAACGCAGGGCTGGATCCCATAACCCATGAGATCATGACCTAAGCTGAAACCAAGAGTCGGGCGCTTAACCAATTGAGCCACCCAGGCACCCCAAGAAACCTGTCTTTCAAAACAAGGAGCTGAAGTGATTTTTAGAAACAGTGCAGTTACAAAGCACTGGGAGACGCCCCCCCCTTCATCTTTATGGGAAGGCAGTGGGGTCCAGTGAGGTGATGAGCCAGCCCCAGGCCTTGCAGCTTGTGGACAGCTGGGGCCCAAGTCGCTGGAAACCAGTTCAGAGGGGCCATGAGAGGCAGGGAGGTGGTGCCAGGCCATAGGTCCAGGCTGTTAAGCGGGAAGGAGGAACTCATTTCCTATCCTGCTTATACGAGCTCCTTCCAGTCCTACCTCCAAAGGCATCCTTAGGTCCTCTCAGCGCCCTGCTCCTCTGTGGGCCCTATGGGCTCAGATCTGTCTCTGTCTGGTGTCCTCCCCTCTACAGAGGCTGTCCACTCTCTGGTGCCCTGAATTCTAGCTTAGTTCCCTCCAGCCATGCCCCCTCATCCCAGGGTCTGGGCCTGACAGCCCCAATCCCCAGAGATTCTGGGGAGATGGGGTGTGGGCACTAGGCCTCCTCCAGAGCGGGGGAGGCTGAGCTGCAAATTTTATTCTGAAAGACTCAGCAGCCAACTCCCCCAAAGAGCCCTAGGTTCCTGGGGAGGTCAGAGGCAATTCTCTGGGGACCCTCACTGCCCCGAGGACAGGGTTCCCTGTCCCTAGAGCCCTCTACCTCCTGAACCCTGGACTGCCTAGGGGAGATCTGTCCAAGCCCCAATCTGACCACGTTGCCCGCTACACACACACACACACACACACACACACACACACACACACACGGCTCTACCTGAGACTTGCTCGGTGAGCCTGCCTGACCTGGGCCAGCACCCCCTGCTCGTGAGAGTGTCCTGCTCGCCTACATAGTTGTTTATGGCAAGGGGCTGGCGGCAAAGAATGGGTTCAAACCTGGGGTCCAGCCCTGGCCCGCTGAGAGCCTCTGGACAAGCTTTGTGATGTGGAGTCTCTGCCATTTACTTCTTGTATGGAAAGGAGTAGAGGCATAATAACAATGGTGATGCCTTCCCAGAGCTGTTTGTGAATCTATAGATAGTATGGGAATGTGCTCCGGAAATCACAAGGACTATACGGACATGTATTTTTCTTTGCCCAGTCACTCCTGTTCCCCTGCAGAGGCAGGCCCCGCTGTGAGCTTCTCCCAGCCCAGCAGCTCCCCGCTACTACTCTGCAGCCAGTCTAGCAGCTATGCTTGGGTCCACATCCCCAGCCCCCCATTAATGAGCAGTGTGACTTAGGAATACTACCCAAACTCTTTGTGCCTGTCTTTCTTCCTCTGCACACAGCGTTGTAATATTTCTGCCTCCTTGGGTTACCAGGATCAAAGGAGTCAAAACATGGCAAGTTGATGGCCAGGGGTTCAAAGGGAGGGAAGGAGGGATGAATTGAAGCACAAGGGATCTTTAGGGCATCAAAACTCTTCTGTATGATAGTGTAATGCTGGAGGCAAGTCATTATATATTTGTCCAAACCTATACAACATAACACAAAGAGCGAAGCCTAATGTAAACTACAGGCTTTAGCTAACAATAATGTGTCAATTTGGCTCATCAATTGTAACAAATGTACCACACTATTGCAAGATGTTAATAAAAGGGGAAATTGAGGGGTGGGGGTGGGGGTAAATGGACATTCTTTGTACTTTCCGCTTGTTTTTCGTAAACCTAAATGCTCAGAAAAATCTATTATAATAAATCTATTTAATAATAATCTATTATAATAAATCTATTATAAATAAAACAAACAAAAAAACCTGTGACAAATAGCGAGCCTCCTGAACAGTGCAAAGGCTTGAACGTTTTTTTGGTGTTACCATCTCATCATTGTCCACACATCGTTGATGAGCATGGTCGCAAGACTGGGAGCCCAGGGCACTTGCTCCCCTGTGCACGCACCCCCAACAAGCACGGCTCCCACCGACAGTTTGGGCGTTTTGCTGAGCAAAGAGTCCCCGACTCAGACCTGGAACCCAAGGATTTCTGAGGTGAGGGCGCCACCTGCTGGCCCTGCTCAAGCCTCCCCTAAAAGGCAATGACCACTCGGTCTGCGGCGTTGTCCTCGGGGTGGGAGTCTCGGTTTCCACCGATCCGCGAGTCCCTCGTTGTGCCACTCATGCAAACCACCTGTGTCACGTAGCGAGGTCCAGGCTTGTCACCAGTAACGACATCTCGTGACTTTATTACGGAAAAGTCCCCAACGTGTTGGAGCGCAATCAAGATGAGGGCAGGTGGACGCTTCTCTGGGCGGAGGTCTCGGAGGACCCAGTCCTGCTTCTGGGCTGGCAGAAAGGGGTGCGACGGCGCAGGTCGGAGCAGCGGGACTCCCAGCCACCGGTAGCCGACTTCTCTTCTCGCTTTTGGCGCCAGCACAGGGGAGTCTTACAGGATGCCAAACATTTAACAGTGTGCCAGGCGCTATTCTGCACATCTTACTGGGGTTAACTAATATAATCCTCTTGAGGAACATACGAGGTAGGTACTATTATGGTTCTTCCCCACTGTACAAATGAGACAGGGAGGAACACAGAGGACAACTGACTCACCCAAGGTCACACAGCCAGAGAAGGGTGGGGCTGCAATTGGATGTCCGGAGTCCATGCTGTGTGAGCGACCTCTCAGGCCGCCTCTACCTCTACTTTCCTCATCTGAGAAATGGGTGTACCAATTCCTCCGTGCCTTTCCAGGCTGGCTGGGGCTGGAATAAAAGCTGCGAGGTGAACACGCCTGGTCCATTCTACAGGTTGGGCCGCGGGTGCGAGCCATCCCCAGGCCCCAAGGGTGCCAGACCCGTGTCACCGCGCCAGGGCCTAGGGTTGCAGCTCGTACTGCTGCTCGGTGGCTGTGTGGAAGTCCTCGAGCACCGACTGCAGGAACTCGAAGGTGGGCCGCTCCTCTGGCCGGTTCCGCCAGCACTCGGCGATGACACCGCGGTACAGCTCGGGCGGGCACGAGTCGGGGCGCGGCATGCGGTAGCCGCGCTCCACGCTGCGGATGACCTCGGGGTTGCTCATTCCTGCAGGCCGAGGGGACGCAGAGCGCGGCTGAGGGGCGGCCGGGCCCGTGAGGCACAGACCGCAGCCTCCTCCCTCGCAGGTCACCGCGCTGCCTGGCTGTGCCAGAGAAACATCCCTGAGGCTGGCGATGGTCTCCTTAGTGCGGGGCAGTTCCTCCGTGTGTGGGACCCTGTCTTGCTTATCGGCGATGGGCACACAGCCGAAGCCCGTCCCTCACTGGGCAGGTGCTCCGTGAAGACGCACCAGCCAGCAGAGGGACACCGCTCGCTGCAGGCTGCTGAGCTGCCCAAGCCCTTCGGGGGCTGGGCCGGGGGGCTGGGAAACTGCACAGTCAGGATAGGGCTTCCCGGAGTACACCCCAGGTGGAAGGCCAAGGGAGAGACAACCTGTCCTCAAGTGAGAACAAACCAGCTTGGAGTAAACTTGAGTTCAGACACTGACCTTCACTTAATTCTTGGTTTGGGGGTTTACTGACCTCTGCTGAATGAAGGGGGCACAGCCCTGTTGCCAAAAGCAATGTTGAGGAAGAGGGCGGAGCCTCTGTCCCCAGAGTGGCATACATGGGTCTCTGTTCCGACTGCGGGGACCCCATTCTGGCATGGATGTGGACAGCCCCAGGCACCAAGGATGGGCTATCTGTCATCACAGCCATTTCTGGAAGGCAGGGAGCCCATCTAGCCACCTACCTGGGTAGGGTACACGCCCATAAGTGACGATTTCCATCAGGAGGATTCCAAATGACCACACGTCTGCTTTGATGGTGAACACCCCAAAATGGATGGCCTCTGGGGCAGTCCACTTGATGGGGAACTTGGCTCCTGTGAGAAAAGCCAAGAGCAGCGTTGTGAGGCCATGACTGCCTGTCCCTATGCACCAGTCCCTCCCCCCTTTTGCAGGGCTTGGACCACTCTACACAACAGAGATGCTCCCAGAGACCCACTGAGACCCACTAGGGCACGGGAGCAGGCACGTTTAGACACTAGGGGTCCACAGCACAAGACACAACCTCTGTCACCCTGTTTGGGTCCTGGCTCGGTGGGCGTCACAGGGCAACCCACATGTGTTTCCACCTGGGACAGAAGGGTCATGTTCCACCTCATGTGTGTTTAACAACAGGAATCCATGGCTTGAGCAAGTCACCTTAACTTGTCCCTGTCTCAGTTAATCCCTACCTGCAAGATAGAAATGATGACATAGGACTCATGGACCATCTAGGGTCACAGTGAGGAGGGAATTCCAATGCCGCTGTCCCATGAAGCCCCGTGGATGCCTGCAGCCCTGGTCAGCATTCAGAGTAGACGGCATACAGCTCAGCCCTGGATTACCTCCTTCCTTGCCCTGCTTTCTTGATCTCCCCAGCCAGCCTGAACTTTCCTCAGGGCACAAGCCCCACGGATCCTTCTCCTGTACCAACTGATTAATATGCTCAGCTAATATTGCTGGCTAGCTTACTTGAGACATGTATTTGCCATTTCAAATCCTCTCGTGAAGAGGATTTTTTTTACCTCAGTTATACCAACACAGGAAAGCAGAGTGCTCTGTGGAAACCCTAATTCGGGTATAAGCTTTTGCTGCTCATGCTTCAGAAGTGTTTTCCAAAGTGTGTTCTGGGAAACCCTAGTTCCATGGGAGGCTAATAGAAGCTAAGTAGAAAAAGTATCTTGGGCTCAAATTAGTTTGGGAGAGACCAGGTGAAGCAAATGTACACTGTTTCTTTGCTGCAGGACTTCTCAGTGCCTTTAATATGTTGGCGTGCACCAGGAATCTCCAAAGGGGGCCTGAACAGACTATGCAGCATCTCCAAACCTACTCCATCATAAAGCCATTCCTCATCGGGCACTAGTACTCTGCAGAGCACCTTTAGGGAAATGCTAGTCTACCTGGGAGTAAGGCCAGAATTGGGAAAACCACAAAGCTCTCAGATCTCTTCACACAGGGCTCTGCTCTGGACCGGCAAGGAGAAGTCCCAGGGGGTTTGAGGAGTTGGGGAACGTAAGGCCCAAGGTCTCCGCTCACCTTCTTGGGCGGTGTATTCACTGTCAATGATGCGGGCCAAGCCGAAGTCAGCAATCTTACAGCACAAGGTCTCAGACACCAAGATGTTGGCTGCCCTCAGGTCGCGGTGGATTGAATTCATTTGCTCAATATACGCCATTCCTTCGGCAATCTGACGGAAGAGGCCACACAGTGAAGGACAGCGTAGGGACCTCCAAGCAAGGATGGAACCCACCCAGCGTTCCTTGCACAGCCCCAGTGAGGAGAGGAAGGAAGCTGCCCACCTATCTGGGGGGCCAGGCTTCACCCCCTCACAGCCCGGAAAGGGCAGGAACATTTGGGGGTCTGTGTTTGTGTTTATGCTCGTGTTCGTTGGCAGGTGCATAGCGGGTGGAGGGTGCTGCTGGGGAAGGAGCAGGTTCCTGAGTAGAGAGGAAACCAGCTTCCACTGCTCCTCAGCTGAACAAGCCATGCACCCCAGCCCTCGAAGAGCCCAGAAAAGCAGAGACGCTGGTGTCAGGGCCAGAGCTGCTGAACCCCTCCTCACCCACCTCTGTCTCCTTCCAAATGTGTGCCCGGGAGGAAGGCAGCAGAATGAAAGCAGGAGAAGAAGGTCTCTCAAGGGGCAGGGGAAAAGGAGGGCAGGGAAGGAGGGAAGGGAAGGATTTTAACTCCTCGCCCAGTCGGAAGCACTGTTCTGGAGCAGGGAGCCTTGGATCGGAGCTGCTTAAGCTCCCGGAGGGGTCCCTGTCCTGACCTGCAACATGAAGAAAGGGGTCTCCAGGGTGCGGAGTTGAGGTGGGCGTTATACCACACGGGAGGCCGAGGGCCTGACCCAGCGCTGCCTGAGGCAGGCACTCAGAGGGCATGCGCAGAATCCCTGTGGCCCAGAGGCCGTTTCTGTTTCTGTCCCCGATCGCCAGCACCGGGCTTTATTCACGGCACTCCCGATTGATGGATGCAGAAATCGAGGCAGAGAATAGAATGCTAATGTACCTCCTCAGACCAGCAATGGCAAGAAGGCAGCACTGAAATTCATTCCACTTCTCCGTATGTGTCCATCTGCACTGGTTTATTCATGAGTCCATTCACTTGGTCATTTAGTTATTCCTTTGCTAAATCATTGCATCAATATACATTTATTGGTATGCTACTGTGGGGACTAGAAAGCTGAATACCAAATATCTTGGATCTGGATAGCATTTACTAGTACTCCTCCCATTAACAAATATGTACTGAGCAGTACTAGAAATACCACCAAAAAGAAAGAAAAAAAAAGTTGTGAGGGACCCCGATGTGCTTTCAAGAAGACTACACCACGCACAATGCTAACAGAAACTCGTGTACTAAGTGCTCTCTGCCACTTTCCCATCCAGGGAAATTTGAATTGAGTTTATCTTGGGTCTTGAAGGTTGATGAGGATTTTGCCAGATGAAATGCCAGGATTTTGCCCAGGCGTTCTGGATGGAGAGGGCAAGCCTGAGCGAGGGCTCACGGGTGTGACAGGACATTTGGGGGCTGCTGTGGGGCTGCAAAGTAGGGCACACGGGTTATGGTTGTAGGGGAGATTTGCATCTCATCCTGCAAAGCAGGAAAGGGAGCGCCCAGAAGGGTACTGCGTGTCTACACGTGTGCATGGTGAGACCCTCGCATGATTAGAATGCGGTTTAGAAGCTGTTCACTTGGAAGGTTCTGATTTTCTGGTTTCCTAACCCTTAGATTCTTGGCCACGTCTAGGTGTAAATGCCGGTGGCTTTTCACATCCTTCGCCCCAGGGACGCAGAAAGAGACAGAGGAGAGTGAGAAAAGGCAAAGAAAGAAAGAAAGAAGGGGTGGACACGCTTATCACTGTTATGTGGTTTGAAACTGGTTACCAGCGTTAATTTTCCGAGACCACTCAGCAGCCTGCTCAAACCCATGTGCGCTTACCTCAGTGGAAAAAGGGCATCATGACATCAGTTCCTGCACGGATACTAATGACAGATAATACCAGCCAAGGTGGGGATGGGGTGGTGTGGGCTGAGGGGGAGGTTTCCTCTCCACAGGCGGATGTGTGTGTCTTTCTCTGCCTCACCGGCTGACCACAGACCAGAGCTTTTCTGCTGAGAGTCCCAGTCCTAACAGACACACACACTCAGGGCCACCAGATGTGTTTTCCTGCCAGTTAGAACCCTCAGCTAACATCCCCGGGGAGGAACGATCCCCCCTCTCCATTTCGCTCTTCACCTCATGAAGTCTGGATTGCGATTCACCTGCTAGAGAAGGCATTTCTGGGCACAATCTGAGGAAGAAAGGTGGTCACAACAGAACACCCGTCCACACTGTTGCATGGAATTCAAGTGAACTCTCTGGGTTTCCCACACCATCCGTTCTCCCTCTCTTCCTGAGTACTAGGGCTCACCTCATTCCATCCTGACGGCCCAGAATAAAGACTACATTTCCTAACCTCCCTTGCGGGCTAGGTTTGGCCAGGTGACATGGTTGGGGGTGGGGGGGGGGGAGAAATGTTAAAGCAAGGATAGTAGGTGACTTCAGGGACATGTCTCTAGAGGGAAGAAGGTGGGCTTTCTTCTCTCTTACTTCTTCCTGCCAGTTGAGAAGAGGACAAGATGGTAAAGTGTGAGCAGACATCTTGGGCAAGAAGATGACATGCTAAGTGCCCAGCAGGTGCAAGAAATATGGGTCCCTGTGTCTTTGAGGGAAAGACCCACCTACCTGCCCCCACATAGACCACCTCTGGATGTTTACAAATTTAAACCATTATTACTTTGGGGTTTCTGTCCTTCCCAGCCCAACCTAAATTGAATGGATACAACCTCTGAATAGCCAATTTTGTGAAGCCACAGGGCACAGAGGAGAGGGCCTGGGGTCATTACTCTGGGGCTCCGCTATACTTAATAGCTCACAAACCTGGGCTGACATGTCGATCAGTCTGGGAAGGGACAATCTGCTACCTTCATCCGTCTTCAGGAAATCCAGTAAGCATCCTAAGGAAAGAGAAGTTCCATCTGCTCTTCTGCAAAATGATCCAAGCCTGGCTGTGCCCGTCTCTCCCAAGTGGGGGCTGCTCCCCACCTGGCATCAGGAAGCATGGGGCACCCTGTCAGATCTCTTGCACACAGAGAATAAAACCCCCCACAGCTGCAGAGCGCTTTCTGCTTTACAGAAATTCTAGTCTCGGGAGTCAGAGCATCCCAGGAGGCAGGTACTGTGCTCCCAGCTGCTCAGAGGAAGGTCTGTTCCAGCCACGTTCAGAGCCACCCAGCCAGGGAGCCAGGAGCAGAACCAGCTCTTCTGACCATAAGTTTAGTGCCCATTCCTGGCATGACGTTCCAAAGGGTCTTCTTGTCCCCTTCACCCTTTGTTGGCAGAGATTCTGCCTCTGAGGACCAAGGGTGCAAGAAAATGCCAGAATGGAGAGATCTGCCTCCTGGGGTTTGGTGCCGGGGACAAATGCAGCTCCGCCATGGCATCTAAGGGCTGGAAGGGATGGTCACCTGAGGTGGGGCTGAGGTGAGCAGGGGAGCTACTGTGCTCCCAGCTCAATGGGGGGCCCCTTCAGGATGATTTCTAAGGAGCTAGGTTAACATGGCAGGTTAGGCTCCTACAGGAAGGAGTGGGCAATCAGAGTCACAGGAGGGGTGGGAAGGAGGTCACAGGCTGACCCCCGGCCCACTGCCCCATGAGACCTTGCCCCCCCTCCCCAGCCCCCGTGGACCTCCACAGCCAGCTGGCCTGCCCTCTCTTTCACCCATGCTGTCAGTTATGGTTGTCAGAGGTCCACGGCTAGTGAGTGGCAGAACTGGGACCAGAACCCATCTCTGGACGCCCGGTCGACCACTCTTGGCAATGCTCTGCCCTCCCTAGTGGGCATCCAACAGTTCTGGGCTCAGGAGATGCCCTCCAAAAATGTTGCCTGAAGTGTGTCTGAATGGGGGACACAGCTCTGTAAGAACCATGGGCCCATCTTGTTTCTCACCATCCTTCCTGCCTGCCCCCCAGCACGGGGAATACCTTAGATCTATAAGACGTTGGCTAATTGACGCAGCCCATGGCCCAGTGATGCCCCCATGGAGGTCCCCTGACCGGCAGACCCACTGCAGCAGATCAGCCTCAGTCTTCTGGGCCCCCCAAGCCTGGACCCCGCCCCTCCCTGCCCCGTCTGACGATGCAACCCCACTCAGGGCACCACCTCTGGCCATGTACTCCGTCACGATGTAAATGGGTTCCTTGGTGACCACGGCATAGAGACGAACTAGCCTCTCATGCTGGAGAGTTTTCATCAGGTTGGCCTCTGCCAGGAAGGCCTCCGGAGACATGGTTCCCTCCTTTAAGGTCTTGATGGCCACTTTCACGTTGTTCTTGTAATAACCTGAGCCCGGGTCGGGGAGAGAATACAGAAGCCATTCAGAAGACCCAGACGCTGCAGAAGGTGATCTCTTCACTACAATGTATATCAGCTTGCAGAAGCCATCCTTATTCTATAGGTGGAGGACTGAGGCCAGAGCTGTCCCCCGCCCCCCCAAGAAGGAGCTCTGGGCTCAAACGTACAGCTCCTGCAGGTAACAGATGAGCTGGCCTCCCTTGCAGGATGCCAGCCTGTCTCAGCCTCCTGTGCTCGTCTGGAGCCTCAGGAAGTTGAGGAACTTCCTTGCCTGGAGGGGGGCCGTTTTACCTCCTCACCCCTGCACCGGGTCTATGTCGTGTCCCTTCTGTCCTCCCTATAGCCTGCCCCCTTTCCCGACATGAGTCTTTTCTACCACATGATAGCTTCAGTCTGGAAATGAGCATCCCAGCCCGTGGCAACACTTGGAGGCAGAGGTGGCTTGCAGACCTCCTTCCCTCCTTTCTGTGCCCTGCAGTGTTCCTTTCCCACTGTACCTCCACATTCTCCCTTCCCTCCATCAAGTCCCCCACCCACATGAAAGGTAAAAGATAAATCATAATTGGACTCGCCCTTCTCAGGGGAGCTTCGCAAGGACCTACGTAGGGCTCCTGCTACAGGTGCTTCGGGCATCAGTCCCGGGTGCTGGAGGGTTTGGGGATGCAGCAGGATCCGACTTTGATATCATGCCCCAGAGATATGGACCGTTCCAGGGATAAAATAGAGCACTGCCTTTTATAGTCTGATAGTGCCCTTGGTGAGCAGGAGAGTGGTCGTCAGCTACACATACAGGGACCTGGGAGTTAAATGACTTGGCTAGTCACCCCTCTACAAGCAGGGGCTTGGTCTATTATTAGAGTCCTAGAGCTCCCGGGTCACTGTTGACCATGTTTAACAGGTCATTTCATCTGGCAAACCAAAGCTAAGAGGAGTTAGCCAGATGTTCAAGTTCACACACCAGTCCATGGCAGGCTAGCCCTGGGCGGTGAAGAGTGAGGGAGGGAACCAACTAAGGTGTTGGGAGAGCTGGAGTCTACTCCTACTGCACCACCGTGGTGTCCTAACAAGTGAGGGCAAGTCACTTCAATGTTCTAGGCTTGCCTTCATTACCTCATCTGTAAAATGGGTACCATTGCCTCTGGCCCTTCTCCCGAATAAGCTCTCCGGGGAAGCACAACGCACTGTGCATATCCCAAGCCTTCTGTGCTTCAGGACGCGGGGCAGGGAGAGAAAGGCTCCTGGCCGCCATGTACTCACCCATCCAGACTTCGCCAAACTGCCCAGACCCGAGTTTCCTGACCAGCTTGAGAGACTGCCGGGGGATTTCCCATTCATCCTGGGCCCAGGGGTTTTGAGGAACCAGGCTCACACAGGGGTGGGTCAGCCGCTGGCATAAACCATCCCCTTTCTCTGCATTAGGGAAGAAGAGATGGGGCTGGAGGTTACCAGAGCAACCGGATCACAGCTCTCCCTTGGGAACCATATCCTTCCCAGCTGTGTCCCCTTCTCATTTTTGCCGACCACACTCCCATGTCCAAGTACACGTATGCCCGGGTACACATATACCACACACACTCTCTGCCATTTGTAGTCATTTTGTATAAAGCAAGGCATGCTGTCCATTGACCTGCTCTCTCTAAGATTGAAAATCCTTGTTATTCTCCAAGTGGTCACATGCTGAGTGAGCCAGTAGAAGGGACTAAGGACATAAACTTTGAATCATTATGTTGATATTTGCCCAACCTTGGGATAATCCCCCCCCCAAGATGGCACCAGTGAGTCACATGATCTTGAGATCTTAGTGATAGATCCAAGGGCTCCTCTCCCCCCCGCCCCCCAACACATCCTCCGCTCTTACGAGAATAATACTGCACCAAAGCCTGGAGAGTAGGGAAGGTGATGCGGGGAGAGATGTAATAGCCCCCTTCATCCAGGGAGCGGATCTTGTAGTGTTTGATCATCTCCCCCTGGGTGGTCACATCCTTCACAGTCAAGGAAAAGGCACCTACAGGAGTAATAAAAACACATGGTGTACGAAGGGAAAATCAGGATTGGGATTTGGGCTTCATTTCAAAGCCTCCCCAAATTCTGCTCCCCATTTTGACCCTTTCCACCATAAGTTACCTTTCTTTCATCTCAACCTCAACCCTCCAGAAAGCCTTTCCTATTCCTCTCCACCCAACTCAGACCTTGATGTTTCTCCCAAAGTTCAGCCAGGGAATCCCGGAACTCTGGAGCAGGGGCAGGATGTTCTCGTAGCAAACATGCTGTCCCCCACTTGGGGACCTGGTCATTCGGGGACCCCCTTTGCCATGGACTATTGAGAAATGTAGAGTTATTGGAGGAACTAGAGGATTGACTGATTCATGGATTCATTCACCCATTCATTCTAACTGAAAAGGCTGCCCTGCCCCCACAAGGAATAGCAAATCCCAAATTTAAGCACTCATGTCCATGGAGGAGAACAGAATAACTTATTTCCCAAATTCATACACATCTACGCACCTTGTCATGTATATCACTGTCTGCCTGCAGACAAGGCGTAGGTAGCAGAAGCTAAAGGTTAAGAGCAATTTAGGAAGCAAGAGTTTCCACCCGAGAAAAGTCTTTCCACAAACTTGATGTTTTTATAAAATGCCTCTGTCCAGATCTCTGCGTATCACGCCCGCCACTCTTAATTAGAAGATGAGGAAACTGAGGCCAGGAAGGGGAACGTCCCTTGCTCTGGGTCACCCGGCTGGTTAGCGGCAGGCTTGAAGGCTCCCGATCCTCCCCGAGGACGCATTTGCGGTAAGCGATAATACCACGCTCCCCCGCTAGGTGTCAGGCTCGGACGCCTCTTCATCTGGGTGCCCACGCCTGGTTTTTCCGAGGTGCCGTTCGTCTCCATCGCAAACCACCTTTCCCTCTCATCTCCCTTAGCTATTGCGCCTCTCATCACCTACTTGCAAAACGATGCAAGAAGTGTGTGCACCTTGCCGTCGCTAGGCCCATCCCACGCCCGCGACCCCAGCTCCACCCTGCACGCTGCAAACTGTCTCCCCCACCTCGCCCCGGTTAAGTGCAACCGTGTCCCAGTATCTAAGAAACCGGAGAGTGGCTCTAGTGGGTTCATTCAACCTCACACCACCCCGGTAGTGAGGAAGAGGGCCTTTCTTCCCCCTCCCCTCCTTTTTTTTTTTTTTTTTCCAACTGTACCCTGTGTAGGAGGCATCATAAGAAGCCTGGGAGACCCTGCTCTCCTCCCCACGATGCTGCTACGGGAGCTCATGATTTAGGGCCTCCCGCTCGCAGGGGCTCATCCAAGGGCCTGTCCCCCATTTCTTTTCACAGTTTAATATTCTTCTTAAAGGACACCTCCAAATCCTATCAGCTGCAGGTTCAGGGCTCCCAGAGATTGAGATTTAAAACCCGCAGAACTGTCTGCTTTAGGACTGGGAAACTAGTTGGTCCTCACACAGATACCAGTAAAGGGAGGCTTGAGAGGCTAAGTGACGTCCTGGAGGCAACACGGGGTGAGAATTCATTTCCCCTGCTTCTGAGGGCAGCGTTCCTTCCCTGTCTTACATCCGCTGGCTGTGGTTTGCAGATGCGGATGGAGGGCACTTGCTTCGGAGTTGTGAGGAGCACGCGTGCAAAGGTGTCTATGTGTGTATATGGGCTTGGTGATGCTGGGGCAGTCCTGCAGCCCCGGCTCCACCTGGCCAATTTCCAGCATGGACTAGCTTCCCCAGGGTGGGCAAGGACAGGAGAGGTAGCCCCACCTTTAGAGAACCCCTTCCTCCATCCTCAGGTTGGGGGTCCCTTTCTCTCCAGAGGGCACCTTAGCAATAGACAATGACTAAGACATTATGTGCAGGGGGAAATCACATGATTCTGGGACTTGCGTCAATATAGTAGGGGTGGGGATACACAGGAAACAAGATCGGCTGAGCGATCGTCAAAGCGGAGTGTTGGGTACAAGGGGTTCCATGATACTATTCTACTTCTGTACATGTTTGAAATATTCTATAAAAACAAAACAAGTATGTCACCTCCAGTGATTCCCATATCATTTCTTGGTCATAGGTGCTTTGCCGTTAAAATGGAATAGTAGCAATATGGCAATATCCATATATATATATATATATATATATATATATATATATATATATGTACATATAGATTTAATTCATCCACTGGTGCATTTCCAGAAATTCTGTACAGAGCACCCAACTTCCCAAGGCACCCCTCCTACTCCTCTACCTGACCCTGACCCTTTAAAGGGCAGGGAGGCGTCGGGATCTCCCCTGAGCCTCCCAGGGTGTAATGAGCAGCTCTCTTTGTCCCACTTTTGCTGTTCTAGTGCTTCTACTCACTGCAGTTATCAAGCCGTGATGGAGCTGAGGGACAAGGCCGGCGGGGTGCTCCCACTAAGCAGAACCTCTGTCTCCTCTCATTGCCCCAACCACAGGGAACCAACTTGCAGCCCAGCCACCGTCTCTGCCCGTCCTCCTCTGATGTCACGGTCGCCACCTCTTCTCCAGTTAAAAATTGGCCACAAGGATGTAAGAAGTCTTTATGGGCCATGTCCTGTTGAACAAAGGCTTTCTTCACATTGCTTGGGAAATTCCCTTCCACCAGCCCACGACAGGCTAGTTGGACACACGGTAGAGCTTGTGCAGCCTCTTAGATGATGTGGGCTCTGACCCTCCGACCCCTGTTCACTGTTGGCCTCACGGGAGTCACTTCCTCCCTTGGGGACTCAGTTTCCTCACCTTTCAAATGGGGATATTGGCTCAGCATCCCAAAGACGGCAAATATGTACCATATATAATAAGGTTTGGAGCAGCATGTTCCTAACAGCCCCAAGCTGGAAACAGCCCCTGTCTCCCAACATTAGAAAGGAGAAACAGCTTACAGAATATTCATATGCTGGGTTCTGTACAGCAGTGAAAGTGAACGGGCTACTGTCCTCCCCAACAACATGAGGGGACCTGTTACGGGCTGGACTGTGTCTTTCCCAAATTCCTGTGTTGGAGCCCTCACCTCCAGTACCTCAGAATGCGACTCTATTTGGAGATGAGAGCTTTAAAGAGGTAACTACTGAAGTCATCGGGGGCGGGGGGGCCTAATCCAATATGACTCGTGTCCTTGTTAGAAGAGGAGATTAGGACGCAGACTGAGGACAGACCAGGTGAGGACACAGGGAGAAGGCGGCCATCTGCAAGCCAAGGAGAGAAGCCTCAGAAGAAACCAACCCTGCCGCCACCTCAATCTTGGACTGCCAGCCTCCAGCACCGTGACACAGTACATTTCTGTGAAGCCCCCCAGTTTCTGGTACTTTATTACAGCAAGTCTACCAGATTAATATAGAATGTCACAAACAATGTCGAGTGGGAGGGACAAGACATACAAAAATAAAAATGGTATGATTCCACTTGCATAAAGCTAAAGAATATATAAAACAGGGGCGCCTGGGTGGCTCAGTCATTAAGCGTCTGCCTTCGGCTCAGGTCATGATCCCAGGGTCCTGGGGTCCAGCCCTGCATCGGGCTCCCTGCTCCGCGGGAAGCCTGCTTCTCCCTCTCCCACTCCCCCTGCTTGTGTTCCCTCTCTCGCTGTGTCTCTCTCTGTCAAATAAATCAATAAAATCTTTAAAAAAAAAAAAAAAAGAATATATAAAACATGGGTGGCAAGGAAGGATTTCCCTAAAAGTTGGGGTGCCTGGGTGGCTCAGGCGGTTAAGCGTCTGCCTTTGGCTCAGATCTTGATCCCAGAATCCTGGGATCAAGTCCCGCATCAGGCTCCCTGCTCAGCGGGGAGTCTGCTTCTCCCTCTGCCACTCCTCCTGCTTGTGTTCCCTCTCTTGCTGTCTCTCTCGTCTCAAATAAATAAATAAAATCTTTAAAACAAAGAAAAGAGGATTTCCCTAAATGTTGAGATAGCAGTGACCTCTCTGGGGGGTGGGTAGGTTGAGTCAGAGGGGGCACAAGTGAGCAGTGAGAGGGGCTGTGGACGTCTGGAATGTTCGCTCTCTTGTGGCTGCACAGGTGTTTACCTATTATGACTCTATGATTATACCCTCACTTATAATTTATGCAGCTTTTATAAGTTTTATATGTCAAAACAAAGGAACTTTAAGAAGGAAAGAAGGAGAGAAAATCAAATGAAAGAGAAAGAGAAAGCCCGGTGGCCTGTGGGCGGCGGCGGCAGAAATGTTTCGCTCAGTCAGAGGGTTTGAATCCATGAGTGCTCCCAGTTCTCCACAACGGCCACCCCCCTTCTTTCATATCCAGCTATGGGCCATTCTCCAAACTTCTGTCACATTCCAGGCTCCTGTAATTGCCTCTGGCTGAGATGATTTCTAAGGAGTCTACTGGCTCCCAAATCCTTTGATTCCAAAACGTGGCTCTGGGTCGCGCCCCCTCTTCCGACCCCGCCAGCCTCAGTGTCCCCGTTGATCCAGAGATGATGCACGGTGGCCTGGGCGGGAGCAGCCCTCCAACTGCCTCTCCTCCCTGCGCCCTGTACATTTCCAACCTGGCCAGTGGAGACCTGTTAGCGCCACAGCCTCACACTCAGCTACTGGGCACTAGACGGGCTGTCCAGGCAGGTCCTGAATTGAGAGGGAGACAGGAGACCCGGAAGCCACCAGGGTTCCCCTGGCTGGCATTCCCCTCCCAGAAGCAGTCTCGGGGGGCTTCCTGGGGCCTGCACAGGAAGGGTGTGCTGGGGGCCATGCTTACCTTTGTTGGTTTCACTCTCTCTGATAAGAAAGGAGCCCGCCTTATTGATTGGAGCCAGAAGCTGCCTCTCAGCATCTTTCCGGCTAATTGATCTAAAGAACCATCTGGAAAAGGGCAAAGGCAGGCAAACCTCAGAGGCTGGCCATGCTTCTCGGAATATTCTTATCTGTACCTCCCTTCTAAGCTGTATGCCCCCCCCCAAAAAATAAAATAGCGTTTTCCTGTTTTCAGGTTAACCTTGAACTAACAACACTCCTCATACCTTGATTCATGAAATGCCCTTTGGCCCCTGGGCCCCCTTTTCTTTTCACTTCCCATCAGCAGATGGACTTACTGCTTTCTTGAACCGAGAACATTTTTGGGGTGCCCTTTGTTAATTCTACCCTGGGAAAAGGCACCCACTTTCTCTCAGAGCACCCCCCTCCTTGAGGTGGAGTCTGATTTCCACAAAGTACTGTGACTCTCAGAGCACAGATTCCCGCCATGTTCCTCTCAAGCATGGACCAGTCAGTGTGGAAGTAAGAACCCATGGCCCCACATGTTGTTCCAGGGAGAGGCACAGGGCTGGGAGTGTCAGACAGAGAACCCTTCCAAGGGCGACCATCGCTGGGTGGGGGATACCAGGTGAGGCCACTAACCCGGTTCCAGCACTTTGCTCATGAGTTTGGTAGACTCTGAGCTCTTTCAGGGGAAAAGCCACATCCTACTCATTCTTACAGCTTTCTCAGTATGAAGACAGAGTCAGAGTCTGGGTCCTGTTTGCTCAGCGTGTGCTGTGGGAGGGAATGAGTGACTGGTGCTGTGTGGAAGTGGGTTATGAGGATGCTGGGGAGTAGTGCTCTCTGGTGGCCAATTCTGGATGAAGCCACCATGCTGTGAGTCCCCCTGAGGCTGCGCCCCTGAGGCCTGCCCACTGGAGGCACGGGAGGAGAGGGAGCTGATCACCAGGCCTCGATGTTAGCTTACAAGGCCATGGGCCAGGAGGGACGTTTCCCTCCAAGTGAGCCAGGGGAGGGGCAGCTCCATTTCACAGACGGGAAGAGTGAAGTGAGCACGGAGGGGTGGCTCCCTGAGCACCAGGTTGTCTGGGACGGTGGATAAGCCCACCCCCGCAGTTCCAGTGTGCCCCTTTCCCGTTCCTTCCACGCTGGGCTCACAGAGGCTCAGCTTTCAGCCTTCTGACCCCTCCCTGCCCAGCAGACCCCAGAGCAGAAGCAGCAAGAGTGCCTCTGCTTTGAAGGGCCTTCCGTGTGTCCACCTACTTTTCCACTTCCAAGGTCTCCACTCGGGCCACAAAGTTGCTGGGCACGTAGCCTTCTCTTCCAGTGATGAGAGACCTGGCCAACCACCAGTCTCCAACTCTACGGAGGAGGAGGGAAAACCAAAATGGCAGAGTGGCTCCTGTGGGCCTCTCTCAGGGGGCCGCTCACAGCACTCCCCCCACTCAATCGCATCCCTGAGGCAGAGCTGTCACGGAGGGCAGATGAGAGGGAACGTGTACGAGTTGCTCAGTGAGGGGGGTGCTAACTTGCTGAGCATCTCACAGCCCAAGCTGCCCCTGGTCTAGGTAGGAAGGGGATGATGCAGCCTCCAGGGGAAGAGTTTGTCCAGACAGCCTGACCACCACAGAGGGCCCCTGTCTTCTGTGAGTAGCCTTCCTCTTGATTAATGGGACAGATCAAGAGTTCAGTGAGTGAGTTGGGACCGGACAGGAGGAGAGCTGTTGCCCAAAGGAGGAGCCGGGCAGCCCACGTATGCCCAGAAGGTCAGGGCTTTCGTGCTTTTGGCTCAAGGTCATCACAGAACTTCAAGAACAAAAGCAGAACCTCAGGGCTCCACAGAACAAGCCGGATGTTTGAGAGAGAGCAGACTTTGAAGGAGTTTCTGAGAGGGAGCACTGGAAATCAAGTAAAGTTGATTTCACGAGTAGAATCCTGTGCAAGGTCTGGTCTGGCAAAGGGGATGCACAAAGCGGTGGCGGGGCCGCCAGGCAAGCGCTGTCCCCATCAAGAGGGCTTCATGGAGGAGGTGACGTTCAAGGTGGGTTTTGAAGGAGGAGTAGGATTTTGACAGTGGGGCAGGAGATAGTGAATGGGACCCACCTTGTGAGAAAGACTTTGGAATGGTAGATAGAAGGAAGACGACTGGGTCAAGGTAAGAAGAAATGGCGGTGACTGGGCTGGGGGCGGAGTGATGGAGGAGTTACTCATGGAGGGTGGGGGTGGGGTGAGGTGAGGAGGTGGACGGCTGGGTGGCCGTGCTGCTGTGATAGGGAGCCCAGAGGCCTCTGACCACAGAGCCGCATTCCAGAAACTTACTCCTTCAGTATCTGCAGCTTCTCCCCCTTCAGCATCTGCAGGTCCCTGTCATTCACCGAGCTGTAGTCGTACAGGGCCACCACGAAATGCTCCTCTAGAGCGAACAAGGAAGAGATGGGCACTGCTCAGGCCCAGCAGAGTGAGGGCAGGGGCTGGATAAGTCTGTGCTGTGGGCCATCTCTGGTTGCCATGAGGTCAGGAGGACGCAGGGACAGAGGGGAAGCTGTGGTGTGCTTTCTTGCTCACCGATGCAGCAGAAGACACTCCTGTCTAGCAGAGGGACTTCCTGACCTTGCTGCCGGGAACAAGGATGGGCTGCCCCACAAAGCCCATCCTGTCTTCCCCTCTGGTCTCCACATTGAAGCTCTAAGGCCTGGCCAGCACCACGCTCTCCAGGAGTGGCTAGCCCGAAGATCTAGGGAGATTGGCTGCGTTGGGCTGATGGCTGCTGTCCCAAGTTTGGGAACGAGTGTTGGCTGATTCCTTATTGCCTCGAAGGCACATGAGCTTCCCTTCTCTTCCCCTTCCCCAGCTGCCCCTTCACATCTATTCCAAAGGGGCTAGTGGTCTTGGAACGTGGCCGCTGTAACCTTGACCTGTAACCGTGCCCAAGGCCCTGTCACAGTGCGCCTGGCGGGCGGTACCCCTGACTTGCTGCTGGTCCTGAGAGTGGACATCTGGATGGCCACGGCCAGTGAGGAAGGCCTTTCTGAACAGCTCTGGGGAGCCAAGAGCCACTGGAAAAGTCACTTGGAGACCACCCAGCTTACCTGGGAGTAGATGACTCAGCTTTGTCACCTATGTGTGGTGTGACGGCTAGTCACCTCCCCATGGGGGGGTAGGGGGGTTGGAATAGATGACAGCCCCCCCCCCTCCAGTTCTGAGACTCAAGTTATTGCACCAAAGGCAGTTAGTTTATTGTTTTCCCCAGGGCTTCCTTGCTGGGGCCATGAATCCCCCTTGTAGGAAGTGATGGACAAGCCCTATGGTAATTAACCGCATCCCCAGCAGGATGAGAAACACCAGGTAAGATAGCTCATCTGGTTTCAGCATCTTGCTAGGGTGTTTGCCAGACTCTGAGCTCTTTCAGGTTGAGGAGCCACGTCTTATTCAATTTTGCAGCCTCCCCAGTATTTGGCTCTGGGTACTGTTTGCTCAGTGCTTGCTGGGTGGGGGAATGAGGGACGCAGGCTCTGGCAGAGCTCCTGGTGCTCCTGCAAGCCAGTTCTGAAGGAAGCTATCATCCTGTGAGCACCCCCCCCACACCCCAAGGTCCAAAGCCCTGACCCAGGAGGGCCAGGATCACTCATTATGCGATCCCCCGCTGTCCTACCCACCAGAGTGGCAGTAGAGACTGGGGGTGAGGGAGGGTGTCCTGAGTAGTCAGAAGGTCAGTAGCAGCTTTTGAAAGTGGGGAAGTGGGCAGAAAGATGGTGCTTCCATACACGGAACAGACTCAGGGCAGGAGGGAAGATGCAGACCCATCGGCCCTCGCCCTTTGAGGTTGGGAGTTAGAATCTTTGAAAACTTGGGTTTGTTTTTATGCTGTTTGTATTTACTGTAATATTTTTCTTTTTGTCTCATTTACAGTTTGTAAGGTCCTTTTTCTGAAAAACAAAACCCAGAAAGCCACCCAGGCTCAGATACAGGAACTGGGGCTTGGTTCCTGGAGGGGCCCCCATGGGCAGGGGCAGGTGAAGCCTGGGGCAGAGCTGGGCCACACCCCGCACTGTGCCTGCTTCAGCCCCCTGCCCCCACAGCCTCTTCCTCTCTGACCCTAAAGGGGCTGCCCTGTCCTCTCCAGGAAGCTGCTCCCAACTGGGCCCCTATTCTGCCTGCATGCAGCCCGGGCCCAGAGCAGATGGCCTGTAGAGCCTCAGCTTCAAAAGCAGCCCCTTCTTACCTTGGTCCAGGCACGTGTCCGGAGGTGCAGGAGCCAGGTGGTTAAATAGGACCTGCAGCAGAAACACACACACACACACGCACATGCACACACACACACGCACATGCACACGCACACACACACACGCTGCATTAGTTCAGCGTTGCTGGGCAGGGAACCTGTTGCACCTGTCAGCTGGGTGCCTTGTAGGGAGCGGCTCTGTCAACAGGAGGTTGCACAGGTAAATTGTACACGTGGTGTCACAACTCCTCAGGGACCAATGTCATCTCACACGACCCCTGGACCATATACGGGGTCAGAGGAGGGGGGTGTGGGGATGCCCCAGCGATGTAAGAGGCAGCTATGGAATCGGTGGTGGTGGGGGGGGGTTTGGAAAGTCAGATCACCTGGATTCAAATGCTGGCTCCACCATTAAATGATGAAGCTGCAAAAGGGTATTTGTTCTTAGGGAAAATCATTTTAAAAGCACATTTCCTTAAAACTCAACAAATCTATCCCTAGGTATATACCCTGTAGAGAAACTTTTGCATGTGTGTACCCAGAAACATGTACGAGAATGCTCCCAGCAAAAATTACAATAATACATAAGTATTGTAAAGGGTGGAAGTCATCCTTACGACTAATGACAGAAAAATAGGCAAACTGGGGCACAGTCATGCAAGGAAATGCCACGTACGCCACTGTAGGAGCTCCTGAGCTCTAGCTACGTGCATCGATGTTGATGAAGGTCACAGACATAACGGAGATCTGACAACCAAGCGTCAGAAGAATACATGCTGTTTGATTCGATTGATTGAAAGTTCGTAACGGGCAAAATTAAAGTAAACAGTCTTTAGGAGTGTACACATGTGATGATACAAAAAAGTAAAGCTCAGGAATGATAAACACGTTCAGGGTAGGGACCTGCGGTGAGGGATGGACTTGGGGGGACAATGGTCACTTCTCCTGAAGGTCAGAGGGGCTGCGCTGGGTGTTCATTTCATTATTCTTTTAATCTGATGGATGTGTTATGAATACTCTTTGTTTGTCTTCCCTCTTTATTGAGCACAATTTTGAAGTAGCATTTTGCCAAATTGTATGTACAGTCTGGCTCCATTGAAAATATAAACACATAATATAAATAACATCGAGAATAGGCAATTTTTAAAAATTATTATGTTATGTTAGTCACCATACATTACATCATTAGTTTTTGATGTAGAATAACATCGAGAATAGGGTCTGGGGGCAGGAGCTCTGAAGTGCTAACTCTGGGTATCGCTGGCTATTAGAATAATGAGTATTTATAATTTTTCCCATAATTAGTATATTATGTAATTTTTTTAAAGTAAAAACATTGAGGCACCTGGGTGGCTCAGTCAGTTGAGCGTCTGCCTTCGGCTCCGGTCATGATCCCAGAGTCCTGGGATCGAGCCCCGCATCGGGCTCCCTGCTCAGCGGGAAGCCTGCTTCTCCCTCTGCCTCTGCCCCTTGCCCCTGCTCGTGCTCTCTCTCTCTCTCTCAAATAAACAAACAAAAATCTTTAAAAAAAAAAAAAAAAGTTAAAAACATTCCAGGCTCTATAACTTATTAGCATGTAACTTTGGGGAAATTACTAAGTCTAAGTCTGAGTGTACCCCGGCCATCATTCACTCATTCAACAAACATCTCATCGTTCTGTGCCAAGCCCTGAACTAAACTGGGACACAGATAAAATGCCTCGTTTGTCTAAGAAACGGGATTAGCAATCCCCACAACCCATCAGGTCACTGTTGGACTAAAGTGATGACCAGTTGAATGTGCCCCTGGAGGTAGAGAGCAAGAGAGCGGGTTCCAGGCATGACTCCCAACTGCCCCAAAGAGAGGTGGCCAGGGTCACAAACAATCATCTAAAAATGCCTCTTTGGAATGCAATAACCTCAGTGGAAGGGTGCTACGTGCTCTGTAAACAAGTCAGAACTGCATCTCAGGTTCCACAGGAACCTGAGGGTTTGCTGGGGAGGTGTGAATAGTTTTAGGATTCCTCATCCCTGGAGAGTAAGCTCCTTAGAATGCTGACAGCGGTGCCGTGAAGGGGGCACTGATGTCCAGGAGCTTCTGGGTAGGGGTGGGGGCAGCAGATGTTGCTAAATGCCTCAGACCCTTTCCCACCACACCCTCTTCTCGAGCTGACCTTTTTGATTTCTTTTTCTCTTCAAGGCTGCACTTGCGAAATGAGAACTGGTTAAGAATTATTGGGGACTGCCCATGCCCGGTCCTGTGCTAAGGGTAGTACGTACAGAATTGCATGGTTGTATATACATCACATATTGTTACAGCCCTATCAGAAAGGCAATTTCACTATACCCATTTTGCAGATGCAGAAACTGAGGCATAGGGGAGTTAAGTAACCCGCTTCAAGGCACACAGCTGTTCGATGTAAACACCAGCAATCCGACTGCTAAGCATTCTACTAAACTGCCACGCCAACATGAGGTGGTGCCACGTTTGGTGGCAGCGGCAAGGAGCCGATTTGTCAGAGCCGTGAATTAGTTAGAGATGGCCCCGGAGCTGGCTGGAAACAACAGCAGCCTCCAGGGAGCCACATGTGCTCTCTGCTCTTCTCCCCCCAACCCCCCTCCAACTGGGAACAGCCATCACTCACCAGGGGTGGCAGTGGTGGGGCATCTTTGCTCTGGGTGCTGACCTTCATAGGACTCCACTGGCCCTTACTCTTCTCCTTCACCTGCTTTTTGCTGCTCACCACTCCCATCCTGGCAGAGAGCACACAGCAGATTGGTGATGTGACTAGGTTCTCAGTACAGAAGAACTCCCCCAACCCCTTCCGGATGGCCAATTAGAAAGAAAGGGAGGAGGGAGGGAAGTGGGGGGGGGGCAATGAAGGTCAAAATAAGAACATGGAGTCAGTAGGGGGTCTGGCAGGCTAAGCTTGCATCGTCTTTTTTTCCCCAGAGCAGGAAGAAGTGGTCCAGAGAGGAGGAATGACGAGGTTTAGGTCACAGAGATCATCTGGTCTGAGCAAACTGCCAGAAACTGGTGGGGTGGACCCCTATGCCCTGGGGACAGGAGCCCTGGCATCCAGAAAGAGTCTGACAACCTGTCTGGTGGTCTGGGTTCTAGTCTTCACTTTGCCACGGGAGGCATTACATGGGAAGTTCACCTTCCTCTCTCGGCCCATGTAAGGACATGTCTGAGGTTCTTCCCCACTCAGATTTTCAGGCGAGAGGCTATAAATTCAGGGCACAGTGATGGTTCAGGCATCTGAGGCCAACTGCCTCTTCTCAGTAATCTCAGGGAAACTTCCTTAGAGGTGAGAGAAATATAGCCAAGATTTTTCTTGGGTAAAAGATCCTAGAATGACAGAAGTGGGGAAGATGCTAGAGACCACAGCCAACATCACCACGACGTCAGCACCACCTCCATTCCAGGGGTGGTTATTTAGGAAGGGCTTACTCTTGACCGGAAACTTCACAAACCCTGTCTCCCATCATCCTTTTCACTCTAAAGTAAACATAAGTAGATGTTATCACTGTCCCAGACTGAGGTTTGACATGTTCAATAGCTGGTTCACGGTCACTTAACCTTTGAAGAGCCAACTCTGGGCCCTGGCTGACCCCACACCACCATACTCCACCTCACACCTGGCCCATCCCCAAGATGCAGACATTCAGTTCCTGCTCTTGTCTGAAGGGCTGTGCGGTTGATGGAGAGTTCCTGACTGCTTTCAGATATGTTCACAGCATTTCTTTGATTCCAAGATGTACCTTTTTTCACATTTCAGTATCTCTGAAACCATGATGTGTTTTACAATTGATGATGGTTCATAAAGTAATTAGCAGCATCTTTTTCCCCTATGTTAGTGATACATAAAATAAATGCTAGCCTTCCAAACAGCGGTGTCTTAGATTTAATGAAACGCAGTGGGACTTTTCTTCCAGAAAGTTGAAAGCACATGTTTCATATTACCTCCCCTCAAACTCACCTTGAAGAAAAGGAAGACTATAATAATTTTAAATATAAGACAGAGAGCCACAATAACAAATAATCCGTAAGTACTTTGTTGGAGTACGCCTTACGTACAGAGCATGCAATACCTCACATTTGTAAAAGAACAGGACGTTTTTTGTTTTTAAGTACTTTCTTTATGTCAGTTCAGATAAACCTTAGCAGCAAATGAAATTTGGTGCCAAAGTGAAACATTTCAGTTTTCAGAGATTTTTTAGTATCAGAATTTTGCATAAGGGATCATGGGTTTCTATTAAGAATTGATACTGAGCCCCGTGTCATGTCGGGCTCTCTGCTCAGCAGATGATCTGCTTCTCCCTCTCACTCTAGCTCTGTACTCTCCCCGCCCCTCAAATAAATAAATAAAATCTTTAGAGGGGGGAAAAAAAAAGACTTGATACTGAATTTTATCAGGTACTTATTGAGTATCTCTTCATATGATAATTTAATTTGTTGCTGTGATGAATTATGTTGATAAATTTTCTGCTACTGAAACTTCCTTCCATTCTGAAATAAAAGCTGTTTGGTTACAATTCATCAGTCTTTTTGATACATGGATGGATCCTATTTGCCAATATTTTATTTCAAATGAGAATCAATATTCCTGAATGGGTTCTGTGTATAAGGAGTTAACACTAAGATGATGCTGGCTTCATAACATACAGGAGAGCTGTTCACCTTTTTTCCTATGGCCTTGAATTGTTTTTTTTATTTTTTATTTTTTTGGCCTTGAATTGTTTAATAACCCTGGGACTCTCTGTTCTTTAAAGGCTAACTAGAACTTGGCCAATAAGTCATCTGTTCTTGGGGTCTTTTTAAAAAGTAGATATTTAAGTAAATTTCCAATTTCTTTTATAGGAATTTGTCAGTTCCCATTTTTTCTCCTCCTCGCACCATTTTGATGATTTATGTGATTTATTAGTAGAAATTTGATTTCCTCCACATTTTCCAGTTTGTTGCCATAAAGTTTTATGTAGTATTGTCTTGTAATTATTTTAACCTCTTCTCTTTCTTATGTCCTCTTTCTAGCTCCTAATGTTAATTAAATGAACTTTCAATAATAATTACAATTTTTAATATGATAAAATTTATCTGAAGTTTTCTCTGACCAAATAAAGTTTTATCTAGCTTTAAAATGATGAAAAAGAAGACTATAATCAAAACAGCATAAAATTGGAGTAAGAATAGACATATCATCAGTGGAGCAGAATAATGAGCATGCAAACAGATTCCAGTACATTTGGAACTGCATATATGAAAAAGGTAGCATTTTACTTCAATGGAGAACTGATGGTTTATTTTAATAAATGGTATTAGGAAAATGGCTGTCTACTTAGAAGAAAAGGCAATTGGACTGCTACCTCACACCATATTAAAAATAAATTCCATGTGTACTGAAAAAAAAAATTAAAAATTTTAAAAAATTTAATTGAAAGAAAATTTAGGAGACTATATATATGACCCAGAGTTTGGAGATAACAATGAACAAGGATAGAATAGCCAGAAGCTGAAAGGACAAAAAGATATATTGATAGCAAAAAGACAAATTTATAAACGTGAAAGGTATTATATGGTAAAAGAAACCATTATGAAGTCAGTACCTGAGCAACAGATTGGGAAAAAGATTTGCAAGGCATACCGCAGATAAATGTGTATTTATAATATACACAGAGCTCATGAAAATTAACAAGAATATGGGTCTAGCATACAACCCACTCAATAGAAAAATGAGTAAAGATTGTAAATGTCAGTTTATCCAACACAAATCCCACTAGCTAAATAAACATGTGAAAAATGTTGAAATTACTTACTGATGAGGAAATGCAAACTAAGATAATAAAATAATCACATTACATCAATAGGATTGGGAAAAAAATAAAAGGAATGATAATACCAATTGTTGATGGTAAAGCACGGGAGAATTATGTTTTCATACATTTTTGGTACAAAAGTATTTATTATAATTACTGTTCTTTCATCTCTCCTTCCCCATTGTATTTCTAGGATCAACACTCAGTGAGGTCTGGGATCTTTGTCTTACTCATTGTTGAATCCAAATTGCCTGGCAAGGAGTAAGGACTTAATAATCGGACAAATAAAATATGAAATATTACTGACTGTGTAGAAATTCTTTCAGTTTTATTAAAATTAAAAAATACATACATCTTTAAATTTACAATCCCACTTCTGGGAATCTCAGAGACTAATCAAACATCATTATATAGGAATATATAAGGTATAAAAATGTTTATTACAGCAATCTTTGTAGCTACAAAAGCAAAACAAAAAAAACCCCTGTAACTGCTCACCATTTGGGGAATTATTGAATAAATATGCATCCTAAAAGTCTCTAATATATTACACAAGTCTTAAAAAGAATGTACTAGATCTTTACAAGTGAAGCTGAGAGGAATTTCTAGAACATGCTGTTACATGAGAAAAGCAAGATGCACAGAGGTGCATGAAGTTATCCCATATTTGGAAATACCAAAGAATGAGAAAAGAAACCTCTATGCAGACACGTGCATACATTTTTATGTTACATGAAGAGAGTTTTGGGAGGATGAACACGAAGTTATTTACTTTCACTATTGGTGGTGGAGGTAGAGACAGACAAGGGAGGTGGAAAACAAAAAAACAAAACAAAAGCAAATTGTAAAAACCGTGTGTGTGTGTGTGTGTGTGTGTGTGTGTGCATATTGTAGGTGTTACTGGGAAGCAGTGCCTCAAAAAGATATTTCCTAAAATGTTAATGTTGTTTAGCTCAGGTGAGAGGACTTCATGTGACTTTTACCTTCTTTCGTATAATTTTACGTGTTCCTTGAATTCTTTAATAGGAAGCATGTATTATTGGTACAAGCAGAAAAAGAGAATACCAGTGACTTGTCCACAACAGAGGGGCATTGTCCACAACAGAGGGGCACAAGGCCTGGAGCCAGGACCAGCCCCAGTTCTTAAGAACAGCCACTGAGCAGGGGCGCCTGGGTAGCTCAGTAGTTAAGCGTCTGCCTTCGGCTCAGGTCATGATCCCAGGGTCCTGGGATCAGGCTCCCTGCTCAGCGGGAAGCCTGCTTCTCCCTCTCCTTCTCCCCCTGCTTGTGTTCCCTCTCTCGCTGTGTCTCTCTGTGTCAAATAAATAAATGGAATCTAGGAAAAAAAAAAAAAAAAGAACAGCCACTGAGCAACCACCAGGGCTGCCTGAGCCTCACCCCTTTCCTGACCTCTGGCTCAATGAAGGGTCAGCAAACAGCAGCTTCTAGAATTTTCCCAACTTGGGCTCCTGCTCCTGCCACTGCCCAAATGATCAGCCATATCCGGTCAGCCATATTGCCACCAATTTTAAACTTCCTGAGCAAATGTTTATGTCCACTTAACATAACCGAACATTTAAATAACTTGACAAAAAGTAAAATTCCTGAAATCAAATCACCCACTACTTACACTTCTTTGTCCTTCGACGCCTTAGCAGTGTATATACAGATGACTTTTCATGGTTTCTATACATACATAGGTTCTCTATGGGTCCCTCCACCCCAATAGCTCTGACTGGAGACTAGAGTTACTCAGGAGGCCATGTGACGACCAGAGCTGTGTCTGGGCGCTGGCGCTGCCGCCCTGCTGTGATACTTTAACAGTTTCAGGCTGGGCGGAGCCAGGAAACGCAGAAGTCCATGCCAAACCCAAGTGTAACACGTGCAGGTCCTGGGTGGCTCCAGGTGGCTTTGCTGCACCGAGAAGACACTGGCCTCCTTCCAGTGGTGAAGGAGGGAAGGACGGGTGGAAGAGAGGTGTGAGTCTGTGTGAGAGAGAGAGAGAGAGACGGAGTAGGGAGGGAAGGAGAGAGGGCGTACACACGTGAACCCGTGCATGTATCCGTGTCGCGTGTGCGTGCGTGCGCGTGTACGTATGCGTGCGTGCGTGCGTGCGTGTGTAGTGGGGGGCAGCCAGCAAGAGGACGGGAAGGTGAGGCAAGGGGCTTCTGTTTATTTGGAATGGATTCTCCCCCCCCTGCGTAGACTTTGACCAGAGCAGGGAGGTCCGTGTTTGCCCCAGGGGAGATGCTCGAAGCCTGATACACAGCTGCAGCCTGACAAGGGATGTGGTGGAGGCAGCAACTAAAAATAGAGGAACTAGAAACCCTTTATTTACAGTTGCCCAGCAGTTCACAGGTAGAAAAGCACTTGGCATATATGATTTATTTGATATTCATGAAAGCATCGATAGGTTGGTTACAATTATTCTCATTTTATGGCTGAAGATAAGAGCGGCGAGGTGGCTTGCTAAGGTTACACTGAGGTGGCAGAGCCGGGAGCGCGAGTACTGCCTGGAACTCACTGCCTGAAGTAGGCGCACAGGTGGCCCTGCCAGCGGCTCCATCCCCCTTGACCCACAGTCCAGGTTCAGGTTCAGATACCCTATCCTCTCCTCCATGAGGGCTGCCACCTGCCTCGGAAGCTGTCCATCGAGAGGAGAAACCTCCGGGTTTGCTGCTGGAGCGGGGAGGTCTGGGGGCTGTGTGCCCCTCTGGAGTTTGGGCACGCTCAGGCAGATTTCTCCCTACCCCTGGTGCAGTGCAGGGAGTCAGGGGTTCAAGGAACCTGGACTCAAAAGCAAGCTAAGTATTGGCCGTGTGAATTTGGGCAAATCCCTTAATCTGAGTCTCAGTCTCCTTACCTATAAAATGGGGAAGTTTGAAACTTTTCTTCGTTTCATACATAAAGCCTTCCTGAAAAAGCATACTCAATGGTGAATGCTGAAAAAAGTTAAACAAGGGATTTTGCTGTTTTGTGGGGAGAGAGCAGTTTTCTACGGAATTAAGCCATGTTATGAAATTCTCAATTAAGTCTTGTCTATTTGGCAAATCTTCATCTATTTTTAGCCTCTCACAGATGTTTTTAAATTATGCACTCACCCATCATTATGGGCATAATTTCAATGACTATTTGACTATTTGTGTTAAATTAGAGGAAAATGCACCAAAATATTCAACCAATTGTGCAAACACAAATACCCAGGCAAAAATGGTTGTCCTGCCAAGACCGAGCTGTTGGCAGGCGGTCGCAGGCGCCCGTGATGCTGAGAAAGTTCATTCACCAGCTGACGTGCTCAAGTTCAAATGCAACATATGGAAAATGTTTTGGAATATTGACACACAAATATGTAGGTTTTCTAAAGGTCAAGACCAACAGCTTGTATATAATTCTCATGGTTGTCATGCGAACCAAAAAGATGAGGGCAGGAAAAGAACAGAAGATAGAGAGCACTAAATAAATATTAACTAGAAGATGCCCAGAGCAACTTGGGTGACACTTTCCCTCTCCAGAGTTTTATGATGCCCAAAGGTGGCCCTGGGATCCACTGGGATTCCCACCTTTTTTTTAGGAGGGGGTTCTGAGGGCCTGGTGTTAGAAGCCAGGGTGTTTGGTGGTGGTGGTGGTGGGCAGGGGCACAAAGGCCAATGTAAATGGGGCTGCCGTGTGGCCCAGAAAACTGTTGATGGCTCTGGATCCCTCCACCTGTCCTCACTGCTCCAGAAGACCAGGCATGTTATTTTAGAGGCAGGGGGATGATTTGGCTGAAAAAAAGTTTCATGCATGTTGTTATGGAATGCATATAGTTTCATGACAGAAAACTCAGCTTGACTCTGGTTTACTTTTTTAAATAGCAGGTACTATAACGTCTTAAGTACACTGTCGTGTTTGAGAGAGACCACGCAGCACGGGAGACAAGAATACTGAGCTCTGAATCCTGGTTTAGCGATTTTCTACTTGTGTATCCTTGGGCAAGTTGCTTAACATTTCTGTCTCTTAATTTGGGGATAATAACTGTTTACAATAGAGTGTTGCAAGGATTAAATTAGTTATTACAGGCTATTGGGCCATCTTGGAACAGTGCCTGGCCTGAAGTCATTGTTTAATAAATGATTTACTATTTTTCCGCATATACAAATTATCAATAGTAATCTCATCAGTAACGGTGTGAGATAGGCATTACTACTTTCTTTCTACAGAGAGATGAACTTGGGACATAAAGTGTCTCTCCAGGTCAAGCAGCTAGTAAGCTGTGGGGCCAGCCTTACATCCAGTTCTGACTGGCTTCTAGGTCTGCAGTCTGGAAACCTTGCCTTGTTATTTGCTAAAAACTTTACCTTTCTGACTTGACCTGTCAGGCATGGGTGGGCAGCATCGAGGTAGAACAGGTGAGCCTATCTGCAAAGCCAGGGCTCAGCCCAGGTGTTCACTGCCATGATGAGATACTGGCTTCCGTTCAGTGAGTCCTCTCTTCCCTCATGGAGCGTTTGCCAACATCCAGGCATTCCAAGTCCTGCCCCCATGAAGTCATTAGTGCCTCACCCATTTCCTAGATAAGAAAAGTATAGTAATGGCCCTGTCACTCTGAATCAGAGAAGAAGCCAAAGAATTTGAATTGAAACCCATTTTTTGAGTCTCAACTTCAAGATAACTGAACTTGAATGAGGCTACTTCACATTTCCCTCCACATGCGAACATGAAATAGTAGTAGTGTGGGCTCTTAGAGCTCTATATTCTTGTGTTCATTCAGTCACTGTCAACAATGTACTATGTCAGGCAGACAGAGAGAGAAGACAAAGCAGGAGTCTGCCCTGTGGTAGGATAAAGAGGTGAGACATATACCCAAGTGACCACAATTCAAGGTGGACAGAATTACATACTGAAAAGAGGTTTTGTGAGCTCAGTGAGAAGAAATCACTTCCGCCTGGAAGAAAACACTAGCTAGACCTTAAAGGACAATTCAGATGTAATATTTTAAGATTAAAACAATTTCAATGAAACATTTAAAAGTATAAAAAGGAGTATAATGAACACCCACATACCCATCACCCACATTCAATAATTGTACATTACTTTCCTGATATTAAGACAAATCACTTTATAAATAAAGGATTGAAACTTTCTGAAATGAAATGAAACAAATGGCTTGAAATATGCTATGTCACTTCCACATACTTTGCATGCATCACTAAAATGTGGAGACATTTCTCACATAACCGCAACGTCGTTATCACACCAAACAAAGCTAGCAATAATTCCATGGTATTGTCTAACAGCCAATCTGTATTCAGATTTCCCCAACTCTCTCAAAAATGGCTTCTTGCTGTTGGTTTGTCCTATTCAGAATTCAAACAAGCTTCATACATCACATATGACTATTCTATCTCTTCTTCTACTGGAGTAGCCCACACCCCCACTTTGGTTAATTTCATGCCATTAGTTTGTAAAAACCAGGTTGGTGGTCCTATAGAATGTTCTGCATTTTGGATTTTGCTTCCTTATGATTTGTTTCTCTATCTCCCTATTCCTTTTACATAGAGTTAACTCAATGGGTTCCATTAGATCCAGGTTCATCTTTTTCTCGTAGGGATGCCTTATGGAAGGACCATGTGCTCCACATCATATACTATAAGGAGGCTTACACTGTCTGGCTATACCACTTTGGTGATGCTAACATAGATCTGGGTTCAAGTGATGCTGGTCTGATCTCTCCATTGACAAGCTCCTCATCAACACTTCAACTGATGTTTTCATTAGGGGTTACTAAATATTACTAAATACTGATGCTCTAATTCCAACATTCCTTCCACATTTGTTAGTGGGGAGTTGAGAAAGTAAAGGATCAGAAAGAAAAAAATACCATGCATAATTCTACCAGGGTTGAGTAGTATTTGGATATAGAGAAATAGTGCTTTTCTGGAGACATGGAGATAGGAACCTTGCTCAGGAAACAGAGTTTTTTCCATTGGCTGGATTGTAGAGTGTATGTCAGAATTATTCAAGAAACCTCAGTGACCACCTTGGGCGATACTTTTAAATACTAGTAGCATATTTGTCCAGTACTGATATAGGAATAGATATAGAGTTATAACTCCTGGCTGAGCATGTGGAGCTCCTGGGGCATGTACAAACCCCTGCCAGGGGGCAAACTAGCAGTGATGACTTGCGACATGGTTGTGCTTCTTGGTCAAAGTGGCTGCCAATTTAGGCACAGTGAGGAGGAGACACACATGTGGCTATTTCAACTTTGTAGAGTGAAAATATTTCCACAGCGGAAATTAACTCCCCACCATGGTAAAGTTAATAGAAAAGATTTTTGAGTGGTAAAATGTTTGAGGTGCTGAGCAAGCTTCAGGAAGGAAGACAGCATTCTTGTGAATCTGTGTTAAGTAAAATATAGACACATGTTGACTGAGTCACCCACATTTGATTCTGCTGACATACAGAAGCTTGAAATTTGGTAGGCATTTATGAGGGAAAGTGGCACCATGTTGGTATCTAAGTTCTTATTATAATTACTAGCTTGTGAATAAAATCCCTTTATTTGGAGACAACATGCAAATTTATATTTTCAAAAAACCCACAATAGTGATAATTAAAACATGCCACTTATATGCCAAAACATAAATACAACCACTGTTGTACTTTGTATTGATGGGACTATGGACCTTAATCTACTTTTTGATTTCTAAAATTTTTTGGCATTGTTTTCATTTTTTTTTAAAGGTTTTTATTTATTTGACAGAGAGAGCAAGAGTGAGCACAAGCAGGGGGAGTGGCAGGCAGAGAGAGAGGGAGAAGCAGGCTCCCCGCTGAGCAAGGATCCCGATGCTGGACTCGATCCCAGGACCCTGGGATCATGACCTGAGCTGAAGGCAGACACTTAACTGACTGAGCCACCCAGGCACCCAGCATTGTTTTCATTTAAAAAAATTGAACAGAAGATCAAATCACGAGTTCACTACTGCCCGATGGAGTCAATCATGCTTCCTTAGCACAACTGGTCTCCAACCTCCGTTTGCAATACAACCAAACTGGGAGTTTGCAAATTCCTGAGGCCCAGCCCTAGCAGTTCTGATATTTGGGCCAGGGTGGGGCTCCAGGGTCTCCATTTTTAACAAGTGTCTCCAGTGATAGTGATGCAGACAGGTTCACCAATCCCACTTCACAAAGACCCTTTCTTAATTTGGCTGCAATTTTGGAGTATCACTCGTAAAAAAGATTAAAAAGACAGGCCTATAGACCTTGGGTATTTCTTCATATGAGCCCCTCATAAATAATGCTTGTAGTTTTCCTGCCAGTAATCCTCTTGTTTTTAAATGAAATGAATTTTCTTCAGCTCAGGTTATGATCCTGGAGCCCCGGGATTGAGTCCCATATCGGGCTCCCTGCTCAGCGGGGGTTCTGCTTCTCCCTCTGACTCTCTTCCCTCTCGGGCTCTCTGTCTCTCATTCTCTCTCTCAAATAAATAAATAAAATCTTTAAAAAAAATAAAAATAAAAAAATAAATGAAATGAATTTTTTCTGTCCTCCCTACATACATTCCTTACATATTAATATATTTCTGCAAGTTTTTGACATGGGGGAAATAACTTCCCTTTCTGTAATAACAGCTAGCATCCCTATGGTACTTGCCAGTTCACAAAGCATTTTCACACACACTGCGTCTTAGAAACTTCAGAATGACCCTATGAGCTAAACAGATTTGCCATCATCCTCCTCATCCTCAGACAGGACACTGAAGGCAGAGGGGTAAAGAAATTGAGGTGCAGAACTAGGATTTGAGTCTCATCTGTCTTCAAAGCCTTGTTCTCTCTTACTGAGCTCACAGGTATCTTCCTAGGTCTGTCTGTTCACGACTTGGACTTCTTCAAAAAGACACTATCTGGGGCCTCCTGGGTGGCTCAGTCGGTTAAGCGTCGGACTCTTGATTTCCGCTCAGGTCATGATCTCAGGGTTGTGAGATTGAGCCCCGTGTTGGGCTCTGTGCTAAGTGTGGAGTCTGCTTAAGATTCTCTCCCTCTCCCTCTGCCCTTCCCAACCCCCCCACCCCATTTACAAGCATGCGTGTACACACAGTCTCTCTCTCCAAAAAAAAAGACACTATCCATCATTCAGTCTTTTCTAGCCACCTCTCCAACGTTTATTAAACACAACCCAGAGATGGAATGTGTAAACAGAAGGGAGCCTGTGCAGAGAAGCACCTTTATCTACCAGGTTTCAGGGGGCAGGGGACACACAATTGAACTGGAAAAATTGGCTCTATTTTATGCTTTCAAAGATGAAGCTGGAAAAGATTAAAGACAGAAAAAGAAATGAAGAAAAAGGTCTCAGGCCCCTGACATTTTGGGGTTAATTGTGATTATTGAGTGAATCTAGAGACACAGATGTCCAGAGACACAGAGATTTAAAATTAATGTATAAAACTCTTTGTTGTAGGATTTGCCTATTACATGAAAATATGAATGCTAATGATTACTAGTGCAGTGTCTAGTACTCCTTCTTCCTCAAGGCTAGACAGCTTGATGCTGTGTGCTTTATATATAGTATATGTAGGCCTGACAGCAGACATATTCCCTCCCATTTTACATACAAAGAAACTGAGGTTCAGTGAGCTCTAAGGACTTGCTCAAGACCATACAGGGATCCACATATTTAAAAACCAATTCTACCTGGCTTTGAAGTCCGACTGATCCCACTCTGTTCCAAAGTATGGGAAGTAATGAAAATAAGACACTTGTGATGATATCTGTGAAGAATGTGAAACTGATTCGATTATGTGTGAGTGATAGACAAGTAAAGGTGGATTTTGGTAGGATTTTAGAATAGGACGAGCATCTTGGAGATTTTCAAGTTATTCATTTATTTATAATTACTGTTGTAAGTCTCATTCTGGACAAGTTTTGTTATTCCAGGGCCAGGCAAATTTGTCTGAGTGAGTCGCCTTACTGAGTAGTGCTAAATAATAGATTAATCTCACATTGAGGAAGGACTGTAGTGGCTTGCTTCAGGGTTCTGTCTTCAGCCTTTCTTAGTAAATATTTTATCAGCAATTTGTATGCTGTTCTTTAGAGCCAGATTAAAAGAAAAATCCCTCAGGAATGAGAGCCTGAAACTAACAAGTTGAATTAAAATAAGAGTAAAAAAGCATGCAATTAAGGCTAAAAAAAATCAACCAGTGAGGCATCATAGCAAAGAGGCCTGACTCAGTAATAGTGTGTGAGGGACAACACAGTGGGTGTGATGGAGAGAGCACTTCCTGACTTCGGGAACTCACAGAAATGTGTGGAATCCTGTCTTTACTGCTTGATAGCTGTTTGATAGGCAATGTGATTTATTTACTCCAAACCTCTGTTTTCTCATCTGCATAATGGAAATAGTATGCTTACCTTGCATAATTACTATAAGGAATAAATAGAGTATATAAGAGGTTGGCATGTAGACTGTGGTTCATAAAAGTAGCAATTTTTGCCTGGAAAAGACTTAGATGTGCCAGTAGGTATTAAGTTCACAAATCTGGATACAACCACCATCATGACCACTATGGCCAATAATAGCAACTAACATGATTATTGGTGCCAGGCACTACAATTAGCTTTATGAACCTGTATCACTTTTTTAGGAAGCCAATCTTATTACCTTCTTACTTATTTCTCACACCTTCAGAAGAGCCCACACAACCTACTCAAAATGAACAGTCTGTCATTCTATTTAGGGAAGGGGTCAATGGGGAAACAGTCTCACATAGCTGCAGAGGAAATCTGTATCAGCTATCCATACAGAACTATGTCCTTTATGCATAAATATAAACAGTCAACCAAGTGTCAAAAGAATCAGAAGAAAATGAGCAATATTAAAGAGAGGATTAAAAATAAACAAATAGAATAATTCAGGAGAAAGCAGAGATAGAGTGCAGAAAATAACTTGTAAGAAAACCTTTAATTAGTGTCCTCAGAGAGATTATACAGGATATTGTATAAGTTTAAAAGGAATATGCTGATATCCTAGAAAATAGCATTAAAAGACTAATATATAATATCAGGAACAGTCAAGAATGTTCACTGCCACCATTCCTATTCAATACCATACTGTAAGTCTGAGCTAATGCAATAAGACAAGAAAAGGAAATAAAAGGTTTACACATTGGGAAGGAAGAAAGGCAACTGTTCACAAATGACGTGACTGTCTATGTAGAGAATCCGAAAGAATCAACAACAAAAAAACCCTCCTGAAACTAATAAGTGATTACAGCAAGGTTGCAGGATAAAGGTTAATATACAGAAGTCAATTGCTTTCTTATATAACAGCAATAAAGCATTGAAATTAAAAACACAATACCATTTATCCCAAACAAATGAAAGACTAAAGTATAAATTGAGCAAAATGTGACCAAGATTTATATGAGGAAAACTACAAAATTCTGATGAAAGAAATCAAAGAAGACCTAAATAAATAAAGATATGTTCCATGCACAATTACAGGAAGACTCAATATTATAACCAGGTCAGTTCTTTCCAACTTGATCTATAGCTTTAAGACAATATCAATTAAAATCCCAGCAAGTTATTTTGTGAATATTAAGAAACTGATTCTAAAGTTTATTTAGAGAGGCATGATGTAATGAGCACTGGGTATTATATAAGACTGATGAATCACTGACCTCTACCTCTGAAACTAATAATACATTATATGTTAATTAACTGAATTTAAATTTAAAAATTAAGATAAAAAATAAAGTTTATTTCGAGAGCAAAAGACCCAGGATAACCAATACAAAATTGAAGGAGAAGAACAGTCAGGGGACTGACACTACTCAACTTTAAGACTTACTATAAAGATAGAGTGATCAAGATACTGTGGTATTGGTGAATAAGTAGATACATAGATCAATGGAACAGAACAGAGGGCTGAGAAATAGACCGCCACAAATACAGCTAACTAGTCATTGACAAAGGAGCACAGGCAATTCAATGAACAAATTATATCCTCTTCCACAAACATTGCTGGAACAAATGGACAGCCACATGCCAAAAAAAATTATACACAGACCTTATATGTTTCACTATAATTAGCTAAAAATGGATCATGACCTAAATATAAAACATGAAATTATAAACTCCTAGAAAATACTATAGAAGAAAATCCAGTTGACCTTGGGCTTGGTGATGACTCTTTTTTTTTGGTTCAAATTAATGATTTTATTTCTATCTTTAATGCTAGCTGAGGAGTCCAAAACAGACTGATGTACATGGATATGATTTCCAAGAATTAAAAAAAAAAAAAAAACAAGCCTTGAAATGATCAGATTGATCCACAAGAGACTTAATAGTGTGCCATAATGAAGCCTAACACTCTTTAAAGAAACAACAACATTCAACATTCACTATAAAAATCAGTGCCTGGCATCCAATAAAAATTAGTAGGCACACCATCTGCAACAACATGGATGGACCTAGGGGGTATAATGCTATGTGAAATAAATTAGTCAGGAAAAGACAAATACCATATGATTTCACTCATATGTGGAATTTAAGAAACAAAACAAATGAACCAAGGGAAAAAGAGACAAAAAACAGATTCTTAAATACAGAGAACAAACTGGTGGTTACCAGAGGGGAGGTGGGTGGGGGATGGGTGAAATAGGTAATGAGGATTAAGGGTACACTTTTCTTGATGAGCACTGAGTAATGTATAGAATTGTTGAATCATTATATTGTACACTTGAAACTAATATAACACTGTATGTTAATTATACAATTAAAAAAAGAAAAAAATTACTAGGCATACAAAGAAACAGAAAAACATTACTTGTAACCAGGAGAAACGTGAATCAACAGGAACAGAACCAGAAATTACAGCCTGTATAATTAGTCAACAAGAACCTTAAGACAACCATTACATATATAAATAGACTCAAGTGTATAATTGAAAATCATGAAATAGAATAGGAAGAGAAAAAAAGATTAAAAAGACTTAAATCAACCTTCTAGAGATGAAAAATGTGATCTGTAAAACAGACAAAAAATGGCCTCTAGAAAGGGATAATAGCACATTAGACCCTGTAGAAGAAAGATCAGTGAGCTTGTGGACATAGCAATAGAAACTATCCACAGTGAAGCACAGAGAGATACAAAACTGGGAAAAAGGAACTGGGCTATAGTGAGCAATGAGACAGTATTAAGTGGTCAAAAAACATAATTGGACTATCAGAAAGGGGCTGGAAGAGAAAAAGAAATGTTTGAAGATATGAAAGATGGAAATTCCAAATGTGTGAAAACCGTAAACCCAAAGATTCAAGAAAGTCAATCAACCTCGTGTATGAAGAAAATGACATCAAGTTATCTTATAATCAAATTGCTGAAACCCAGTCATAAAGGAAAAAAAATCCTAAAAGCTGCTAAAAAAATAGATACATTATATTTCTAGAAAAAGATCACAGAAGAAAATCTTTGTGATTTTGGCTTAGGTAAAAAATCTTTTAGAATATAAAACCATACACTTTAGGGGTGCTTGGGTGGGTCAGTCAGTTAAGCATCTGCTTTCAGCTCAGGTTATGATCCCAGAGTCGTGGGATTGAGTCCTGCATCAGGCTCCTTGTTCAGTGTATAAATATACTTGCAAATGAAAAGAAAATGTCTGGAAGTCCTTCATATAAATGAAACTGCTAACAGAGCCACTTCTTGAGAATGAAATTCACAAGCCAAAAGATTGGAAGACTTTACTTTTTTTTTTTTTTTTTGAGGTTTTTTTTTTTCTTTTAAGGTTTATTTATCTATTCTAGAGAGACAGCATGAGCAGGAGGGGCAGAGGGAGAGAGAATCTCAAACAGACTCCGCTAAGCATGGAGCCCAGTGCAGGGCCCAGAGGGGGCTTGATCTCAGGACCGAAAACCAAGAGTCCCAGGCTTAACTGACTGCACCACCCAGGTGCCCCAGACTACATTTTTGCTCTACATACCTCAGTGCAGTTTGGATTAAACACAAAGCAATACACTTAAATACATAATACCATTAAATATCATTTTAAAATTAAAATTAAATTTAAAATTAAAATATCATTTTAAAATTTAAAATGTAAAGTCAAAAAAAAGAAGAAACTAGCCAATGGGGACATGTACCCTTGAGCAACATTGGAAAGGATGAACGAGGTGACGGAATTCTATCCTTTATGTGCTCCATCCAAGCTTGGAGGACTCGGCCTCCTCTTACGAATCACATCAAATATGCTTTCCTCTTTATACAAGTAGTCTGCTTCTGTTACAGGAAATACAGAAAGTAGAGAGGAAGACAAAAATTACCTACAACACCGTCATCTAGAGAGATAACCACTGTTAACATTCTGGTACGTAATTTTCCATTGCCATTTAAAAAAAAAAAGCAAAGCTGGGATCATTATCTACATCCTGTTGGTGACCTGCTTTAAAAAGAATGTATCATGGCCATCTGCTCCTGGCATTACCCATTTTGCCTGTAGCATAGATTGCAAGGCTGCAAGGCATCTTATCAGTAAGTTGCACCATACTTATTTTACCCATTCCTTTTGGGTGTGCACCCAAGCTGTTTCCATCTTTTAGTATCAGAAGGAATGCTGCAGGGAGGCCCTTTGCTCATGTACTTATCCTTGTTCGTGTTCCCCATTAATCTTGGCCGAGATTAAAAGTCCTAGAAGTGGAACTGCTAGGCGCAAGACCATAACTCTGAAGTCTTCTGATCTATTTTGCCAAATCAGCCTTCAGGCATTTCATACCACAGTATATGAGTATGTATTTCCCTGTACTTTCTCTGATAAAGGTTATTATTCTGTTTATACTAAGTTAATTTATTTTTAAAAAGTTCTCTTTTACTTTTTAACGTAATTTTTCATAAGCGGGTAATACATGCATGTTGAAAGTCAGAAAAATTCAGATCCATGCAAAGAACAAAATAAAAATCACCTGTAATCCCACCACATACAGAGAACCACTATGAACACCTTAGTGATGAATTTCCAGAGTTTTTATAGATGCATATACACTTTTTAAAAACTGGGATCGGGGCACCTGGGTGGCTCAGTTGGTTAAGCATCTGACTCTTGGTCTCTGCTCAGGTCATGATTTTTCAGGGTCGTGAGATTGAGCCCCATGTGGGGCTCCGTGCTCAGCGGGGAGTCTGCTTGAAGATTCTCTTCCTCTGCTCCTCCCCCTGCTTGCATGCTCTTGCGCTCGCTCTCTCTCTCTTAAAAATAAATAAGTAAATCTTGTAAAAAAAATGGGGCCAAACGGTATATACAGTATTATATTTATTTCAATAAAGAGTACAGTAAACTATATATAAGTAAATACAATTTTGGAGCCAATATTATTAACTTTATGCCATTGTACAGACTCAACATTAATTTATTTAACCACTATTGGTCAAATAAGTTATTTGCAACCTTTGACCATTACAAATAAACCTGTAATAAACATCTTGGTAAAATATATATTTAGTCATTGGTCCAATATTTTTAAAGCTGTTTTTCTATAAGTGGAATTACTAAGTCAAAGAAGATGCACATATGTAAGGATCTTCATTTCTGATGCTGGATTGAGCTCTACAAAGGTAATGCTCATTTACATTCTCCCAGCGATGAAGGAAGCCCATTTGTCTAGCCCTTCGTCAGTGGCTTCTATCAAATTTTAAAGAAATCTTTGTCAACCTGCTCAACTCACAGTGATAACATAGTTTGAATTTCATTTTCTAATAATATTTAACCTGTATTTATCAACCAGTTGTATTTCTCATGTGATGAATGGCTGTCCATATCCTCTCCTCATTTTTACATTGAGATGTTTATCATGTTCTTAATGATATACAGGACCCCTTTCTATGATAAATATATTTAATTCATACATTAATTTGTCATATATATTGTAAATATTTTTCTCGACTTATCTTTTGCTTTTTTATTTATGGTATTTATTGTACATAGAAGGGTATCATCTTTATCTAGCCCATTTATTAATCTTTCTTACCAATCTTTACCTTTGGTGTTCACACTTAGAAATGTCTTCCCCACCCAAGATGATAGAAATATACAACTAGTTTAAAATTTTTTCACTATTAATTAGGAATATTTTACATATATGAAAATCACACTAATGTAACAGCAATAATATCAAACAGATACTTATATGATGTACATTTACTTCAGTTCCCTTTTCTTTCTCCTTTCTCTTTATGTCACAGATAAAACTAAAGCTTGGTCATTATTTTCCCCTTCCTCTGTTTCCAAAACTAATCATTATCTTGAAGTTAGTGAGTGCTATTACCATGTATGAGTTTGTATGTTTGTGACATATGGATAAAGAGCCACAAACAATATATATTTTTGCTTGGTGTGTTTTGCAAAAATGACTTCATAATGCATGTCACCTGTTTGCAACTTGCGCTTTTTTTTTTTACCCAAAATTGTGTTTTTAAGATTTGTTCATTTTGCTACATAGATCTCTAGGTCTTTTATTTTTTTTATCTTATTCCATTAAGTGAATAAACCTCATTTTATATATCCATTTATTCATTTTTTACTAAAGAGCGGTTGTCTCCACTTTTTCATAATGACAAATCGCACTGTGATGAGCATGTCCCTTCATGCCCATCTGTGAGAATTTCTCTCAACAACGTAGCTTTAATTGACTTTGTGGACTTACAGGGCAGTAAGGCAAGCTCCATCAGCTCTACTGTGAATTTCCAAAATGGTCTCCAGAGTACCAATTTGTATGCCCATCAGCAATACCTAAGAGTTCCCATTTCTTCCATATTCTCAAACCTATTATCAGGCATTACTTTTCATAATTGTATGGGTGATAAATGGAATCTTTTTGTTTTAATTTCTTTTTCCCTGATTACTTTTGAGATGTTTTTCGTTTATGGGTCTTCCCTCTGTGTATGGTCTTCATATCCTTTGACCATTTAGAAAAAGACAGGTTTTTTTTTTAAAAAAAGAACTCATTTCTAATAACAACTAAAAATATAATTGCCTAGAAATATAGCTAACAAAAATGGGCAAATTTGTATGATGATATAAACTTTATTGGAAGACATTAAAGAAGTATCCTAAAGAAAGGGAGAGCTACACATTGATCATGATGAAGAAGACTCATATCTTGAAGATGTACATTCTTCCCGAATCATTTGAAAATTGAATGTGTTTTCAGTCAATATCCTAACTATTGTTTTTGAGGAACTTTATAAGCTGGTTCTAAAATTTTACACATGATTGGGGTGCCTGGGTGGCTCAGCCGGTTAAGCATCTGCCTTCGGCTCGGGTTATGATCCCAGCGTCCTGAGATCAATCCCCATATTGGGCTCCCTGCTCAGTGGGGAGCCTGCTTCTCTCTCTCCCTCTGCTGCTCCCCCTGCTTGTGCTCTCTCTCTCTCAAATAAATAAATAAAATCTTAAAATAAATAAATACATAAAATTTTACCCATGAGCAAAGGCCCAAGAACAGAAAATATATCCCTGAAGGAAAAGAATAAGATAGGAGACCCCTATGAGATACCAATGCTTATTAAAAGCTATAGCAATTAAGAGTGGAGGTGCACAGACAGAACAGGGAAATGGAATAGAGAGACCCAACCAGACCCTCACCCACGTGGAAAATAGTACATTCCAGAAGAGACACAGAAGATCACCAAGAAAATGACGAGCCATTCAATGCATGATGCTAGGACAACTGGTTTTCCATATAGAAAAAACATGAAATTATATCCTTACCTTACAATTGCTCTCAACTGTCCAATTCAAACTGATGGAAGAATTAAATGTCAAGGACAAAAATTGAAACTTTTTTGAAAAATATATAGAATATTTCAGGAATGAAGAGAAATATTTTTCTTAACAAATCAAATACTATATGATAAATTAAAAAAAATACATCTTTCTCGGGGCACCTGGGTGGCTCAGTCCATTAAGTGCCTGACTCTTGATTTCAGCTCAGGTCATGATCTCAGGGTGGTGGGATCAGGCCCCACATCAGGCTCAGTGCAAAGTCTGCTTGGGATTCTTTTTCTACCTCTTCCTCTGCACCCACCCCCTGCTCCTGCATTCTCATTCTATCTCTCTCCAAATAAATAAATAAATAAATAAATAAATAAATAAATAAATATTTTTAAGAACCCATCTTTCTCAATGATTTGAAATGCTTGCTTGTCCAATATTCAATTTCCACATATTCATGGACCTATTTCTGGACTCCAGTTGTTCTGCGTAGAACCACACATATTAATTACTCCAGTTTAATAATGCAGTTCAAGTTTTTCTTTGAAGACCTTATTATTCTTTCTCACTCACTTTTCTAATATAATTTAAGAATAATTTAAGAATAATTTTGTTGGTGTTACATTTAAATCCATGCATTATTTTTTGGAAAATGAGTTTGCTAATGTTATTATTGAAAAAAGAAAGCTATTGGTGTATATTGTATATTTGCGTTATTATATTAGTTCTGATAGTTTTTCAATTACTTGTCTTAGATTTCTCAGGAAGGCAAATATATCATCTGTTATGTCTTTTCCTTAAATACATAGTTTTACTGCTTTGTCTCATTATATTACACAGGCTAAAATTCCCAAAACAAAGCTAAATAATATCAGCGTTAGGCATGTCTCATTTATCTTGAATTTGGCTGTTGGCTTTCAATAGATATCTGGAAAGTTTTCCTTTCCCCTAGGTTACAAGAAGCTTTCACAGGAATGTCACTGAATTCTGTTTAATGTCTTTCAAAATACCTATCAGGACAATTATCAACAATTACGTTTCTATTTTGATTGCTGATGTGACAGATTAATATTTTTCTTAATGTTGAATTCTCCTTTCACAATGGAATGAACTCCACTTAGTCACAATATATTAAATATCATATTTGACTCAAATCGCTTTTTTAAAAAATATTTTTGCTTCTATATTGATAAGCCAAATTTATCTATAGCTTTGTATGTGACAACTTATTTTTTAATAAAACTAAAAACTTTGTATGAAAATAGTATGTACTCATTATAGCAACGAATTTAAATATAAAAAGTTACAAAGAAGAAAATTTCCTATAATCCCAATATGCAGAAGCAACCTCTGTTAATATTTTGGTGTATTTCATCTTAGTCTTTTGTGGGTGTGGGGGAGGGAGCTTTTCCAAAGCTGAAATCAGTATGCAGCATGGTTGAAAATGGAATCTTTGAAATGGATTTAAATCCTGACTTTATGATTTATAAACTACACCACATTCATCAATATCCTTGATCTTTTGAAATCTCATTTTCCCAGGCAGTAAAATAATAACAGCCTCACGGGGAGAGAGGAGGGAGGCAGGAGATAGAAGTAAAGTCCTCGGTGCCTGGCACAAATAGCCTCTAAATACGTATTAGCCATGATCCAGCTGTACGTACACTTTTGTATTCCTCTTATCACTGAATACTACACCATAGGCTTTTCTCATCATTCAAACTTACAATAAACACAATTTTAAAATTTCCCCCTAGTGCATGTGTGTGCACACATACATACATACATAGCTTTATCTAATATTTGTGCATAAATTGCTGCCTACATTTCAGATTTTTTCCCCCTTGGTTTAGGGTCTCAAAAGGAAAACTATTTTGGACCAACACTGTGTGGAACTGTTTCAGGATTCCTGAACCAAACTGTCAAATTGCTTTCCAGAAAGACTGTGACGATGTGGGTTCCCAGCAGCTGCGTGTGAGAATGAGCCCCACCTCTGGCACTCATGGCAGCCCAGAACCATCTCTCCTCCCTGTGAGGACCTCATTCTGCCCCCCCAGTAAATACCTTTCCTCACAGACCCTGGGCCACGCTGTGGGGTGAGCGCCAGACACAGAGTGGGAACAAGACAGTCCGGGTTCCCCCTCCGGAGCTCACTTTCTAGTTGACAGGTGGCCGGTAAGGGGGAAGCCAGAGAACAAATAAGTAAATGGCCAATCATTTCCAAAAGAGGTAAGCGCTGGGCAGAAAGTAGACGACGGTGTGACAGAATTACCTCAGAGGCACTGGGCTATTCAGACGATGAGGAAAGGCCTCTCCCAGGGAGTGACATTTTTAAACTGAGGCAGCCGCTCTGCAAAGGTCGGGAAGGGCAGTTGGAACAGCAGCAGGGAAGGCCCTGAGAAGGGCGTGCACTTGGCATATTCTAGGAGCGGGAGGGAGGGGGAGGGTCTGTGTGCTTGGAACAGGGCGAACAGGAAGGCCAGGGAGGTGAAGGCAAAGAAGGGGGGCAGAGGAAGAAGGAGTTGGGCTTTCTTTCAAAATGCCACATTAAAGTATTTTAAGCAAGGCTGACTTACCTTTTAGAAAGATCACTGCGGCTGCTGTGTGGAGGACGTTGTGGGGTGCGAGCCCGGAAGCAGGGTCGCTAGGGAGGAGGCCACCCAGCAGGTATGGTGACAAGTAGTGGGACAGGGGTATTGTCAGTGGAAATGGGGGAAGTGCATAGAAACGGTGAGGTGCTAATGACAAGGTGAGGACCTTCAGATGTGGTGGGGAGGGGAGAGGAAAGAGATACCCCTCCAACCTCCTGAAGAATTAGAACCTTCTGCTGCACCCCCTGCCCCCTGCTGTGGGGCATCTGCATTCAGAAGTAGAACCCAGTGTCCAGCAGGGATCTGACAGGTCCGTTTTTAAGCACTGAACGCCCTGAATAAACACACGGGAAAGTGGGTACTTGATCTGGGAAGCCGATCTAAAGCCTTAGCTGGAGCCTGAATTTGAAAGTTGGTCTGCATCTTGTGGCTCAAGGGCCCCCCGGTGCCTGCGTGAAGCCACAGGGCTGCTCAGTGGGGGGCTGCCAGCTCCGCGGCACCTAGGAGAACCAGGTCCTAGACCTGACGCCACCTTCAAAGGGCTATGGACCCTGCACATTCCCTGGCCCTCCCCCGGCCTCTATTTCCCCTTCTGTGAAGTGAGCTCTGAGAGCCTGGCATCCATGGCACTCACTGACAGTCAGCCATCCGAGGATGCCTGGCTCCCACATCTTTCTGATGACCTTTCCTGGGGCTCCCTTCCTAGCCCCCCAACCTCCACTGTGGGCACCAGGCTGGGCTGCTCTGGCTACTGCTTCTATGGAGAAATGCAGGGAAAAGGTACTTCTCTGGCTTTTCAGGAGTCACTCTCAGCTCTGAGAGGGGGGGCCCTGACTCAGGGTCCAATTCTTGGGGCATTGGGGAACAGGACCCCACCATGTTGCCAGGCCAAGAGCTCTGACTGCAGAACCGGGCTGCCCCCGATGACAGGCAGAGACTCCTGGGCTGCCAGCTCGGCCGGGCAAGGAGCATGGTCTTCAGGAGCTGGGCGGCAAGCTTCTGCCCCCACAAGGGGCCACTCACTCCCACAGGCCCAAGAAAAACTCTCTTTCAAATATACTCTGAAAGCAGGTGAGGCACAGAAGAGCAAGGCACAAGCTTCGACAGCAGGAGGCTCTCCAGACTCTAGAGGTGTCTGGAAGGTCCGGGTGTGCTTGGACGCTGGGAGGTCCATGATCATCATGGGTCACACAGCAATGGGAATGTACTTAGTGTCATTGAACTGTGCACTTAAAATGGTCAATTTTATATGATGTATATTTTACTGTGCGTGCGCGCGCACACACACACACACACACACACACACACACACATCCCAAAGTCCTTACGATGTCAGACAAAGCCCATGATCCACACTCTTCTCTTCTCCCTCCCGGTCTCCTTCCACTCTCCCTGTGCCCACTCTGCTCCCAGCACACTGGCTTCCCTCCTGGGCATTCAACAAGCCCACACACTCCCACCTTCGGGCCCTTGCACTCGTTCTTCCTGGGCCTATGACATCCTTCCCCAGACATTGCTGGCTCCTTCACCTCCTTCTGGCTCTGCTCAAAAAGCCCTGAGTTGCAGGGGGACTTTCCCTGCCCTCTGAAGATAACACAAGCCCCATCCACTCCCAACCCAGGCGCTTCACTCAGATTTATTTTGCTCCATAGTCCCGATCGCCCCTTGACACTGTGTATTTACTAATTTGTTCAGTATTCTCTTCCCCCACTGGAAAGTAAGCCCCATGAGGGTAGGCGTTTGTTTTGCCCATGGACGTAACTCCATTCCCTGCACACAGTATCCATGCACAGATGTTTCTGAGTGAATGAATGGACGGCCCCTCTTCAAACATGGCACCCATCCTAATATCTATGGTGGCAATCAAACGTGTCATCAAATTTGGTTTTCGTAGCAGCCTTGTGAGGTTTTGGAAGGGAGGGTGCTGAGCTTGGGGTGGTGTGATGATGCATCAGGAATCCCACCCCCTCACTCTAGTCCTTGCCTTTTCTCTTCACCTCATGGCCCAGACCACTGTTGTCACTTTTCCCACCGTAGCAGGAAGAGTAGAGATTGTAAATCACAACGAATGCATTTCAGCCACAGCTCTGCGTCTTTGCAAGACTGTGCTCTGCTCATGTGGGAGCCACTCGGAGAGCTTCCGGCATCTTCTGTGTGCAGCATGCTACAGAAGTTATAAACCACGTGCTGACGGTAGCTCCCTTATTAAACACACGCTCCACACTTACACTTTCAATAGGCTGCCCTCCATAATTGCTAGAGAGAAAGAATGTCTCCCTTTGGGCACACTGGTAGGGCAGTTCTTAGCCACTCTTCCTTTGCCAAGAGGAGACCTAGTGTCTTGAAGACCCAGCAGCATGGAGTGCTTCTCCCTGTCGCTTCTACAGACCAGACCTGAGATTTCCGGACCCCTGTTTCCCCTTCCCCCTGGGACGGCATCCAATGAGACTCTTAGCTTCCTGAGGGTACAGAGGGTTTTACATAAAATCTGCAAGCCTGGGACATCTAGACCAATCCATCTTTATTCCCGCCTGTTTCCTTCCTTCTGTGATGCCTCCCTCCCTCCCTCCTTCCACCGTTACTGAGCTTGCTAAATACCTGTCATTTTTTTCCCCTTGCACACCCATTGAGTGTTCTGATTTTAGTTCTTGGGAAAAATGGAAGAAAATGAAGAATGTATAAGACCTACTAGATTATCTCTTTCTCAACAGATATCAACAAGTGTTTCTTGAGCAGATCAGGAAGCCCCTGGAAAGTGACAAAAGGTCACCAGCAGCCCCTCTTCTGAGGACTCTCTGCTGCACCACACAGGGAGGGGAGATCTCCCCCCACAGACTGCTGGTGCCCTCCCCGTGCTGTGTGGTCTGAGGGTGTCCCTGGCAGTGTTTGTCCAAATTCTTTTCCTTTTTCACCGTGATCATCAGTAAGAAACGCTGTACATCTGTAAGCTAGAACATACGCACACTCCCCACCAGCGCCATGAAACAAAAGTTCAGGAAACATTTTTTACCCTTACTTCAAGCAGTGCACTTGGACATTTTCTAGTCTATTCTACTTTATTTTTTTTTTTTAAGTTTTAATTGTGGTAAAATACACATAACATAAAATTTACAATCTTAAGTTTTAAGTGTGAAGTTCAGCAATGTTAAGTAGATTCACATTGCTGTGGAACCAGTTCCAGAACTTTTTCATCTTGCAGTATTGAAACTCTATATCCATTAAAGAGCAACTCCCCATTCCCCCTCCACCAACCCCCAGCAACCACCACTCTACTTTCGGTCTTGATGAATTTGACTACAGTAGATACTTCACATAAGTGGAATCATTCAGAATTTGTCCTTTTCTGACTGGCTCATTTCATTTAGCATAAGGTTCTCAAGGTTAATCCAGGTTGTGGCATGTGTTTAAATTTCCTTCCCTTTAAGGCTGAATAATTGTACAAATATGTACTGTAGAGATATGCAACAATTTGCTTACCCATTGTTCATCCCTTCAAACATGGCTACTATGAACAATGCCTCTATGAAAATGAATATACAAACATTTTTTGAGACCCCACTTTCAATCCTTGTGGGCATATACCTAGACATGCAATTGCTGCATCATAGGGTCGTTCTATTTTTAATTTTTGAGGAACTGCCATACTATTCTCCAGAGTGGCTGCACCCCTTTTCATTCCCACCAACAGTGCACAAGTGTTCCCCTTCTCCGCATCCTCACCAACACGTGTTTTCTATTTTTTTGTTAGGGTCCATCCTAAATAGTGGGAGGTGATATCTTATTATGCTGTTGATTTGCATTTCCCCCGGTGATTAGTAATATTGAGCATCTTTTATTTGCTGGCTGGCCATTTGTATATCTTCTTTGGGAAAACATCTATTTAAGTCCTTTGCCCATTTTTATTTTTATTTTATTTTTTTTAAGATTTTTTATTTATTTATTTGACAGCGAGAGAGAGATAGCTAGAGCAGGAACACAAGTGGGGGGAGTGGGAGAGGGAGAAGCAGGCCTCCCCTGGAGCACGGAGCCTGATGCGGGGCTCGATCCCAGGACCCTGGGATCATGAACTGAGCCGAAGGCAGACACTTAATGACTGAGCCACCCAGGGACCCCTGCCCATTTTTAAATCAGGTTGGTTTTTTTAGTTGTTGAGTTGTGGGAGTTCTTTAAATACTCTGTATATTAATCCCTTACCAGAAAGATGATTTGTAAATAATTTCTCCTAGTCTCTGTATATTTCATGTTTTAAAGGCTTGTGACAATCCACTGAATTGATTTTACGAACAACTAAAGGGCTTGATTCCTTGTTTGAAACCGCTGCTCTGAAGAAAAGAGAGGTGAACGAAGCAGCTCCGGGAGTTGATGTCCCACCAGCTCCCTGCCTCTTACAACATGACCATATAGAGTACAAGGTAGAAAGGAGTGTCAGGGCTAAAGCTGTCCTTCTAAGGAAAAATTATATTTTAAATGCATACACTACTATTAGAAAAAGCAAGGACCTGCAGATGAATGAGGTAAGAAGGAAAAGAATGAAGTCAAAGAAAATGGGAGGAGAAAACAAAATGCACAGATTAGGGCAACAGGAAACAAAGAAGCAACAGAGAGGAAAGTCATGTCGTGAGAAAGATGCCAAGTTAAAAGGAGCAAGGGGAGAACCCATGGGTGCCTGGGACCTACTTGTTCTGGGCACTCATCCAGGCCCTGGGGACGTGGTGTTAAGCCACCGACAAGCTCCCTGGTTCACACTACGTTCCAGCTTCCATTTAATCCTCACCCACACACCCCCTCGCCCCTGCATAGCAGGCATTGATGACCCCACTTTATAAATTTTTAAAAAAGGGGGATGACAGAGGCAAAATTTGCCTGCGATCCCTCAGCCAGGTGTGGAGTCCGGCAGGGCTGCAAACCGGGGCTTGTCCACCTTCGTTCCTCTGCTGTGGTCACCTCCGCTGCCGGCCCAGGGAGGGAGCTCTTCCTCATGGTGCCTACTGACAAGATGGCAAAACCCTGAAGACATATGCCTGAGCACTGTGGGTGTTTGTGGTGACTGCTGGGCCCATAGGGGGCAAACAGGGGAAGGATGCCCAGAAAAGACACTTGATGGAGGAGCGGTGGGAAGATTCCCAAGGAGGCTGAGGCCACGTGTGAGTGACCCTGGAATGGGAGGCGGCCAGAACAGGTGGCGCAGAGGTGAGGTCAGTGGGTCCCCATTCCTGTGCAGGCAGAGCGTCCTGGCTGGTTGTGTTAGGTGCCGTCTGGGACCGTAACAGATTCCTGGGCTCGCCACATGATGCAGAGAGTCTGAGGTGGGGCCAAGAATCTGTATTTTTAAGGCACCCGCCACCGAGTCCCCCAGTCCCCCAGCCCTGTGTGCGTCCAGCTGTGCAGGCGCATTCACCAGCAAAGCTGCCGGGACTCAGTGGCCCTGGGGCTACTCAAGCCCAGAGGTGGGCGGGTGGGAAGGTTGCAGGGGTTGAGGGGGGCAGAGAAGGCCCCCAGGGCAGGGCAGCCAGGAGTGTCTCTGCTCAGGCTTGCTTGCTCCCCACCCCCCGCACCTCCCACACCCTTATCCTCTCTCCGCCTCCCACCCCTCAGAGCTCAGCATTCAGGAAGGGCCCTCACTCTGCTCTTCAGAGCTTGCGAGAACTTGCAAGAACTGGGGACACCCTGAGGGAGGCCACTGCAGGTCTCCTACCTATGGCACTCAGACACCTTTGTCCCGACATTTAGTTCTGCTTATGACTATGGCTTCAGAGTGGGACCGAGACATGAATGCACCCTTCACAAAAGGACAACTGACTTTTCTCAAAGTGAACTCAGCAGTGATGGGATAACCCTGTGGACAGACTGTGGCCCTATTATTTGTGTTTTTCAGCTGAGCTGGAATGGCCGCTTGACTCAGCAACTAGCAGCTCACAGTGAAGGTGATCAGGGACAGAGAATGTGTCCAGACCCTATTCATGTAAAGAGGATTTTCCTTAAAATTCCTGAGCTACTGAAACAAAATGGTCCCTTGTACCAGATGGGAAAAGTCCAGATAGCTCGACAGACCAGGTGTCATTACAGGTTTCATCAGGTTCAATATAGTAAAATGTCATAGCCACTATGACCAATAAAAAAAAAGAATGCTAAGGGCGCCGGGTGGTGAGGTCGGTTAAGTGTCCAACTTTTGATTTCGGCTTGGGTCATGATCTCAGGGTTGTGAGATCGAGCCCCACATCAGAAGGGAGTTTGCTTGAGATTCTCTCTCTCCCTTTGCCCCTCCCACCACTTGCACTCTCTAAATAAGTAAATAAATACATACATAAATACATGAATAAAATCTTCCTAAAAATCCTGAATATTTCCCTCACAGAATGCCAACGAGTTAAATACCCTCCAAGGCATAGGCTTCTCCATTTTGGTAAACTCTGAGACCCAGCTTGGGCTCACACACAGCTTCCACATATAATATAAGATACTCGGTCTACCAACTGACCAAGTTTAAATAACGTGGAATTTAATAAATGCTCCCAACCTGTTCCAAGCATGTCCTACCTCTTTCTGAGTATTCAGAAGGCACTTTAGCATCTTATAATGCCTTCAGAGCATCTCTGGGTCATTCAGTATCCATTTAGTGACTCATGGCGCAGTCTCCGGCTAGTCACCTCACCTCTTTGCTTCCACCTCCTCATCCGTATGACGAGGGCTTTAGAAGGATGATCACCACGTGGCCCTCAGCCCTAACATGTGATGGGCCTGTAATTCCACTGCAGATTTCTGGAGGTGCAGAGAAACAGGGGGGCTGGGGGGAACCCGGGCTCTGCTAAGAGCTCCCAAGAACAAGGCTGGAATACAGAGATGGTCCAGCCCCTGCATTCTCATCGCCCATTGGAGCCCAAGGTGGTGACTCAGAGATCTCACTGGAAATGGTTCTCTGGTTTCTCTTCCCCTCTCAACTCCCACTGCCCCCATCACGTGCACGAATCACACGGTCTTCATTTCTGCTGCCCTCCGGCTCGCTCCCCTGCCTTGGGCAGCTTCACCTTCCAACCTGTTGACACTCACTCTAAGATTTGGAGTCCTGGTTCCTGGACCAGCCACACAGTGTCATCAGCAGCCTCAGCCAGGCCCAGGGTGTGGACATCAGGGGCTAATCCAGGCGGTGGGTGTGGAGGTAAAGATGAGGCAGATTGTGATAAAACATGAAAAGAAATACTCCATTGAGGGCCAAAAAATTTTGAGAGAAACTCGCTTCAGCCTTCCTTGAATAAATAATTTTTTAGAAAGACAATCATGTTATGTTGCCCAGAAAAACCTTGAAAGTGAATAATCTGGATTCATTTGTAAGATAAGGCAAAGGGAAAAAAGCCAAAAATGCTTTTATGAAGGGAAGTTCCTGAATGACTTTATATTAAATAAGATGAAACATGTAGGGTACTTAGAATAGTACCTTGCCACATAGTAAGCACTAAATAAATGTCAGTTATTATTATTATTATTATTTTTGTATGGCACAATAATAGTAGTGACTCCAAACCATCAAGAAATCATCATATTTATTTATTTAGAAGTCTGTGTGATTTGGGACAAGATTTTTTTTTTATTTTTTAAGAGAGCATGAGTGGGGGCGAGGGAGGGATGGAGAGAGAGAGAGAGAGAGAATCTTAAGCAGGCTCCGTACCCAGCACAAGCCGCATGTGGAGCTTGATCTCGTGATGCTGAGATCATGAAATCTAGAGTCGGAAGCTTAACCAAGCCAATCAGGCACCCCTGGGAAGAGATCTTTAAATCTCCCTGAGCCTCAGAGATTGCTTTATCTATACAATGGGGCTAGGACTAGGTCTCCCCGCTTGCCTTAAAGGATAAAATGAAATCATTAAGTAATTTGTACACTATAAAGTACCATAGAAAAATCTCTGCTGAGACCACAGTTACAAAGCCTAAAAGATCAGAACCGTCAGTTTTTGGACTATCCACATCCCTGTCGGGTAACTGACGTGTTGGCAGGTTGATTTCAGTGCAGTGTTTAGAATGAGGATTTCATGCTAATGATCTTGATTAGACCACATTAAGAAATGATAATAGGTTCTGGAAAAGAGCTAAAGAACACCACCACGATTTTCTTGGGTGTCATTCCCTGGGTCTGATTGAAGAACGAGTCTTCGTTTAAGACTTAATCCAGGCATCACCAGCTCTGGGGAGCCTTTCCTGGCACTCTGTCCCCTCACCCCTCCCCTGCGCCCACAGCACTCCTTACAGCACCAACCAGTATACTTGGCCCTCAGTTTAATGCCCGTCTTCTAAATGAGACTCCTTGTGAGTACCTCAAGGGAAGGGAGCATTTTTTTTTTTTAAAGATTTTATTCATTTATTTGACAGAGAGAGACAGCGAGAGAGGGAACACAAGCAGGGGGAGAAGCAGGCTTCTGGCCGAGCAGGGAGCCCGATGCGGGGCTCAATCCCAGAACTCCGGGATCATAACCCGAGCCGAAGGCAGACACTCAACAACTGAGCCACTCAGGTGCCCCAGGGAGTATTTTTTTTAATCTTTGTATCTTCAGGGCCATTCTCAGCATTTGGAACATATGAGATATGCAGTAAGTCTTTCTCTTGTTTTTGAATGAATGGATGAATTAACTAATTAATCAGAGAAACCCAAACATCAGAAAATGCCTTTTTATCTATCCCCCACGCAGTACCCCATTGCCATGAAGAGTAAACAGTTCAATTTACCAGGACAATGATAGAAAGGTGTCATTTATACCAAAGCCAGTGTTATTCTAAATACCGATTATTGATCATTAACCAACACTTTGGGACCAAGAAAGCACACTGATCTAATGTTTAATGTATTACATCTAAGATGCCCGAAATTAAATTATAATTTCCTTTCTTTTATTGCATAATTATTTCCCGTATTTCAGGAAGTCTCCTCCTCACCTCTTTATTTATTTATTTTTAAAGATTTTATTTATTTATTCGACAGAGAGAGACACAGCGAGAGAGGGAACACAAGCAGGGGGAGTGGGAGAGGGAGAAGCAGGCTTCCCGCTGAGCAGGGAGCCCAATGCGGGGCTTGATCCCAGGACCCTGGGATCATGACCTGAGCCGAAGGCAGACGCTTAACTGACTGAGCCACCCAGGCGCCCCCACCTCTTTTTTTTTAAATTGAAGTATAGTTGACACACAATGTTACATTAGTTTCAGGTGTACAACACAGTGACTGGACAACTCTGTGCTCTGCCGTGCTCACCAGCAGTGTAGCTCCCGTCTGCCACCATGCAATGCTATTACAACATCATTGAGGAAGTCTTTCCCCTTTAAGGGCGGCCAGTTTTCAGTAATAATAAGTGGCTAATTTAGCAGAGATTGCCAGAGGAAGCAAGGAGAGTGAAATTGGATTATGCTCCATCTCCTTTGCCTCAAGGTATGCACCGGAGTTTAAGGAGATTTAGCACAGGAATACTAAGAGAAAGGAAATCAAACACATTTAGGAAGCCAAAGTCACTTATTGGTGCCAAATAGTTTGTTGTTAATAAAAACATCTGTTTGAAAAGGGCCCAGTGATATTCAGGGAATCGTGGGTCCCACCCGTTGGGTTGAACTGTCAGATTTGGTCTCTTGGATTTCAAAGTTTCTTTGGCTCCTTAAGCCTTGAGTGACAACATTTCAGTTTGATAAACACAGCTCACCTCCTATGGTTAATGCTTGTAGCAGGAAAGAACAATTAACCAACCACAAATATTTCTGTACCAGCCTGATTCCCTGGAGAAAAATGCAAGGCTTTAAAAAATGCCAAAATATTTCCTTTAGTTAAGCACCATGGATGGCCTACAATCATAGCAGAATCTCTCACTTTAACACATTAGCAATTAGCTTTGGTTAAAGAAATAAAAATAGAAACGATTCTCTTAAGCATAAGGCACTTTAGCTTAATGGGTATGCATATACAGACTTGCTGGTAAAACAGACATGGGCTCGAATCCAAGGCTCCCCCACATGCTAGCTGTGGGGAACCCATAGAAGTATTTCTGAGCTTAGGTCTTCTCATCCTTAAAATGGGGATAATATGTTCTCCATCCCATGACTGGACCTCTGTATATAGACACAGATCTTTAGGATTCTTTCATTTTAATCCCAGCCTCCCAAAAGGAGCTATAGGGAGTGTGTGGGGTGGGGGGAAAAAGAGAGAGAGAGATCAGTTGTCTTTTAAAACAATGTTGGGGTCACAGCCTTCTTTGAGAATCTGGTGAATACAGATTTTCCCCAGAAAATACACTTTCGTACATACATGTGCCCAGTTCCAGCACCCTTCCCCCTGAAAGCCCCCACAGCAATTCACGGACCTCTAATTAAGAACCTTGGGACAGATGAGACCAAAGCCTTGGGTTTTGTTTCTTCATTTTTTTTTTTAAGATTTATTTATTTATTTGAGCGAGAGAGAGTGGGGGAGGGAGTACGGACAGAGGGAGAGGGAGAGAAACAAGACTCCCCGCTGAGCACAGAGCCCGACAGGAGGCTCCGTCTCACAACCCTGAGATCATGACCTGAGCCAAGATAGTGACCTGACCCGAAATCAAGAGTCCAAAGCTTAAGCAACTGAGCCATCCAGGCACCCCGGTTTTGTTTCTTCATGAGTCACTTCCTTTCACAGAGGGGAAAGCCTGTTCTCTGGCCAAAGACCACATCGGTCACCACAAGGAGCTGGATGGGAGGGGATGAAGCACTCAGGCCACTATCACCATGACGTAAAATGCAGTTCAAAGTCCACCCGACTCCACCCTCAAAATGAGCATTTCGGCTCCCTGGATGATTGGCGTTCCTTGGAGGGATTAGGAAAGAATAGCCTTCAGCTGCGTCATGGGCTCAGCATGGCTTTGCAAACTACATGTTTTACTGGTTTCAATCATAGCCCTCTATAATGTAAAAAAAAAAAGAAGAAGAAGAAGCAAACCAAATGTCCCGCTGAAATGGTGAAGTAGAGTTAACACGATGAAATATTACGGAGCCACAAAAATGATCATTGTGAAGACATGTCACCACAGAAAAGACGCTTACATTGCAATGAAAAAAAAAAAGGAAGGAAGGAAGAAAAGCAGAATCCCAACTGCTATGCCCCTTATGATTCCAGACATTAAAAACTGTATCATATGAACAAGATAAGTAGCTCTTGGGTAAAAATGTGAGGTTAGTAGAATTATTGATGGTTTGTATCTGTTTTCAAATTTGGGGGGTATTATCTAATGTTTACAGTTGTCAAGTAAGGAGATAAATGATCAATCTGTACAAAATCAGCCTGTTCTTCCAAATGGCTGTGGCCCCGTCCTGGCCCCAGGCAGCGGCTCGTTGTGTGGCCTCCCTCCAGAGCAGGCTGAGAAGGCAGGCAGGGCGGGCAGACCGGGTCAGAGCTCCCCCAGGCTCCCCCGCACAATCAAGCCTGCCACTGAAAGAGCAGAGAGGGCACATTCGTTGTTCCCACCCCGCAGCACCACGCTGGTGGGCCCTCCAAGGTGTAGGTCCTCGGCATCCGAGTCTAGCCAGTGGGGAGACAGGTTCATGCATGCAGCCCGAGGACATTCGTGTCTAAATCCATGTGAGCCTCTGGTGTTCCAATTCATGCCATGCGCAAGTGGGCTGACCCACAGAGTCAGAGGTAAATGACGTGTCTGATGCTTGCTGGCGCTGGAAACAGACACAGGGTCCCCACGGGTGCTGGGAGGTTGGCTGTTCTCACAACAGACATGAAGAGACGATTATAGAAAAGCTTCCTGGGGGCGCCTGGGTGGCTTAGTCAGTTAAGCGTCTGTCTTCAGCTCAGGTCATGATCTCAGGGTCCTGGGATCCAGTCCCACATCGGGCTCCCTGCTCTGTGGGAAGCCTGCTTCTCCCTCTCCCACTCCCCCTGCTTGTGCTCTTGCTCTCTCTCTCAAATAAATAAATAAAATCTTAAAAAAAGAAAGAAAAGGGAAGGAAAGGAAAGAAAAGCTTCCCGCAGTGCAGCTTGCTGGAGGGGCCGCAGCTCCAGCCATCAGGAGGCCACTCGACCTTCTTAAAGGTCACAGTCAGCACACACTGCTCATTAGGACCGAGCCTCCCAAGTAAAAGCAGCGCGCGTGCTCTGGCTCACTTCTCCCAGGTCAAGTGTCTAACTGCTTCTCTGTCGTGTAGGCGCCCGCAGCTGGGGGACGTGAGCAGTAGGTGCAGCAATCCGCCCCCCCGCGCTGCACACCCAGCATTTCCTTCTCAAAGCACTCAGCTGGGGCCTGGTCTCTTGGGCCCTGTGAAACCCTTCTTCCTGAAGCTCCTCCATGGCTCTCTGGCCCCTGGATCAATGAGTGGCTCCCTCATCGGGTGGCCCCAAAGCGCGTGGCAGGCCCTCAGTGACAGCCCCGTCACAGACAGACTGGGGCAGGGAGGATGGCTGTACGTGTCTGACTTGAGCAACTCTCGTTTGTGTCCTCGGGGCCTAGCACGTGTCTGGCTGACTTAGCACATGTCACTATAAGTAACGCTGGGCAACTGACAGTTCCAGGGCAGAGAGACAATGGGGCGGGGGGGGGGGAGTTTCAGGAGAGGGCGGATCCCAAGGGCGGACAGATGTGGGGAGCAACGGAGAAATGAAGGGTGATGTCAAGGAGGCTTGAGCTACTGGGTGGACAGGGGTGATGCTGACCCAGATGGGGGGGGAAAGGCAAGTTGGCAGGTGCTGACCCGGCCCATAGGACAAGAGAGGCATCTCGGGAGGGCCATTTCTTCAGGCAAGCTGATGCTAGATGTCTCCTCAGGCAGAGGTTTCCCGGATGCTAGGGGAGCGCCACCTTGTGCTCCTTCATCCTTGGCTGTCCATTTCTGCTCAGTTGCTGTGTGTGGGTCTGCAAGCTGCAATTTGACAGCCTGCATTTAGCCTTTGCCTTGACGCGGGTGCTAAGCTCCTCCTGTCCTTACTGTAAGCTTGGGTCAGGGCTCTGCTCACAGTGGGCAGCTGATAGACCAAATAATGAAGAGCTAAGAGCCCTGGTTTTGGAGTCGCACAGACCTGAGTCTGGATCTGGGCTTTGGCCTTTGAGCCCCCCGCCCCCGGGGCCCTTGATGAGTTCCTGATGACGTCACAGGGCCTTTTGCGGGGAATTAAGTGAGATCATGGCACAAAGCCCCCAACACATTTCTTAGCACTCAAGTATCGGCAGCTCTTCCACGTTTGACTGATAGGCAAGTAGACAAGCAAAGGGTTGACTAGAAGGAAAGCTCAGAGCCCACTTAGCCTACCCCCTCGTTTGGCAGAGTCAGAACCTGAAGCCCAGAGAGAAGAAGTCCCACAGCCAAGATGGCGAGGCCAGTGCCCAGTTATAGAAACGCAGTCTCAGGGACAGAACTAGCTTGGTACAGGCTGGTACTCATGGCCTTTCTCTTCTCATCTCTCCTAGTTTCTTTCCCCTCTTGGTCTCAGGCTCCTCCTCCAGTCCTCACCTGAGGTCACCGTCCTGTCTTACAAAAGCCATCTGCACCCCCCTCCCCAATGCCTGGAAACTCTTTCACCTTTGTCTTCACATGAACCCTTGTGTCCCCTCCCCAAACTCTCAAGTCTGCCCACTGGAATTCCCTGGTTGGCCACTTCTAGATTCTAAGTACTAGCTGGCCCCCTGAGCTGGATCCTTTATCTCCCCTGGAGTCACCAGGCTTCTGTCCCTTTAAAGTTTCTTTAGAGTGTTGATTTCCCTTCCTCTGACGGAGCCCAGCAGCCGAGTCGTGGGTGCTGTCTTCCCCTCCAATCAGGGCAATCTGCCCTTCTCAGAGACAGCGACAGGCCCCACCGTGGTGGGATCCATCAGCACCCACCTGCATCTCGACATCCTCCTGCGGTCTAGGCCACACTCAACAGATCTTGGATCATTCCCAGGGGTGAGGTGGTCTGCCACAGGTAGGAAGGCAGGGCACTCTGCTTTCTTCTCTCTAAGTTCCTGTGTCCATTCCTCCCACAGCTGGAACTGGTTGGCAAGCCGTCCTTCCTCCCTCTGCCTGCCTCAATTCCTTTCCCCTTGTTTTTCCCGATCCGTGGGAGCTCTCACAGCTCCCCAGGTTTGTAGACACAGTTTGGAAACATGGTTTACATCTGTACTCTGTGTTGGAAAAAAAAAAATCAAAGCAACAAGTCCAGTGTTCCTTTGCCAAGGTTTCTGTCAGCAGGTAGAGCAGATACATGTTTTTTGAGATGTGAATGGATTTTTTTTCTTCTTCTATTCACTTATTATTTTGTTCCTCACCCATGTTGAAGCCATTGCCACAGGGAAATAAAGTAGAAACAAGAGAAGTCTCTTGGCTCAGATTGAGAGAAATGCGGTGAGTCAGTCTGGGCAGACAGGAGCCCAGGGGGTCTCACAGAGAGTCTCTCAGTACAGAGTCACATGGGAGTGGTGTCATGACTCCCCCACCCCATGATGTGGCACAGAAGTTCTGGGGGAAGGCTTGACCCAGGTCAGAGGCTGGCACAAGGCATGCTGGCAGCAGCCTGTGTGGATTGCTGATGAAGACCAGATGGGCTGCCCCAAAGTCCTAAACCCCATGAGCCCCACCCCACTCCCCCGAACTGGGGCCCAACCCTGGAGAAGGGGGGAGAGCTTTGAGTTCGCTGGGGTTATTTCCCAACATCCAGCAGAAATCAAGATGCTCAGACTAGATATTCTATTTTTGCACACTGAGTGTGGACCGAGATTCATATTCACCCCACATGAATCTACTCTGTCATGACTTCCCTGAGCCCTCCAGATGTTCTTCCAGAGGCTAGGACCACCTTTGTAATAAACTCCCTCAACCCACTCTTCTACCTTCTATGAAGCTGGCGTCCTTTTCAACAGCCTCTTTGTTTTCACAAATAGAACATTCTTCTTTTTTTTTTTAATGAATGATAAATGAGCCAAATACATATTCCTGAGTGTGACCTTGGGAAGGTAAAAGAGAATAAAGCCAAGGGATAAATTCAGCAGTGTGTTGTCTACCGTTAAGTTTGCAAAGGGGTCATGGGAGACCTTTAAGGTAGTTTCACAACTGCCTTAGAGAGACACCCCATGGTGTGGCCAAGCAGAGTGAGGAGCTAGGAGGTCCAGCCTGAGAGCCAGGTGGTTGCTGCTTCTCGGTGTGACCACAGACAATGGACTGTGCCTTCTGGGTATGCCACTGGGAACTGGGGATACAACCGGGTGGTGCACCTGGAGAACAAGGGTAGAGAGCTGTGTTCACCTGGTATGAAGCTCAAGACCCTTGCTACCCTAGCCCCCTGCTGGGCTCAGTGGCAGAAGTGGTCAGCCATGCCTGCTGGTGTCTGGGTCAGAGTGGCCGGGCCACAGAAGACTCGTGGAGGCTGAGACCTTGGGATTAGAACTTCAAGGATGCCCAGGATCTCTCCTCGGGGAGATGGGCATTTCAAGCAGAGAAGAGGGCTCGGCACAAGCTCTGAGGTGTAATGGGCAACAGGGAGTCATAGGGGACAGGACTACTGGGACCCACGAGCCTGAAGAAGGATGACGGGAGGGAAATTGGGATGGGAGACCAGATATCTGGTCCCGTGAGGCCTGGGCTTTGTTCTCAGGCACTGAGGAGTCAATGAAGATTTTTACCCTGGGGGTGATAGGGCCACATTTGAGCTTCAGACACATCTTGCCGGCCACACAGAGGACGGACTGCGATGTGGGTCACTGCAGGCAGAGACAGGAGCTCTAAGGACGTGGCAGTCATCGAGTCTAAAGGCAGGAAGGACCTGAACTAAAGCAGTGGAGATATGGGGACAGAACTGAGAAAGGAGGGGACAGATGTTACCACAGTGCTGCCCTCACTCAGGGAAACTAGTGCATGTTCTAGCTCACCCTCTGGCCTTTGCTAAGACTCCTACTTTCCCCAAGCTTTAGGTCTCTTCTGAGGGGAGCAGAGCCTCCTCCTAGAGATGCCAGGGGACTTAGTCACCCTTCGCAGGGTGGTGAAAGACCAGGCAGCACTGGATTTCAGAGCCTCCCTCTGCAGTGTGAAGTCAGGCAAAGGAAGGCCACTCCCAGGGAAAGAGGCAGACCTGGAGCCTCCTTCATCTCCTTCCTCTACTGCTCTGTGGCCCCTCTTGTGACACCCCTCGCCCCCACCCAGTGGCCCTGTGGAGCTGCTGACCACCAACACACTAGTCTGAGCTCTGAGGTGAGGGGAGTAGGATGGGGATGCTCCCTCCCTTCTCAGGACCCGCTCAGACTAGAAGACAGACATTGCTTGCCATTTGACAGCAAAAAACTTTGTACAATGAAAAGAATGAACGAGAAGAACTTTAGGGAGGATGGTGCTTTAGCAACTGGATTTCTGCAGCATGGATGAAACTTGGGAATCTCTTTATGGGGCAGACTTTATTCCTTCACTTTGTTGCAGTGGCATTTGTGGTGGTGGGTTTTGTGATGTTTTGTTGTTGATAGGTATGTGTGTGTGCCTGCGTCTGTCCGTGCATGTGTGAGTGTGTGTGTGTGTCCACGTGTGTGCATAAGCCTGTGTGTCTGTGTGTGTCCGTGCGTGTGAGAGACAGACAGAGAACATATCCTACACCCATAACCTCCTTCCCTGAAGAGATTTCCTTTTGTCTTTCTAGTTATAAAATCCTTAAAATGGAGTCCAAAATGGACCAGCTTCCCCCAAAGAGCACATGCCAGAGAGCTCCAGGATATCCAAGGCAAAAACCACAAAAACTCCCTTCTCAGGCCAAACCTCACGGGGTGGGGAGCAGGACACCCTTAGTCACTCAGGCCGACCTCCGACAGCAAACCCCCACACTGGAGACCTTTTCAAGCACATGCTTGGTGGAGACCGGCTAGCAGCAAGGAGCTGAAGGTATGTAACCATGAAGATTCATAGAGGATCTTAAATAGCAAACTATGACAACATTATATATGGACAAAACCAGCTTCCAAGGGCTCGTAGTTCTTCCCCACTCTGTTCATGCCTTTTCTTCATTCGATTGTCAAGGGGCTTTCCGATCAACAGGAAGAGAAGGAGCAAACACAGAGGTGTCAATTGGCTTACACGCAGGCTGGCTTTCCGTGGCGGGCTTGACAACCCACAAATGAATCAGAGGAGGGGAATGAATGGGGAGGATAGTGGAGTGCACATCATGAGAGTGGCTTTACGTGCAGGCAGCAATTAGAGGAAGCTGATTTGAAAGCAGAAGGCTCCAAGCCCACTGGGATGAATGTTGCAGTGTCATTTGTCAGGAGCGCAGGGAATGTGACATTGCATTCCCTGTACGCCATGCTCAGCCTCACCGAAGGCCTCCTGGAGGAAGTTTTTAAACCCTTCTCCTATGCCACAAAGGAGTGTGACCTTTCTGCAAGGAAACTGTCGTTCAAGCCAATGAGATCTTTCTGAAGGCCAGGGTGCTAGTTCGGAGGAAGGCGTCAGTCACAGGGCCCGTCCCCTGTGATGTCTGAGCCAGAAGACCGTCTGGGGTATTATTTTCACTTCCCATTTGCTGGTTCTCAGAGGCCACTTGTCTTGGTTGACAGGGTGGAGCAAAGGAACCTGGGAAGATTTATTTGACCCTGAAGACAAGGGGGAAGCTGGCTATTTTCTCCAACGGCCCGGGAGGCAAGCAGCTTCAGCTAAGATAAGGCTCTGGCAGAAATATGGGCACAAGGGACACCCCACTTTACCTCCTCCACACCTGTGATAGAGTCTCCAGGCCTGGTTGTCATGACCGACGGGAGCAGGTGTTGCCCTGCCAATCTCAGCCTCAGACGGTTGCCAACAACGAGCACTCCGTACTTCACTGAGCCCTAATCCACTTGAGAAAACATCTCTGCTTTGTACATCTAGCTGACACTGGTGGCGAAGGCCTCCCAGGAGTGATTCTTGGAGCAGGAAGAGAATCCCATGTTGACCCATGTTCCCATGACATGGAAAAGCCACGTTCACCCCTTGGCAGTTAATCAGAAGCCAATCCTTCTTGTGCTAGCAGTCCCAACCCCCCCTGAATTGTTGAAATCTGATGAAAGCCAGAAATGATCTTTGCAGAGGGTTGCCCATGTCCTCCACAAAAGCGCTCATGCAAGTTTGGTTTTTTTTTTTTTTTTTACGATTTTATTTATTTACTTGAGAGCACAAGGGAGCACAAACAGGTGTAGCGACAGAGGGAGAGGGAGCCCAAAGCAGGGCTCAATCCCAGGATCCTGGGATCATGACCTGAGCTGAAGGCAGACGCTTAACCAACTGAGCCACTCAGGCACCCTGCTTGCCTGCAAGTTTAAGAAGCTCATAAGCTCCAGGAAACTCATCAGAGGTCTATGGTCTCCGAAAGTTAGGTCACCAGCAGCAGGAACTGGTGCAGAGAGAGTCTCTACCCAGGACCACGCACACCCCTCCTGCCACCAAGCACACAGCAGGACCCCCTGGGTACCTAGGCCTCCTTTGCAAGGCTCAGGACTCAGGAAATCCCAGGAGACAGGCTATGCTCCCCTTGTCCCTGCTTTGCAAAGCCAGATGCAGACAGGACGCTGATCTGTGGTTTGAAACTGAGATATTCTGCTTCTCATCAGCAGTGTGCCGGGCCCAACTTGTACAGGTTTGTGGGAGTCAATTGTTAAATTTGGGGGAATTTTGTGAGCTATTTGCTAAGCACATCACTATTCAAAATTAAACCATACAAAATTAAAATTATATAAAATAAAAATTAAATTATATAAAATATAATTAAATGAATTAAAAATGAAGGTAATAAACACTCAAATGTCATCATTCCCTAGTTATTTCACCACATTTCACTACTATCTCTGTTCTTGAGGTTATCTGTGTGGTGGAAACGCTATCTAATCGTCCGCTATTGCTCGTTTCTTCCCAGCCCTGTGTGCAGCCGGGTCACGTGGGCAGCTTGAAGCTGGCTCTCTAGGGGTGTTTACACCACGGGAATAGGCGAGGGCTTCAAACCTGGGGCCGATTTGCCTCTTTGTTGATTTTCTGGACTTAATACAGTGATGGAGGAAATGTTAATAATGTAGGTTCAACTTCAAAATGTGTCCTGTTTATAGCCGTTAATAGCACAAAAAATTGAGAAAAGTTTTTTGAGTAATTAAAAACTATTAGCCAATTTAGCAAAGAAGTCAGTGACGTCACTGCCTACGCGCAGCGTGCGGGGCCGGTACGTCTCTGTCACTTTGGTCTTGTTAACATAAATGAAGACATCAACGATGTCCGTGTCACCCCTACACTCGTGTGTCAGTCCACGGCCATAGCTTGACCGTGGACACAAGAATTTGGCAAAAGTCCACAAAAGCACTCTATGGAGAATCGATGCCTCTATGGCTATCTACTTATAATAAAGAATATTACATATTTTGTTATTATTTGTAAATTATGTGTTACGTATTCTTTATACCAGTACAGTTTATAATAAACTTACGTGTGTATATGTGTGTACATGTGTTTCCCGGAAAGCTGGTTGTTGAACATTTACCCCCACTGCTGTCAGTCTAGAAGATACCTATCTTAACCTAACCTCCCCCACCCCTGCCCCCGTCCCCGCCCTCCCCCTCCCTGCTGCACTGACAGGTGCCAGGGAGTCCATCAGACAGACAGACAGATAGCACAATATGGAAATGATTCCTTTGCACATGAATGCATAGGGAAAAGAGATTTGAGCCTTTCCCATAAAGCCGCCCAAACAAAATCATGAAACGGATTATTACTTTTGATCCCATCTCCAAATGCAATACTTAAAAAAAATAAATTTATTTGGGGGCGCCTGGGTGGCTCAGTCGGTTAAGCATCCGACTCTTGATTTCTGCTCAGGTCATGATCTCAGGGTCTTGAGATCAAGCCCCATGTCAGCCCCACACTGCGCATGGAGGCTCCTTAAGATTCTCTCTCCCTCCCCTTTTGCCCCTTCCCCACCTCACCCCTCCCCAACTTGTGTGCCCGCCCCAACCCGATTGTGTGCTCTCTAAATAAATAAATAAATAAATAAATAAATAAATAAATAAATTTCTTTTAAAAAATCTGATTGTACTATAGATATGGTGGGAATAAAGGGAAACTTAACATGAAATAACTATATATGATCTTTGTAACAATACAAGGTGGAATATCTAAAAATAGGCAGTGAAACAAGCTGTTTATGTACCTATAACAGACTCACAGCTGAGCATTTCACCATAGGGTGGCCCCCTTGGTAAAACAAACACAAAGAATTGGTCTGTTTTGTACACAGAAAGGGAATTAACTCTTACTGAGCACCCACACCATACACCAAGCTCTTTCAAAAATGCTGTTCTGTTTTGGTTTATTTACCTATTTATTTTCTGGGGCTTCCAAAAAGATTTGAAGCTACTTATAAAAGCAAACATGAAATAAATAGGAGAGAAAAAGAGACGAAGAAATCAAGACCAACGGGTAGATTAGGGTAGAAAAACAAATTTGAAGGTAAAGCTGGTTACACAGAAATACAGACCATGAGATAGGGCTCCCCAATTCCTAGTGGGTAGATGCAAAGTAGGCTCTAAGCGTCCTGGACATGGGAAATTATCGGTTTATAGAATCAGGGTCTTTAGGACATCCATTGCTCCAGAGAAGCATGGATTTCCCAGGTCTGGAGCCGGACAGGAATTCTCCTGCGACTCCTAGGGTGGTCCTGAGTGGAATGGTGGACATCGGTCTCAGTGGCATCACAGTAATGATGACCTTATTTTTTACAGCAACCTTCAGCTCGAGCGTAGGATGACATGCCCTCACGAGGAAAGGGTGCCCGAACCTGACTCTGGAATGCAATCCCTTGAACACCCCAAGCATCAAGATCCAGACACACAGCATGTAGACTGACTAGCTTGGTGGCGAAGGTGGGAGGGAGCACACCCAAAATATCTGGATTCATTTTTCTCAGTCCTATTAAACGCATTTCCTCTTTGAGAAACATAACAAAACCATGGTCTTCCTCTTGAGACTTCAAAATAAATATTGTGCATAAAAACAAATTTAAAAAGTTACAATATGCAGGGGCGCCTGGGTGGCTCAGTCCTTAAGCATCTGCCTTCAGCTCAGGTCATGGTCCCAGGGTCCTGGGATGGAGCCCTGCATGGGCTCCCTGCTCGGCCGGCAGTCTGCTTCTCTCTCTCCCACTCCCCCTGCTTGTGTTCCCTCTCTCGCTGTATCTCTCTGTCAAATAAATAAAATCTTTTTTTAAAAAAGTTACAATATGTAATGTGCTTTTTGCAAATTACAGGGACTCCTCTGGTGATTCTCACATGGAGAACTGGATAGAATCTAGGTGGAAATATTGTATACTTCTCAGTTGCAACTCACCTAAGAATTAGGGCTTTGGGGTTTAATTTTTATAACCCCGTGATGTGCTGTTACTAGCAAATAAAGAAGTAAGACTCCAGGGTAAAAGTAACCTACCTGAGTTATGTCAGTATAGACTGAGGTCAAACTACTGTTATTTCACAAGGACATTTGGTGATTTGCCCAAGGTCACATAGTCAGAAAGCTGCAGGGCTACACCTTAAACTCAAGCCCTCTGGTCCACAGGCTGGCCATCCAACCTCTATGCTAGAGAACCTCTCAGCCACAGCTGCTTTGCTGTACTCCTGTGCCCACGTTCTTTCTAATTCCTGGGATCCACAACACAGAGATACAATTAAATATCATTACTAAATATTGGACTTGGTGATTCCAAATATTTGGGGTTGGCTGATCCTTTTGGGAATGTGATAGAAGCCAGGAGCGCTCGATGTGGGAGTATGCACATTCACAAAAGCTTGCAGACAAGTTCAGAGAGCTCCTAGACCCCATGAAACTCATCAAGGGTTTGCAGTCTCGGAGGTCGGAACGCCTGGCTTCATCCATTAAACACAGACCACCTCATATCCTTGTAGACACCACAGAAACCTGTGCAAACATTACCTGAGAGTGAGGGCCTCCTTAAACTCTGCACCCCAGGTGACTCGCTCGCCTCACCCTGGTCCTAGCCTAGCAACTCAGGTATCAAGGTATGCGAGGAGGCCAGCAGAGAGAGGTAAGGACAAGGCACCCAAGAGAACCTCTTTCTACGACATGGTTTTGGAAACATCAGCCCTCTGGTGAGAAAGCACACAGCGTCCTGCGTTGAACAGAGGTCCTGCAGGGTCAGCAGGGACCACGGACAGCTTCTCCTATGTTCCAATCACCCTGCTCAATCTAGTTCTCATATCCAGGCTTGAAGCTGGGTGCACCTGCTCCCATCTTACAGAGACCTGGGTCCTTCGCTCATACTTGTCCAGCTGGAAGTGGCAGAACCAGGTCCTAGAGCAGAACTGGCTGGCCCCAAGGCTCAGCATCTTCCTCTGGATGATACCGCACCTTGCAGCGAGCAGAACACACCAGAGACCTAGTGACAACCACCTTCTTCCACAAGGGCTCCCATTAAAACCCCAGGCGTGGCGACGGCAGTGAAGCTCGCTGTGGCTAAGGGAGGTCATTAAATCTTATGTGCGTTCCTGCCTTCAAGCTTCCTTCCTCCTGTCTTAATCTTCACTGACATTCCAGAACTTGCCCTTGTTCCTTTCCCTCAAGAACCATTTCACAGGGCACCCACCCTGCTCCAGACACCGTCCTGAGTGCTGAGATCCAGAGAGGGATGTAAGGGGGCCAGCTCCCCATTCCGGGGGAGCTCAGATCCAGAACTCCTGCAAACAGGGAGCCCTCGGCATGTGTTGGAGGTTCACGGGGACATGGGGATGGATTTGGGCCCTGGGGACAGAAGAGAAGGCAATGACCCTGGTCCAGGAGTTAGAACAGGTGGGACTCGCCCGGATGGGAGGGTGGGGTGGGGGCCCAGGTTGAGGGAGCAGCAGGAGCATGGCCTGGAGCGTTCCACAGCAGCATGGAGCTGGCTTAGTCCAAGCAGGCGGGCTGGGCAGTGGGGGAAGCTCGAGCTGTGACAGGAAAAGGACTCGAGGCCCAGTGGTAATCGCTGCTCTCACTTCTGATCTTCATCTAACTGTTGTGATTTTCATCTAAGTGCTGTCTTCCTACAGCTTCACGATTCTTTCTTCTTTCTCTAATCTGGCTGGGACTTCACCCTCCAACCAGGGCACACCGGCTCTGTTGGGCCTGGGCGGGGGGTGGAGGCGTGCAGGGGCGGGGGGGGGCGTGTATGTGTGTGTGCACGTGTTGGGGCGGGTGGGGTCAGGTCACTCCAGCTCCCCTGTTACCTCCCCACACACCCGACCCTTACAAGCAAGGATGCTGGCCCCTGGTGGCTCCGTCTGGCTGGTGCAGACTCGAGGGAGGGCGGCCCAATGGGCTCCCAGGCCACACTCCTCAGGCCACAGCGGGGCTCCGAGGGAATTGGTTCCCAGCACGGCTCACAGCAGCTTGGTTGTCCACAGATTCTGTGGGGATAGTTGGGCCCGGACGATGGCAGATTCCATCCTGGTATTCCATGCAGGGTCAGGGCCCTCACTTGTCTCTGTTCGGGCCTTCAGCTTCCTCACCAGGGAGAGGGTCAGGTTTGGGACTCTGGGCATGCACCTGGAGGCCTGCGAGCCTGAACCAGCACAGTGAGTGCTGCTGGGCAGACAGAGGCTGGGGTACTTAGCCCTAAAGCCCCTGACACAGAGCTCAAAAAAATGTGTGCTGAATAAAAGAATAAATGAATGATGAAAAATGCCACAAAGAGAGAGAAATATAGGGGCGCCTGGGTGGCTCAGTCGGTTAAGCCTCTGCGTTTGGCTCAGGTCATGATCTTAAGGTCCTGGGATCGAGCCCCACGTCGGGCTCTCTGCTCAGCGGGAAGTCTGCTTCTCCCTCTCCCTCTGTGCTCTCTCTCTTTTTCGAATAAATAAATAAAATCTTTAAAAAAGAGAGAGAAATACAGAACTTTCTGGGACTAAGGTGGGGGTTGAGAGAGACAAATGGTTAAAAAAAAAAAAAAATGCAAAACGCCTCCTGTGTTCCAGAAAGTTCAAAGAGAGGGCAGGGACCACTGCGCCATGGATTCCAGTTTTCCCAAGCAGGCTCACCTTTTGACCATGTCTGCTCTAAGGCAGGATGAGTATAATCTTTTTTAGCTTTTTATTTTGGAATAATTTTAGGTTTACAGAAAAGTTACAAAGATAGTCTAGAGACTTCTTATATACCCTGCACTCAGCTCCCCCTAATATTACCGTCTTACCTAACTATGGTACATGTGCCAGAACGAAGAAATCCACATTGGCACAATGGTATTAATTTAACTCCAGACTTTATTTAGATTTCACCTATTTTTCATTAAATCCTTTTTCCCCCTAAGACCCACTCCAATCCAGGATGTGAGTTCCGAGTTTAGTTGTCACGTCTCCTTACTCTCCTCTGATGTGTAACAGTTTCCCCATCTTTCCTCATTTTCTGTGACCTTGACAGTTGCAAAGGTCAAGTATTCTGCAGATTGTCCCTCACTTTGGGTTTGTCTGATGTTTTCTCATGATGAGACTGGGGTTAAGGGTTTGGGGGAAGAACAGCACAGAGGGGAAGTCCTTTCTCCTTGCACCATAGCGAAAGTTATATAATACAACACGACTTATCCCTCGAGACATTAACCTTGATTCACCTGCTTGAGGTGGTGTCTGCCAGCATTCTCCACTATGGAGTTACTGTTCTTCCCTTTCCATACTTCATTCTAAGTCCCTCCGGCACTGAAGGTGAGGGGAATCAAGCTCATCCAGGAAGGAGAAGTATCTATATATATCATGCACAATTTTTCTCTCTAACTATGGCAGCACGATGATAACAATTCTTTAGTTCCTTCATAATGTAGATAGTTGAGGGTGAAAGTAATGGCCAATTAGCAAACGACTGGAACTGTTGCCAAAACCCTAGAATTTTAAAACTCCTCTCAAAATATGTTATCAACTGTTCATTCCTTTTCAGAAACTGATCTCTTAGCCCCAAAAGTTATCATTAAACCTATTCCATCGCCCTCCCCCCTGATGTCTGAAAAGTGGAAAACCTTACTTAAAAACAAACAAAATTTTAAAAGGGCAACAACCAATCATTTGCCCTGAGCCAGACACTCCCCATACATCACTGCTAACCTCTGCCCTGTCTGCCCCTTAGGGACAATTACCCTTGTTCATAGAGAGGCTGAGTAACTTGCCTGGAGCCCCACAGCCGGCATGCGTGTGCCCACCCCCATTCGCACCCCACAGTCTTCTCCTATCTTTCCTCTGTGGCGCAGTCATTGGCTTTTCCAGCTTAGAAAGCCCAAGAAGCAGAATCTCCCTGGATGGATGAGCTTTTATAAATCAAAAACAAAACAAAGATGCAGAGCCTTACCTTGATAATGCTCAGCAGCTTGTCACCATAGCTTTTTCAATCCCAGCGCCCTCGTGATGCAGCCGCCTTCTAGCGATAACCAGCAACTCCTGATAGAATCCCAAAGAAAAAGCCCATTCTGGTTGTTTCAGTTGGTTCCCGGAGCTCGTGGCTTCCTGCTGGTGGCAAGCACCAGGCAGAGGTGGCAGGCTCCCCGATCTGTGGTCAGAGCTTCAGCAGCTTCCCCCAAGGAGCCCCGCCCCTCCCACGGAGCACTTTGAAGGCTTCTGTGGGTTCACTGGGTCCAGTGGGCACCGCTGACCCAGAAAAGCCTGGGAGGAAAGACCACAAGCAGCTAGCTGGTCTTTCTCAGGCCCTGGGCCACACTGGTTCCAATGACCCTCTGCCACTAGAAAGTTTTCTCATGGGGTTTTGGTTTAATAACATGGGTGGTGTTTTCCTGCACCAAACTTGGCAGAGTTAGTAAACCTCCAAGCTAACTCTGCAAGGTATTTCACTCTGCCTTGCAGCATTTATGTGCAAGACAAGAAAGAGCTTGGTCTCTGCTGCCTTGTGCCATCTGTGTGAGACTGGGCAGCTGTTCTCTCAGCCTTGTTGGTTTTGTCTTGTCTTCCAAATAGTGCCAGTAATACCTAGCCCAGAGATACTATGGGCACGAATGATAGAATGGGTGTGAGTGACGGGCACAGAATTGGCTCTTGATAAATGCTAATTCTCATTTTTTTAAAAAAAATAACACTCTAGCCAGTCATTGATTCTGATCACAGAGCCTCTTCCATTGTCCTGCTTCACTTGGCTCTGAAAACTCAGGGATAGAAGTGGATGGGGAAAGGACCCTATCATCTGGAGTGGTGAGGTGCAGTCCTGTACTACACCAGCCGAGGGATCAACAGGACCAAGAAGGTTGCTGAGACAACCTCAGGAGACCTGCTGGTCCAACCAGATATGGTAAGCCACTGGTCACCTGCTTTCTGATCCAGGGACCAAAGGGAACCCATGGGCACTCTCCTGTCCTGCCTTTATGTCTGGGAACCTTGGCAGGGATGGAGTTCAGACAGGCTTGCTTCTACTCCTGGCCTGGAACCACTGTCCAGAATCTCAGTTTCCTCATGGATTTTAGGACTAAGACAATAATTTGCTGTGAGTTTGGGGTAAGAAAGAGCTTTCTGCAGATGTTCATAGCAATAGCATCAGCAACATGGAGTTTTTGGGTTCTAAGGCTCCTTGAAAACAATCTGTCTGATTTCCCCAAAAGGTTTTTGTGACAGTAAATGGATTAATGCATTAAAAATATGTATTACAGTGTTTAGTACATAATAAACTCCAAATAACAGGTAGCTAATGTGAATACGCCAAATCTAAGTCCCAAATCTAATCCTTAACACTCCTTTGTCTTCTTCTAGCCTTGTTAGTGAAGAGCCCAGAACAGTGTCCTGAACCAGTTGTGCTCAGCAAATCATAGCTCTTATTAATTTATTATTATATTTATCTCCTGGCACCTGAGAGTTGGATCTAAGCATTAAATACAAGTTGAAAGAATCCCAAACTCCTTAAAGTTATGACTTAAAGACTTGCTGACTTGAGATGAGATTAGCCTTGTTATTTCAATTCAATTAACACAACAAATTTTTGTGAATGTTTGCTCTGTGGTAAGCACACACCAGAGGCTCAGGGTAGAGGTATAAATAAGCATGACCTTTGAAGGAGTCAGCCTACGGAATTTGGGAAGGGTGTCTGGTAGATAGACATTATATAATGGGGTGTGGGAAATGTGGCCAGAGAAGCCCAGCAAGGCACAGTATTAGAACAGAGGCAGGAGCAATAGGAACATCAGGGATTATTGGAGGAAGTTACCAAGCAGATGGCTTTGAACATGATTTGTGCCTAAGAATCCTTCAAACTCTCAGAGGCAGATACTTAGGTTGAATCTTTTACTGAACAAACATCCAAATGATGCTGCCTGAGTTATGTCCCATTATGTCTAGTTAATTAAATGACTAAATATATGACTTTTAGACAAATTTTATATACTGGCACCTGAGGATATCAAAAGTGTAGTGGGGAGCAGGAAATCTACCTTCTTAAGGAGAAAATCTATTTTCCTCTGACTCTGGCTCATCTGTTTAAAATTGGAGTGCAAGGGGAGGTGAGTGTCTGCAGGGAGGGGAGGGTAAGCTGACCTCTTTGTGGTTTGGAAAAAAAATGTCACCTTTCTATCACCTCCAATAGACAGGGGTCGGAAAAAAAACAAAAATGGATCCTAGCAGCCACTCAGAAAAGAACGAGGAAATGACCTTGCTCTTGGGTTTCACTTGTCTGAGCAGAAGTGAAAGTTAATTTCAGCCATTTTCACCCTCAAAGAGTCATAGAATCCATGAGAAAGGCAGAGGGGAGATGAGGGCAGGACCCAGGGGAGAAGATAGGAAGCAGTGAAACATGTTAGGTGAGACTAGGAGTATCCTTTTTAGACATGTTTGTTAGAGAACCTCAGAGAGGGCTCTTATGGCTGCACTGAGATTGGACTCTGAAACCCCCAGTTTAGTGTTCAGCCTCATTGGCTCCCCCATTTATTTTTGCACTTTTGAGATGACTTATGCAAAATTTGGAGCTCTCCTTCCATGTATCTACACCAACCTCCTGACACCAGTACATTTCTGATCAAAATCAAAACCTGCGGGCAATAAAATATTTGAGTAGAAGAAACATTAAAATAATCCAGTCAAAAATTCACTGCAGGAATGGTGGTGTGAGAATCTGGGCAATCTCCCTTTGAAGAAAACAATCATAAAACTAGACAAAGATGTCAAAACCAACCATTTCAGGGCACTAGAAAATGACCAAAGACGAACAACAAATTAAGAAGTGTTTAATCTTGAAAAACTGCTACTGCATTAGAATGACCATGAGTTTGTGGTCTTCTTGCTTACAGGTTCTACCCCCCACCTCCCATCCCTTAGCTTGAGTGGTGAGAATCACAGCTTTTCCAGTGGGAATGAGTAGTGGGCTTGGTTTGAGAGCTGTTAGTTAGTAAAAACTGGTAGCCTTACCAGCTAGTGGTGACAGATATGGTCTGTGATGGGGAGATGAAAATCTGCAGTTTTATGAGTTAAAGGTCATGGAATCAGTTCTAGATAGGAAGCGAAAATCTGCAGCTTTACTAGCTTCAGGTTATAGCCTCTGTTCAGAGTGGGCAGAAAATCACCCAGAAAGGTAATGGGGGAAATCCTGGAAGTAAGAGAACCATGCAAGGGCTGAGCTAATAAACACCCCATACCTCTTTGACTGATATAATATGCATGAGTTGGGAAGAACTGAGAGAGTGAAGCACAAAGTGAAAACCAAGGGAAACCTAAAGGCTTACTGTAGATTTGAATATTTTCCTCCAACCACATAAAGCTGGGGCAGCAGAAGGTGGAAGGTTTACTTATTCAAGGTGTCTGAGCATAACTTCTGTTAAATAATTGCCTGACCATTAAACAATACAGAAACAGGGGTGCCCTTAGAAAGCCAGACTAAAACACAAAGCAGAATACTAAAAGATAGAAACTGCACAGTCATATCAGTGGCTGCACACCATGGAGGAAAACAATCTAGGTGCAGATCAGTTAGTAAAACAAAACAAACAAACAAAAATCAACAACTTTCAGGAAAATAAAACAGAATTCAGAGTCACTACAATATCCAATTTTCAACTAAAAAATTATCATACATGCAAAGACAAGAAACTGTGACCAGAAAAAAAAAAGTCACTAGATTCTGATTCCAAATGGGCCCAGATGTTGGATTTAGCAGACAGACTTCAAAGCAAATATTACAGTTATGTTCAAGGAATTAAAGGACAATATGCTCAAAAAAAGAAAGGAAATTACGTTAATGAGCCAACAAGAACAGAATCTCAACAGAGAAATGCAAATTCTAAAAAAAAGAATCAAATGGATTTTCTAGAGCTGAAAACTACAAAACTAACATTGAAAATTCACTAGATGGGTTCAACAGCAGAAGAAAGAAGCTATGAATTTGAAGATAGAGCAATATATAGTAATCCAATCCAAAGGATAGCAAAAAAAAAAAAAAAAAAAAAAGCTAAGAAAAATGAACAGAGCTTTAGAGATCTGCCAGACAATGTAAAGTATTCAAGTATAAATATAATAGGAGCCCCAAAGGAGAGGAAAAAGAAAAGGCACAGAAAAATAATTTGAAGAAAACATAGTTGAAAATTCTCCATCAATAGTAAATAACATTAGCTTAAAGAGTCAATGCTATCATCTGAATGTGTCTCCCCAAAACTCATATGGTAAAACCTAATGCCCAGAATGATGATATTAAGAGGTGGGGCCTTTGGGGGGTGATTAGGTCATGAGAGTGGAGCCTCATGTAAGTTGGATAGAATCAAATTCTCTCAGTAGTGTTTATCTGGAAAAGAATGAAAATTAGTGCCCAAGAATAAAACAGGCGCAAGAGAGCCCCCTCCTCCCTTCCACCATGTGAGGTTACAGTGAAAACATAACCACCTATGAAGTGGGCCCTCACTAGACACCAAATCTGCTGGCACCTTGATCTTGGACTTTGTAGCCTCTAGAACAATGGGAAGTAAATTTATATTGTTATAAGCCACCGAGTCTATGGTAACATAAAACAAAGAGAACCACAGCTAGACATCATGGTCAAAATACAGAAAACCAAAGAAGAGAGATAATCTTGCAAGCAGCGAGAGGAGAAATAATGCATCACATATATGGCAACAGCAATAAGATTGACTTCTTATTGGGAACAATGGAGGCTGGAGGGGAGTGGAATGCATGTTTAAAGTGCTAAAAGAAAAAAAACCTGAAAAATTGTCACCTAAGAATTTATTATCCAATAAAACTATCTTTAAAAATGGAGGTGAAATGAATCCTTTTCCAGATAAAGAAAACTGAGAGAATTTGTTTTTATCTGACTTAAACCACAAGAAAGAAAGAAAGAAAGAAAGAAAGAAAGAAAGAAAGAAAGAAAGAAAGAAAGAAAGAAAGAAAAGAAATTCTTCTAGCTGAAAGAAAATGGCACCAGATGGTAACCAGTTAATAAAAGGGGATGAAAATCACTGGGAATGGCAAGCATGAAGGTAAATAAAAAATACATATATAATAATATAAATATATATTATCTTTTCTTCTCTTAACTTTTTAAAAACACATAGGATTGTTCAAAGCGAGAATGATAACATCACACTGGGGGTTTATAACACATATAAATGTATATGATAATAATAACATGGTGGGGGGATGAGAAATGGAGCTATACTAGTGCAAAGTTTCTTTTTTCACAAAAAAAATCAGTTTTAATTTGAAGTAGATTGTGATAAATTGAAGATACATATTGTAATCCTCAAGGCAACAACTAAAGAAAAAAAATTCAAAGGAACTTAGTTTTTTAAAATTTTATTTATTTATTTAAGAGAGAGAGAGAGCGAGGATGAATGGGGGGGAGGGGCAGGCAGAGGGTGAGGGAGAAGCAGCCTCCTCACTGAACAGGGAACCTGATGCGGGGCTTCATCCCAGGACCCTGGGATCATGACCTGAGCTAAAGGCAGATATTTAACTGATTGAGCCACCCAGGCATCCCTCAAGAGAACTTAGTTGAAAAGTAAAGATGAGAAGTGATCTTAGCAAGTTAGCAGACTAGGAGGTCCTAGTGCTTGTCCCTCCTATTAAAAAAAAAGTAATGAATAAAGACTATGAACAGATGAAAATAGCACCGAGAGAGCTCTGGAATAAAATGACGAACTTGCAGCAACTCAGTAGAGCCCCAAACCAAGAATGGCTGCATAGAAAAGCATAGAAAGTATCTTATCTAGACTACCCTATGCCCCAGTCTGATATAACTTGGTACCAAGAGAGATTCCCTCATCATGACCTCCCCACATGGGGAAAAAGGAGATCAAGAGGATCCCAGCAGCCCTTACCCCTCTGGTAGATACCCAAAAGCTCTCACCACCAAAGACTCCCACAGTGTTTACTGGTGCTGACTTCAGATGATGAAGCTCCCTGGAGTTGATGCTGCTGTGCCCCCCACCCAAAGAAGCCACTGCTATGCCCTCCTCCTGCCCCAAGACCACTGCCATGCTCCCTGCCCTGAGAAGGAGCGGCTGCTGCATCCCCCAGGGCTGGAGCAGCCCTGCCTCCGCCACTCGCCCTCCCCAGCCACAGCACACATGCCTCATACCTTAGCTCAGCAGCTTCTCTGTGTACAGTCATGCCCCAGACAATGGCATGACCACCACCACAAGTGCACCTCTGTGTTGATCCCAGAGCTATGGTCACTTGACATTTGCCTACATCTTAGACACAAGTGCTCCTGCTGCACCAAGCACGTCTGCAGCCCCGGCTCTGGAGCTACAGTTGCCCTACACATGCTTGTGCCCCAGACCCGGCAGTATGACCACTTCACTGCACTCAGAAACTGGTGCTACCACTAGAGTGAGCACGACCACGTGCCAAATCCAGCACCAAGAAAGATCTTGGTCACAACATTCCCCGGTGGGGAATAAAGAGAAACAGGAAGATCCCAACAACCTTTGCCAACAGGGACCTCAACACATAAGGACCCAACACCATCACTGGGAACACCTGCAGCCTTGGCTGCCAAGAACCTCCACAGTCTTTGCTGACGGCTGACCTCAGCTGCTCGAGCTGCACAGACACTATACCACTGTGCCTTCCCCAGATCTAAGCTAAAGCTATGCCTCCCGGAGCTGGAGCCACAGACCCTTACCTAGCCAGTGCCCTAGAATCCACCCACAGGTGAAGCTCTTTCCCCACTAAAGCCAGTTTGTAAAGGCTGGAAGAGGTTGTGGCTTCCTTAAATGCACAGACAACAACACAAGGCTATAAGGAAAATGAACTATCAAGGAAACATGACATTATGAAAGGAACACAAAAATTTCTCAATAACCGACCTCAAAGAAATGGAAATCTATGAGTCTATGATAATGAAATAATTGTTTTGAGGAAGCCATAAGAGAATACAGGTAGATAACTCAGTAAAATCAGGAAAACAACACATAAATAAAATGAGAAGTTTAACAAAGAGAGAGAAATCATTGAAAAACACTGAAAAGCTGAAGAATATAATTAATAAAATGAAAAATGCTATAGACAGCTTCAACAGCAGACTTGACCAAGCAGAATAATTTGCAAACTCAAAGACTCAACAATTCGAAATTATCTAATTAGAGAAGAAAAAGGAATGAGAAAGAGTGAAGAAACCTTACACAATTTATGGGAAACTAGCAAATTAATCAATTTATGGATAATGGGATTTCTGGAAGGAGGAGAGAGAGAACTTATTTTAAAAAATAATGGCTGAAAATTCTCAAATCTTGGGACAAAAAAGGACATCCAGATTGATGAAGCTCAAAAGTTCCTAAATAGGATTAGCTTAAAAAGGACTACATCAAGACATAGTATAATCAAACTGTCAAAAATCGAGGACAAAGAGAACTTTGAAAGCAGCAACAGAAGAAGAGACTCACCACATATAAGGAAATCCCCATAAGACTATCAGTGGATTTCTCAGCAGAAACCTTGCATTCCCATAACTCTGGAGTAGTCTCTCTCTTCTCCAGAGAGACTGGAATAACATATTAAAAGTATTGAAAGAAAAATCTGTGGACCAAGAATACTATAACCAGCAAAAGTAACCATTAAAAGTGAAGGAGAGTTAAAGTTTTCCCCAGACAAACAAAAACTGAGAGAGTTCATCACCACTAGACATGACTTATAGGAATGCTCCAACTCTTCAGAATGAAGAACACATGCTAAATAGGATGGCATCAAATGAAAAAAGTTTCTGCATAGCAAAGAACAAAATCAGTGAAATGAAAAGGCAACCTATGGAATGGATGAAAATATTCACAAACTGTGTCTGAAAAGGGAATAATATCCAAAGTATATAAGGAACTCATACAACTCAATAACAAAACAAAACAAGAAAACAAAAAACAAATGAGCAAAAGATCTGAAAAGACATTTCTCAAAAGAAGACATACAAATGGCCAACAGATACATGAAAATGTGCTCAACTTCACTAGTCATCAAGAAAATGAAGTATTACTTCACATCTGTTAAACTGATTATTATCAGAGAGACTAAAGATAACAAGTTGTCAAGGATGTGGTGAAAAAGGAATCTTTTTTTAAGAGATATTTATTTACTTATTTATTTATTTATTTTAGAGAGAGAGAGTGAGTGGGGGGGGCAGAGGGACAGGGAGAGAGGGAATCCTCAAGCAGACTCCCCAATGAGCACAGAGCCGACTCAGGGCTCGATCCCAGGACCCTGAGATCATGACCTGAGCCAAAATCAAGAGCTGGCCTCTCAACTGTCTGAACCACCCAGGTGCTCCCAAAAATGAATCTTTGTACATTGTTGGTGAGACAGTAAATTGGTACAGGCAATATGTAAAACAGTGTGGAGTTCCCTCAAAGAATAAAAAAATGAAATTACATTATGATCCCACTTCTGGGCATATATCTAAAGGAAATGAAATTGGTATCTCAAAGAGATCTTCTCTCCCATGTTGATTTCAGCATTATTCACAATAGCTAGGATATGGAAACAATGTGTTTGTTGAACTGAAGAATGGATAAAGAAAAAAAAATATATATATATAGAGACGGGATATTATATATATATGTGTGTGTATATATATAATACTCCATCTATAAGAAGAAGTAAATCCTGCCATTTGTGACAACATAGCAATAAATAAATAAACAGCTAAATAAAGCTGATGGAAAAAGTAAACATTTAAAAAATTAAAATGGTATACCCAAAAATATTTTTTAATACAAAAGCAGGTAATGAAGGATGAACAGAAGAACAAAATAGAGATGAGACATGTAGAAAACAAATAGTAAAGTCAAAGATCTAAATATAAACATAAATAATTACATCAAATATAAATGGATTAAACACTTCAATCAGAAGGCAAAGATGGTCTCAGACTGAAAAAAAAAAAGCAAAATCCAACCTCATTCTGGGTACAAAACATACACTTTAAATTGAGACCAACATTAGGGGCACCTGGGTGGCTCAGTGGGTTGAGCATCTGCCTCTTGTTTTCGGTTCAAGTCATGATTTCAGGGCCATGACATTGAGCCCCACATCGGGCTCCGCACTCAGCATAGAGTCTGCTAGAAATTCTCTCCTTTTCCCTCTGCTCCTCCCACATCCCCCCCTCAAATAAATAAATAAAATCTTTAAAAATAAATAAATTCAGACCAACATTAAAGCTAGACCAACAAATAAATTAAAGTGAAAGATAGAAAAATGTATATGATGCTAACAATAAATATAACTGGAGTATCTATATTAACATCAGACAAAATAGACTTTAGCACTGAGAAAAGAGGAATATCTCACAGTAACAAAAGGTCAATAAAGCTAGAAGATGTAAAAAATTATAAACGTGTATGCACTAAAACAACAACAGAACCCCTGAAGCTTATGAAGTAAAAGCTGATAGCATTAAAAAGTGTAGTTTAGGGGCACCTGGGTAACTCAGTTGGTTAAACAGCTGACTCTTGATTTCTGCTCAGGTCATGATCTCAGGGTCCTGGGATAGAGCCCTGCGTCAGGGTCCATGCTCAGTGGGGAGTCTGCTTGAGGATTCTCTCTCTCCCTCTCCCCCTGCCCCTTCCCCCACTCACATGCTCTCTCTCTCTCTCTCTGTCTCTCAAATAAATAAATAAATCTTTTTAAAAAGTGTGGTTTATAATCCAAAAATTATAGTTGAGGATTTTGATAGTCTTCTTTCAAGAACTGATAGAATAAGTAGAAAGAAAATCAGTAAGTTTTAAGATCTGAGAAATGCTATCAATTTAACTGACATATAAACACTCCACCCAGCAACATCAGAATACCCATTCTTTTCAAGTCTGCATGGGACATTTACCAGAATAGACCCTATGGTAGGCCTTAAAAGAAGCCCCAATGACTGTGCAAAGAATGAAATTATACAAGTACATTCTCCAACCATGAGGGATATTACATTAGAAATCAATAATAGAAATAAATCTGGTAAATCTCCAAATATGTGAAAATTGAACAACACATTTCTAAATAACCTCAAAAAAGAGAAATTAGAAGGGAAATTAGGAAATATCTTGACCTAAATCAAAATTTTAAAAAAGCACATCAAATTTTATGGCAGCAGCAAAAATAGTGCTTAGAGGGTAATTTATAGCTTTAAATGTCAACATAAGAAAAGAACAAAAGAAATATCTAAAATCAATGAAAAAGAAGAGCAAATCAAATCTGATGTAAGTAGAAGAAAGGAAATAATAAAGATCAGAGTAGGAATCTAAGAAATAGAAGGCAAACTAACTAATAAAAAGAGAAAATCAATGAAACCAAAAAGATACTTTTGATAAACCTTTAGCTAAACCAATCAATAAAGAAAAGAGAAGACCCCATTTTCAACCCATTTTCAACACAGAATCTCCAGAAGATTCAGGAATTTAAAATGAGGGTAAAAGGATGGTAAAAACAGAATAATTGATGAAAGTTTACTAAAATAGCAGTTAGACTCCACCCCCTTGCTTTTTGTGTCCTACTCAGCACGTCTTGACATTTGCCCCTCCTTATCCCAGCAGAAGCCTGGAGGTTTATTCGCGGTCGAGGTTACAACAGAGGGATCTGTACCGGGAGACTCCAGGCACAACAGAAGATGCAGCTCTCTACTCATCTCAGAAGGAGCAAGTGAAAATTTGTTTACGAAGGATTGAGAACTGCCAACCTCAGCTTTCTTTCCAACTCTGCATCCAAAGCACAGGCATCCAGGCCTGTGGTTCCAAGCTGGAGAGTAGAAGACTCTTCTGTGGGCACTCTGACTAGCCCAGAGTCTAAAGATGCGAGCATGAGAGTTTCCATGGAAACAGTTCACGTGGTATCACTCTCTAAGGAGAACAGTTGACAGTCCCCACCCAGGGGCTCAGAGTTTCCAAAAAGGTTTTTGAGTACACCACTCTGAAATATGAGCAACCAGTCAAGAATAAGTATTTGAAAAAAAGCCTCTACTACAGCAAACAGGAAGCGGGAGAAAAACAACTCGGAGGAAATAGAACCTATACAGGAAAGGACAAGTTCAAAAAGACTATTACTGATATTCTTAGAGTTAGCAGATAATATTGAACTATGAAACAAGAAAAACAGGATGTTTAAGAAAGAAGAAACAGAGACTTTAAAAATAAAAAGAGTCTTAGGGATCAACAAAGAAATGGAAGGACTGAAAAATAAAATTGAAGAAATCTCAAAGAAATAGAGAAAAAGAGAAAGGAGATAGAGAAAAGAAATGAAAATTAACCATCAAAAAGTTCCAACCTTTAAATAAAACAAGAACAAAAACCTCACATAGATAGAAAAATAAAACAGAAAGGAGGAAATTATCCAAGAACTAGTTAAAGAAAATGTCTGAGTTGAAAGATGTAAGTTTCCAAATTGAAGAGGCCCGTTGAATGGTCAGCACGATGGATAAAGATAAACCTACACCAAGCCGCTGCAGCATAAAATCTCAGAACAATGAAGTAAAAGGAATATCCACACACTTCCAGAGAGAAAGCCAGTGAACAGAGGACCAATGGCCAAAACAGCTTCAGACTCCTCAAAGGAATGCTAGAAGCTAGAAAGTCATGTCATAATGTCTTGAAAATTCTAAGGGAAACTTATTTCCAACTTAGAATTCTGTCTTAAGCCAAACTATTAATTAGGGTGAGAGTAGAATAAAGACATTTAAGGGGCATGCAACATCCTAAAATATTGATTCTTAGGAGAGGTGCAGCTGTGAAGCATGCTTAGGAAGCAACCCATACACTTTGGAGCAGGTCAGAGCCTCTGGGGGATGTCCTCAGTAAGGTGGTATTACCACATTGCTTGTTGTATCTAAATGTGTTGAGAAGAGATTTACACAGCTAGGGATAACTAGTTTAGGACAGGGGGGTGAATTAGTGATAAATACAGATAATTAAGCAAATGAAAAATCAAGTCAATTATATCCAGGGAAAACTTAATATGTGTTTGAAAAAATAAACATAGTATAATATATCTTTCAGCTATGGTAGATTTTATAATCATAATACAAACAATGAACATATATCTAATAAAAATTATTGTATAGCTATACAGGAGAGATAAGTAGGGTGTCTCAGAGAGACTGAAAGAGAGCTAAATTTATTTTATAGTAAGAAGGAAAGAGATCTTGTCTAAAACTGAAAAATCAAGAAGAAGCAATCTAAGCGTGTTATTTGGTGAAATGGAGGTAAATGTCACAGGTATCAGTTGGAAATGTTAAGGCCCTGGGAAGCAGAAAAGGGCAGGCAGTTGGCAGAGGCAAAGAAAGCCCTTTGTTTTCATAGCAAGCGTCTCTGAGTCTTTAAACCACATACATGTATGACCTTGATAGACCCTAAAACTAGATCTTTTTAAAAGAAGAATTGAGAGAGAGAACGGGATGACCCAGGATATGGGGAGGAAACATTCTCTGCCCACAGGTGGAATAGAGCCCAGATACGAAGGAGATTCTGGGACTGTGGCTCTGAGAAAAATCTCAGAGTGCTGGATGGGAGCGGCAGCAAGTAAAGGTGGTTTATTTGTTTGTTTGTTTGTTTGTTGTAAGATTTATTTATTTGAGATAGAGTACGTGAGTGTGTACTCACATGAATCGGGGGAGGAACAGAGGGAAAAGAAGAGAAATCCTCAAGCAGGGGCCCCACTGAGCAGGGAGCCCAACGCAGGTCTCAATCCCAGGACCCTGGGATCATGACCTAAGCTGAAGGCAGACGCTTAACCAACTGATCCACCCAGGCGCCCCTATTTCAGTTTTTTAAATGCTGGTTTTGACGTACTAAATTGATTTTCACTACCATTTAGTCATCAAGCCCCACAGAGCCAAAACACTGGCATAAAGCACCTCGAAGGGACTTTTGGGAGCCTAGGAAGCAACTGGATCCAGAGTGAAGAGCACAAGCTTTACCACTGCACAGCTTGGAGGTGAAATCCCAGTTTTATAAACTCACTGGCTGTGAGAATCTATCGTGTCACCTAACTGCGCCCAGCATCAACTTTGCCATCTCGAATACTAAACTAACAAAACCCAACCCTGAGGGTTCTTGAGGTGCAGATATGCAAAGTACCTAGCCCTCAAAAAGCACTTAGAAAACATTCATTATCTTTTGTTTTAAATCGAAGGCACAATGCCCCAAGAATGTGGGCCCTTACAAGTGAGTCTCATAGATCCCTAAAATAGCTTAGTGGTTAAGACCTTGGGGTCTGGAGCAAGACTACCTGGGTCAAACCCTGCCATAGATACTTAACAGCCCTGAGAACTTGGGCAAGTGTCTAACCTAGTGGGGATTAGTTTCTTTGCCTTAGAATGCCTTAGGGTCTCTGAGGGTTTTGTGAGGATTCAATGAGCTGATAGTACAGAGTACTTAGAATGATTCCTGACGTATGGATGCCGTATAGACATTGACCATCATCACTGTAACGATACATGAATACTGTGTAGACATTTATCATCACCATGGTAACAACACTTGAAGGTTGTGTAGAAGCTGACCATCATCACTGTAATTGTGTTGGCTGGACTTATGAAATAAGTGACACTGAGGGTGGATCCAAGTTTCCCCAAGGGGGGCAGGGAGCACTAAACGTTTGGCACATCCATGCACAGCTGCACTGAAGGTTTGCAGCCAAACTCTATATTGACTTGTTGGTGTTAAATCTTTTGAAAGCACTTAACACCCTCAGACTGGCCCTCCCTGCTACAGAGGTGAGAGCTGAACATGAGGTAGAACCCAACTTGGGGTAATATGCAAAAACAAGGCTGGGCAGAGCCTTGATGTGGTTGTTTAGGATTTTCGGAGCACTCAGAATGTCCTAGGATCCGAACTACAGTATGGATTTGGGCAGTTGGCCCACTCAAGCATCAGAACCAGGCAAGAAATGAGTGGCAGGTGTAGATACAAGACATTCATCAAAGATGTCTGCTAGGGAGAACCGAGAAGGGTTTGGAGCAAATTTTGCACTTGTACGTTTCTCACACCCAAAAGACAGGGGTGAGGACTCCCATCATTGCCAGACTACCAGGAGTGAGCAGCTGAGAGAGTTGGAAAATGTCATAAGATCTGTGGTTGCCTAGCTAATATCCACTCTGCTTCCCCCTTTTCATAAAACTCAGCTTTTCAGGGATCGTCTCCTCTCTTTTTCAAGTCCAAGTGATTTGAAGAAATCTGGCCCCAAACTACCCAAGTACTGATCAGTATATCCCATCCCTGAGACCATAGCCATTGGTTAAATGGCAGAAGTTGTTCTAAGTGGTTCCAACCAGGGTAAATAAGAGAGCTCTCGTCTGGAATTATAAGATAGGAGAGCTTGATTTGAACTTCCTACTTTCTCTAATTATCCCTCTCTCTCTCTGTGATGTGGTCAGGGAGCTAATGGTAGCTACCCTCAGATCACAGAGGAGCAAGATTAGGGCAAAGCCAACACTGCAGCTGGAAGAGCAGAAAAGTGTAAAGGAACCAGTCCTTTGCAATGTTGTTGGCTTGCTGGATTAAACCAAGCCTGAAGTCTGTCCTACTTCTAGACTTTCCCGTTTTGTGAGATTGTAAATTTCCTCCAGTTGAGTTTTCAGTTATTTGCAGCAGAAAGTCTTGACTGAAAAACAAAACAAACCAGGGGTGGTGGGGGGCTGGGGGTGGACACAGGATAAAGATGGCTGGCAGATGTTCAAGACTTCATGTGATATTGTGAAATATATATTTGGTCTTCATCCCAGTTTCTGGCATGGGGCTCCTAAAATCCTTAGAATTTCTTAAGTGGTGCGATGACAAAGGTGTCTTTAGTTATGTTAATAAGGTGGCTTTTGGAAAGCCCCTAGATAGCCAAAGGATGGGAGCTGGTTGCCGGGGAAACCAACCACGTGATTACAGGGTTGGAACTTCCAGTCCCACCATCCAAACTCTGTGGTGTGGAGAGGGGCTGAAGATTGAGTTCAATCACCAGTAGCCAATGATTTAATCATTCATGTCTATGTAAGGAAATCTCTTTTAAAAAACAAAAGGACATACTTCTGAGTCTTTCTCCGTAAATGAACACATGGAGATTTGGGGAGAGTATTGCGTCAGGAGAGGCATGGAAGCTCCAACCCCTTTCACCATACTTTGTCCTATGCATCTCTTCCACCTGGCTGTTCCTGAGTTCCTGCTGGTGATTTCTGAAGACTTTCTAAAGTTTGTACATCTCAGAATTCTGTGGATGGAGTTAGTTCTGGGCTGAATTGTGCCCCCCTCTAAATTCATATGTTGAAACCCAAATATCCAGCATTTCAGAATGTGACTGTATTTGGAGACAGGGCCTTTAAAGAGCTGATTAAGTTAAGATGATGCCACTGAGGTGGGCCCTAATCCAATCCGACTGGTATCCTTATAAGAAATGGAAATTGGAACACACAGGGACAGCTGGGTGGCTCAATCGCTTGGGTATCCATTTGACTCAGGTCATGATATCAGGGTCCTGGGATCAAGCTCCCATTGGGCTCCATGTTCAACTGGGAGTCTGCTGGAGATTCTCTCTCTCCCTCTCCCTCTGCCCCTCTCCCCACTTGCACATGCTCATGCTCTCTCTCTGTCTCTAAAACAAATAAATAAATATTTAAAAAAAAAAGAAATTTGAACACACAAAAGAGACACAGGACATGCAAATGAACAAAGGAAAGGTCATGTGAAAGTGGCCATCTGCAAGCCAAAGAGAGAGGCCTTGGAACCAAAACCTGCTAACACCTTAATCTTGGACTTCCAGCCTCCAGAACTGAGATAAATGTCTGTTGTATAAACAATCTAGTTTGTGGTATTTTGTTATGGCAGCCCTAGACAACCAATACAGAGTTCCATGACACTTAACTCTGGACCGACAGCCACAGGCTAAGTGCTGCTGAAGAGTCCATTTAAGTTAACTACTGTTCTCTAAGACAGCAGGCAAAACAGTTTGGGGCAATCTGTGGAAGATTGTAGAAGTTGTTGTTTTCTGTTTTGCTTTGGTTTTTGTTTTGTTCTGTTGGCTTTTTCTATCTGCCTCTCAAAATTTCCCATCCCTCTACTTCTGGTAGGAGACATGCTCCTTGGTCACAGAGGAGGGCAATGACCCAGGGCCTGACCAGCCCTAATACCCTACCTCTCTGATAACAAGGACTGGTCTTAGATGCCAACATGGCCAACAAGAGCCCCTTGATTGCTGTAGAGGTAACAGTAATGACAGCTAACTTTGATTGCACCTTACTATGTCCACTTCTTGTTTTAAGCCCTATATGGATATTATCTCTTTTAGTTCTCAAATAGCTCTATAGGATGGTTTCTTTCACTATTCCCTGAGAGGTTAAGTGACTTACCCAAAGTCACAAGATTAGCAAAAGGCTGAGCTAAATAGATACCCAGAGAGTCTGGCTCTAACACCCATGCTGTCTGCAGAGGACACTTAGCTAGGGACGCTGGGTGGGTGTTTTCCCCACCAGGCAGAGGACAAAGAAGCTGGGTCATTCAGCGTGATAGTGCCCAAAGGATGAGGCAGCAGATGCACTGTACTTGAAAATCACCCTCCATGGAATAACACTGGCATCCTCTACTCTCCATTGGCCTCCTTTGGCAGCACTGAGATGGGGCTGGCCCCCGAGTCCCATCTCAGTCCCCGAGCATGAACTGTTCTCTACTGGACCCTTGGGCAGGTCAAAGCTCACCTGCCCTCTTGCAAAGATCCCAGGCCTTGCCCTCTGGATGAGGTAAAGATTCCAACTAGTCAACAGCCCCAGGTCTCTTCCTAATCAGCCATCCTGCCCCTCAGCTGTAAATAGAGATGCCAATATCTACTGAACAGACTGATTATAGGGTTTAAAAAGAACTGACAGGGAAGAGGATCTCATATTGGGCAAGGAGCAGATGCTCATTGGGCACCCCTATCACTTTAGTATAACCTGGAAACAATGGAGCTTATTAGCCGTAGAGTTGCTAAGATGTTTCTTTATCCCAGAGTTCACTGACTTAACTGTATCGCCAGAAACCAGACCTATAATTTCCATGCCTGATGCAAGGATGAGAGCTGCCATGTGGGGTCTTTGGGACACCCCTTTACCAGGAACCAGCAGCCTTTTTGTTTTCTAAAGTTCTCTCAGGGAAGAGAGCCTTCCCCTGCCCCAGAAAGCTCCTCATATGGAGATCCTAAGGTCTCAGAGGGTACTGAACTGCTCAAAGCCAGGCCCCGACCTAAAACATCCCAACAACTTCATCAATAATACCTTTGGATTGGGGCGTTGTTCTTTTGCCCCTACATGAACCCTCCCCCGACACCCCTAAAAGGAGAGGGAAAAAATACCCTACCAGAGAAAAAGATGCCCAATGTCACTGATCTTCAGCAAAAGGTAGTCAGTAGCTGCATTCCTACTTGTCAGCTAACTGGGCCTATGGGCCCAGGATGTAACAGGTGTGGATCTTGTGCTTAGAAGTGAGAACAGCCCCTGAGCCACCTACGGAAGAAGTTTGGGGCCAGCACTGGGATGCCTGAGGCACTGGGAGAGGGGGCCAGTGAGAGGACATTTGAAAGGGGATGGAATGGGTGGGACATATGTAAAGAGCCCTAGAAACCTGCACCCACACTTCTGCTAGCCCTTCACCATGTGTGAGCCCTTTGAATCTGCTCTGCATCTCTCCACCACACTCTGAAATAGGGTGCTTGACTACCTTTATCTTATCCCCACTTGGGTGTCAACTTAACATGTCCATGACCAATCTCTTGATCTTCCCTTCCAGACCCACTTCTCCCATTCGATGAATCAATACCATCACTGACTCTGTTACTCAATCTAAAATGTCTATTAGTCATCCTCTTGATCCGAATCAGCAAATCCTATGGGCACTACCTCCAATGTGATCTAGAATCTGCCCATTTATCTTCACCCCCATGGCTATCACTCCAGTACAAAGCATCAGTGGCCTTCTCTGGCACTTTAAACTCCCCTCTCCCCAGGATTCTCCTTTGAGCCACCACTTTATTTTCTTGATGGTACTTAGCAATAGCCCAAGTTGCCTTGTTCATTGGTTTGTTTGGTTGCTACTGCATGTCTTCACTCACTAGGGTATAGGTAAGCCCCACAAGAAGGGGTCTTACCTTCTCATCCATTGCTGTATCCATAGCCCTTTGAACAGTCCTTAGCACACTGAAGGTGCTTGGTCATGGTTATTGAATAATTGAAGGAATCCTCATCAGGGTCTTATCATCCCCATTTTACAGGGTTAAGAGAAGGAAAGATATCTGCTCGAGGCTGCAAGCTGGCAAGCAGTAACACCAGGACTGGACTCCAGGTCTCATGACCCACAGTCCAGTCCTCTTTTCTGTCCAACACTTGGTTGCTTAGAAAACTCTTCCCAGACTTCCATTCCACAATCCCACTAATGACTGGTTTGAGTTGAGAGCAGATGTTCCAGGGGCTTCAAACCCCGAAGGCTGAGCTTCCACAAATCAGACCTTCTCAGTAGTTTAAAGAGAGGTCAGCAACGTCTGCAGCTTGGCAACTCTTGGCCCTCCCAAACCACCCCCCAGGGGCCCCCAGGCCTGCTGGGGTCCTGCTGCTGGTGAGTCATGGCTGAGTCAGTGGAAGCTGTTTCAGGGATGAGTGCCCAAGAGGGCCCTGGCCTCTCACAGGGCAGTAAGCAGAAGCTGAGACAGAGACGGACAACTCAGTGGAACACAGACCAAGCCTTGGACAGGCCAGCTCTGGGGCCAAGGCTGGGGAGACTCAGTGGCTGCAGGGGTTGGAATCTGGAAAATTTTCCCCATTGAGGTGGAAGAGGCCTGACACAACTTTGGAAACTTCTGACTCACTGGGATCAGGTCCCAAATAGCTCCCACTTCTATCTGAATTACTTTAACTTTTCATTTATAGATCACCTTACTACTTTGTTCCAGAAGGGACTGCAATCTAACTAAAAAGATACACATCAACAATACACTAAAATAAAACATTTTAAAAGTAGATGGGGAAGAATGGGTCAAAGGAGTGAATGAGTAGAAAAGTAAGATGGAGCCAGGAATGAGGACAGTAGGCCCAAAGCCTACTATGAAGTCCTCCCCACTTGCTGAGGAGGGCCACACATTTGGCTCTGAGTCTTCTAGAACCCAGAGTGAAGAACACAGCACTACAACTCAAGAATCACAATGTCCAAAAGAGAAAACCAAACCAGCGGCTCAAAGAAGCTCAGTTCTTCTGAGGCTGAGGTCACAAAAAAGTCCACCCAATGCTCCAGAGTTGTCTGAGTTGTCTGGTGGGTCCTCTTGGGGTGAGTGGGGTGCAGAACACTATATAATGTAGGACATAACTCCTCAGTGCTCCTCACAAAAGCTCAGGGATGAAGCTGTTTTCTGTTGTGCACTGTGGTCAGTTCAGGTCACACCAAAGGGTGGTAAAGCCTGAGGAAAACAAAACAGGCTGAGGAATCAACAGAAACCCATTTGAAGCCCATGTCAGCCATGAGACAGACCATGGACAAATCATGTTAACTCTCTGGGCTTCAATTCCTCATCTATAAAAAGAGAAAAATAATGACCCTCACAGAATTTCTGTGAGGATTAGCAAACTAATGTTGGCACTGTTATGGACTAAATGTTTGCATCCCCCACCAAATTCATATGTTGAAACCCTAACCGACAATGTGACGGTATTAGGAGATGCGGCCTTTGGGAGGAGGGGCTTAGTCATGAGTGGAGCCCTCATGAATGGGTTTTGTGCCCTTATAAGAAGAAACATGAGATTATTTCTCTCTCCATCATGCACCACGAGAAGGTGGTCATCTGCAAACCAGGCAGAGGACTCCCAATAGACACCAGATCTACTGCACTTTGTCCTTGGACTTCCCAGCCTCTAGAACTGTGAGAAGTAAATTTTTATTGTTAAACCATCCAATTTATGGTGTTCTGTTACAGCAGCCCGGAGTGACTGAGACAGATACCGGAATATAATAAAGCTATAATTAAAACAGTGTGACAATGATTGATTTGGGATTAGACAACCTGATCCGTAGAACTGACTAGAATGATCTGTGTATATATGAACATAAACTATACTAAAATGTTGGCCTTTTAAACCAGTGGGAAAAGGATAAATGATTCAATAAATAGTGTTAGAGTATTTGGGCATCCAGGTAGGGGAAAAAAAAAAAACTGTATGTTCAATCTCAGCGGTAACCAGAGAAACAAAAACTAACAGCAGGATACCATTTTCTCACATCACACACAAAAATGTCAGACCATACCAGGGGTTGGCTTAGTTAATGGGTAAATGGGTCCTACTGGTTGGGATGTAAATGGTTACATCCCTATATGGAGGAGAATCTGTGCGTAGACTAGCAAAAAGGAAAAGGCCTAGTCACCCACAATGTTACCCCCAAGGACCTATTTTGGAGCAGCACAGGTAGATGAGGATGATACCGCACTCTTGTGATGGGGAACAATGGAAATATCCATCAGGAAGGGAGTGGATCCAAGTGGCTCAGATCCATGTGTATTATCACCAAACCCTACTGGGGAGGCGAAAGGCAAATTGCAGAGCAATACCTACAGGATTATGCCATTGGGGAAAAAACAAACAAAATGAAACTGTGTGTGTGTGCTTTGTACACATATGTGTACAAAAGTAAAACCATGAATAAGGAAAATGTACCCCAAACTCATGGCAGTGGTTATTTTGGGGAGGAGGGGAGAGAAATAGTCCTGGGGAGAGGCAAGTGGCAGAAGCTGGTCAAAAGGGACTTAGCCTTACCTGTAATGTTCCAATTTTTTAAAAGAAAGAATCGACCTACTTACAACTAGTATACTTGTTAAGATAATATATACTATGGAAGAAATGTAGAAGCAAACATGCTGAAATATTGATAATAATTATGAGTAGTGGAAATACATACAATTGTTCTTTTCTTTTTGAACCCTTTGATTTCCTTATTTCTAAAATTTCCCACATCTGCAAAGAAATGGGGCCAAAACTAAAACCGAAGTCCCCAAAACCTCTGTCCCTGGACTACCCCAGGAACGGGGGTGTCTCTGTGGTGACCCCAGCAGGTCGGGGTCTGGTAGGACTGGGCCCAGAGTGAGCAGCAGGAAGACCCAGGCTGCCTTGGCCTTTGGACCTCACTTCTTCTCCCCTCGGGCCTCTCAAGAAGCGGATCGCCACTGTTTTGCCCTCACTGCACCGTCCAACCTAGCCTGTTTCTTTCCCACCAACTCTGGCCTGGCCTCAGCCCTGGGCCCCACACTCCAGCCCCAAACAGTGTCCCAAACACACAGGAGAGTTTCCGGCCTACAAGGGCCTAAAGCCTGAGGGGGCCTAAATTCCCACTGCCTGGCTCAAGCCATCAGGCGGGACAACCATCACAGGAATAAATTCGAGGCCTGAAACACACTGGGGCCGCTTTCCCTTGCTCAGCCCCCTGTTTGGCTCAGGAACATTCAGATACCCAGGTGCAAATACCTCAGCTGCCTGGGCCTGGGGGGAAGGTGGGGCAAGCTGTGGAATTTTCCCAGGTGGTGACTCCTGAATGGAAAACATTGCCGGGGTCGGGTCTTACTTGAACTCAAGGCTGGAGGGGAAGTAAGTCCCGGACCAGCGGCAGGACTAGAGAAGGGCCAGCTTCCCTTCACTTTGGGAAGTGACCTCTCTCTAGCCTCAGCCTCTCCATCTGCAGAAAGGACATGGCAAAGTTTGCCTCTTGCTGATTTCCTGGAAAAGGAAATGAAGTAATCTACTACCTCCTTGTAGCTCCTTAGGAAGAGAAGCAATCACACAGGTCCATTAATAACAGGGAAGAGACCCCTCCCTGTCTTTCCCTGAGTCAGAGTGGGTGAGGCCGGTGGTGGCCAGACCACATCTGAGATGAACTAAGGGAGTCCCAGAAAGCTCATTCCTAGGTGGGAGAGGACAAATGGCCTAGCCCTCCAACCACCCATCCCATAGCCAGCTGCCCATCTAGAACATTCCTGGCATCCATGACTTAGCTCATTTCCCTCCCATTCCTTCTTTGTAGAGGAAACTAAGCACAAGGCTTTATAAGAACACACGCTCATTCATTCATTCATTCATTCATTTGTTCACTTACACAAGCATCACTGATTAGGGGCCCACCAAGTGCCAGCCCAGTCCCAGGCACTGGGAACAGAAGTAAGACACCATCCTTCACCTCACAGGGCTTGGGATCTACAGGAGTTATGCACAAGAGACCCGTGTCCTCAGGATGAAGTCTTAGGGTAGCTGTTTGCCTTGGGTGACAGGGAAGCATAGATGAGGGGCACCAATTCCAGTTAGAGGGGCGGATCTTGGGGGAAGAGAGAAGCAGAATTAATACATTTAGAGAGAGACTGGAGAATCTATGTATTCTGGGATCTGCAAATAGGTGCACTGACCAGATTTATTAAACAAACATCTCTATTCCCTTCTAACACTTAAGGTAGATGACACAAGTATAGATAGCCTAGAACCTCGTATTTTGCAGGTACAAGATATATTTGCATGGGCACGTTTTATGTGAGCGGGTTTTAAAAATCTCATCGTTCTTCTGATGGCAAGAAGTCTTTTGTAAAGACATTGTTCAGAAGGACGATGATGTTTAAAGTTTGGGTCTTATTTTAAACTTGGTCTCTGACTACTTCCTTTTGGGCTCCATCTGATTTCTTTTAGCCACTGAGATTGCACAGGTTTGGGTCTTTTGCACAGCTGGACTTCAGGGTAAGAAGGGCCAGTGGGGGAGGGCGGGGGGGCTGGTTTGAGAGGATTTTGTATAGTCGCTCTAAGCAGCTCTTCTATCCCTACTGCCAACAAGTCATCCCCATCCCATTGGTAAAATTCTAAGAGAACCCAACCTCTTCAGCCCCATGAGCCCCAACTTGCAAGGATGCAGAAATGGCCCATGTGGGGAATTGGCTCTTGAAATGGAGATCAGATTCAAGGAGAACAGAGTGGGTCCTACAGAGAGAAGGCGTGGTGAGGCTGTCTTGAGGTGGGCGTATACTGTGGCTAAGGCTTAGCGGCACAACCCTTAGCCCCGGGGCTGACTCAGCCCTTCCTACAACAGTTAGACCACCCGGGCCTACATGGACCAAGGCCTTCATCAGAGGGGCAGTGGGAAGAATCAGGAGGAGGTTATTAGCCCATTCTGGCTGTGTCGTGTTCACTTACAGAGGCTCCTGACTCCGGGAGACCAGGCCACTGAGGAAGAATGTACCCCACTGTCTTAGTTTTTTGGGCTGCTCTAACAAAATACCACAAGGTGGGTGGCTGGTAAAGGACAGAAATGCATTTCTCACGGTTTTGAAGGCTGGGAGTCCAAGATCAAGGCAGCAGTAGATTGAGTGTCTGGTGGGAGCCCACTTCCGGGGTCATGGCTGACTGTCTTCCCGTTGTGTCCTCACATGGGAGGAGGGGGGAGCGAGCTCTCAGGGGTCTCTTTATAAGGGCTCTAATCCCATTCATGAGGGCTCCACTCTTATGACCTAATTCCCTCCCAAGGCCCCACCTCCGAATACCATCACATTGTGGGGCAGGTTTCAATTTTGCGGGGACACATGCAGACCATAGCACCATTCTGAACACTTTCATTTTCTTCCTTTCTCCTTCTTCTTCTCTCCCCCCCTTTCCCTCCCTTTCTCCCTCTCCCTCTCTTTCTCCCCCTCTCCCCTCCCTCCCTCCATCCCCCTCTCTCCACCTTTGTTTCTCTGTCTCTCTCTTACTCTCCCCTTCCTTCTTAGAGGCTTATGACATCATCACAAACAACCATTTTCAAGGAGGGCTGATTCGGTTTGCTGAACATTTTGAGCCGATCATGAAACATGAGCCTGAAAATGATTTATCAGGGGGACCCCGCAGAAGTGATTTCTCTGTGTTCATCAATCTGCCATTTGCACCTTGGGTTCTCCCATCCTGGAGGGCAGTAAGCAAGCCCCTCTCTGTGTGCCTGCCTCTATTCTCTCTCTGTCTCCCACCCGCTTCTCTCTGTGAACCAGGAACAGTCCTCGTCACGACACGCCAGTCACTAGAATGGCAGCCGACCCTGCTGAGGTGGCTTGCTACATCCCCCACCAGAAAGTGCTCTGAGTCTGGGCCTGAAAACTGTGGTCCAGCCATGGGGCATGTTTGTCTGCCCCGAGCTCCGTCCTGTTTTCCTGATGTCAGATTCCAAACAGAGCTAGCTCATGTCCAAAGAAGACAAACAAGGCAGCTAAGATATTCAGGAGGACGGCCGGCTTGATTGTTTACCGTTGGCTCACGCTGTGCATTAGACTAGAAAGAGCTACGGGCACGCCTCCCTTCAGACGGGACACCATGGAAGTATCCGCTGGCACACAGACAACACAAGAAACGTCATTTCCTGGGTGCGGACTCTGTGCCTAGCATTATGTCAGGCATTTTATAGGTATTAATTCTAATCTTCGCGATAACCCACGGTGGAAGATACTGGTACCCCCAAAGTGTAGATGAGAAACTGAGGCTCCGAACTCCGAAGGGTTAAATATTGGCCCCAAGCAGCCCAACAGCAAGTGACAGAGCCAGGAAAAGACCCAGGGTCCCCGAAGCCTGAACCGTGCACAATATACTTCCTTCCAACCCCACCGGTCAGGATGGGGTGGGAGAGGAAGTGTGTATCTGGCTTGCTTTCACACCTATGGGGGCAGTCCATTTGAGCTGATGTTTGGAAAGCAGTTAAGTATAAGGGGGTTTCTGGTCCCAGGTAGGGAGTTCTGTCCCCCGGCTAGAATTCCTGGAAAGGGGCTGAATATGAAGACCCACGGACCAGTTTCCCCTAGAATCCCTCCCCCGTGCTCTGTGACCGATGACCAGCACTCTGTTACCTTCCGTGAGCAGGTCTGGATCTGCCTGGAGAGCCCATGCGTATGGTCTAGGTTTTCTTGGTGACAGAATGATTAAGTCCAACTTCATGTCTGTGTGCGACAATGTCTCCTCCTGACACCCACCCCTGGCCTCTGGTACCATCAGACATTGGCTGGTGGAAATGAAAAGAATGAACTCATCAGCAATAGCTGTTGGCTTGGCCGCTGGGCGCAACGTTCAGTTTGTGAAGCAGCTGGGCATCCTTCTGCTCTCTTCCTGAAGGGGCAGAGCTCTTGGGCAGGCCCTAGACATCTTCATTCCACCTGTGGCTCTGTGACCACCTCATCACCCACCCAGCCCCCCAACCAGTTTAAAAGCAGGGCAGAGAACAAGTAGGCTCTCCTTCAGGATATGTTCATGAGTGCCTCACCTGCGAGCTGTCATCCCAGCCTCTGTCTAGCTGGCTTGGACCCCTTGCTGGCCCAGACATGCGGTATCTGCCAGACCCTCCCACTTTGCAGTTTCTGGCCCTGCCCCCTGCCACTGCCCAGCATGACAATGGGTGGGGAGTATCACGGAATGGTGGGTCAGAAGATGCCAGAGCTTGAACCCCTCATTTTGGTGAGAAGGAAACCATCCAATGCGGGGCGGGAGGGGAGGGGGGATGTGAAGTGATTTGACAAATGTCTACATGGTTACAGATCCAGAACTGGAGTCTGGATCTCCTGGTTCCTATCCAGAGCTCTTTCCATCATTCAAAGGAACCAGGCTTCTTGGGTGAGGTAACGCTTAGAAGAATCTAGAAGGCTCTCCCCTGCCCATCAGGGCTGCTTCACTGCCACATTAGTGGAATCATTTCGGGTTTCCTTCAAATGCTGCACATGCCCAGGAAGGCCTCCTTCCAGTCGTCACTAGGATGTGCCGGTGCTGGGCCTAGAAATACTCTCTGCAGCATCTTTTACATAATGATTCTGAGTCTGCCTGCCTCCAGACAGTTCCTCTTCACCGTGCTACTTTCCCCATCACCCATCCTCACCCGGGAAATGCAGTGAGCCCCTCCCTGCCGTGGGTCTAGACTTTTAGGGCCAGTAAAATGGAAACAATCTCTTTATTGGTCGCCTTGCTTTCTATCTGGTCCCCACATCCACTCGGCCTCTCTGAGAAACAAAAGCCATGACACGCTCCCTTCTTAACCCCTTGCCGTCAGGATCGTGTCCAGAGGCCTTCTCTGGGCCCATCATGCCCTCTCGTAGTCTGTTCAAGTACATTTCTGTCCTGCACACACGATTCCCTCTCTTGCTGCACTGCACCTCAGGTCTCCCCAAAACCTCTCCTAACCAGCTCCCACTCATCCTCATCTGGGCTTACACGGTATCCATCACCTCCCTGACTCCAGTTCTAAGGTCAAAGCTTTGTTAATTATCTTCCTACACTCATCAGCTACAGGCACCGTACCCCAATGCCTAGCACCCGGTGACACAGAGTGAGCCGCCCACGAACACTCATTGAACTAATGAGTTCCCCATAAGAGGGGACACTGCCCACCCCCCTCCCATCTCCCTTCTGTGTTCAGTCTGAATTAACCCCTCCGGAGAGGTAAGGGCAGAAAAGAGCCATTACTGTTGCCAGCGTCGATGCCAAATGACTGACACTTCCTGGATCCTCTTGACACCCTGGGCCCCCGGATGGGAAAGTCTCTCCTAAAGGCAGACGGTGGAAGCTGGTAGACTCTGGCCCAGGACCGCAAGTCCTCATTGCTGCCTGGAGCAGGAGAGGGTGTGGCCATACAATCCGGCCAAACAGAAATTTCTTCCTTCCTTCTCTCAGTCAGTGAATGGGGACCGAATCTGAATCACCCTGAGGGATCCGCAGGAGCCTTAGACAACGGAGTTTGCCCTTGAGTAGCTTAAATACGCCAGCAGGCCCAGGTGAGATGAATTTAGATAAAGCTTTGCCATGTGGGAGGGCCGAGCTGTGCATCCTGTGCATCCCCTTGGGAGGAAGGTGAGGCCTTACCATGGTCCAGGTCCACAGGATCTTCCCCAGTACCTCCACCGCGTCACCTCCCTGGTGTCAACCCCCACAGCTCTTGTCCCACCCCTCTCGGGACTGCTGGAAAGGAGACGGCTCCGTAACCCGTAAAGTACTGGGCTGATATCAGTGAGGCTGCTATCAGCCGGCATATGCGCTCACGAAGGTGCTCCAGACACTGGGGCCGGCCAGCTCATAGATCATCACGTCTTGCCCCAGGAAAGTCAAATCGGATAACCAGACCACCCCAAAAGGCAGCCCTAGAACGAGCGTGCTGTCCTGACTCATTCTCGCAGGCTTGGCCCAGCGTTCCCTGGTCCACGTGGCCAACTGCGGGGAAGAGCCCCAGATGGCCCCGCCGCTCTGGGCCCTGGGGATCCCCGACCCATCACCGGGCTTCAGCCTAGCCTCGCAGTGCCCCACGTAAAAGGCATAAAAGGCCGTAGAAAGCAGGAGACTTCAGCTACCCTAAACATAGGGCCGTTTTTAGTTCGTAGCGGTATTTCCTGATGTTGCTACTCACAAAAACTATTCATTATAGAAAACACAGAAAAAATTAATGCAAGTCTAGAGAAGAAATTTTAAATCCTGTTAGCCTACCACCCAGAGATATCCACAGCTCATATATGCATATACCCTCCTAATCTTTTTTCTCCACATATAAAAAAACTAGACGTTAGATATTAGAATTAAAGCTTTCATAATGTCTTACTTACATGGACGTTTGGTATCCCTGCCCTGTTTACTTAGCATGAAATCAGTAGCATTTTTCTACATCATCAAATATTTTTTGAAAATATTTGTATGGCTACATACTACCCTATGCTAGAGCTCTAAACATAACTCATTTGACCACTGCGTAGGGTTAGATATTAGGGTTGAGACTGTTCCAACAGAGACCCGGTTCCTCCTCTTCTCCACCCCCCTCGCTGACTCTCCTGGTCTTCATCACTGACTACCTTCCTGCCTAGGCATATGCCAGGCTGAATGGGAGGCACAGGGTAAGACCCCATCGCTGCCCCGGACAGGCTGCCTGGCTACGTGAAGACAGAAGACAGTGCACTCATAAGCAGAGCAGGAGTCCCATGCCGACTGAGGAGTTAGGAGGGTAAGATGGTAGAAAACGTTTCCAGATGCGGTGGGATGGCTCCACCAAGAAGATGCTGGAGCACTTACCACACGCTGGGGCCAGAATACTGGACAGCAGTGGGCCAAATGCTCCGTATTCAGCACAAGCCCGTGTGGCCAGGTACACCCAGCCCAAGAGAAGGCTGAGTCCCTGAGTCTAGACCAAGCCCTCTGCCTGCAAACATGGCTCCTGTCCTGTTCAGCCGACAGCCTCGGAGGGAGACAGATATTAATCAAATAACTTCACAAATAAAGATAAAAATTACAACTGGGCCACGAAGGAGAGATAGGTAGGGCTATGAGGACATATAACCTGGGGTTCCCGCAGGGGGCAGAAGTGTGGCCAGCCCCATGTGGAAGGAGCAGGTGTGGAGAAGGACCCAGAAGAACGTCTGTCTGGAGAGCAGAGCAGCAATGCAAGGTGGAACCCAAGGGGAATCCAGAGCCAGACCACGCAGGCCTGATGGGCCATGCTGGGTTTTAATCTTGGGAGGAACGGGAGCTGTTGGAGGGCTTTAAGCAGGGAGAAGCCAAGGTTGGATTTCCATTTGGAAGAGTGTGCTCTGGCTGTGTTCGAGTCCTGGCTCAGGGGCGGGGGCAAGAGTGGGTGCAGCACAGTCAGTAAGAGGCTGTGCTGGAGCTGGGGCAGGCTGACGGTGACTTGGGCCGGGGTAGCGGCAAAGGGCATGGGAAGAAGTGGAAGGATTGGATCGGTATTTCGAGAATCAAGGTGGGGTCGATGATGGGACTTTTCAAAAACTCCCTGTTAAGTACACTTTTGAGCTAGAAACATTAACCTGCTAGCATGAAGAGGTGCTCACATGAGCAGGATGTCTCCTCAGGCAACGTCCCTTGGCAGATGTCCTAGTGAAGGCAGAAAGGAAGAAGTGGGAGAGGGCCCAGACGGGGAGTTACGGTGAGGGACGGGGCACCAGGGGGCAGCACAAGGGGCTCAGCCTCTGAGTTGCCACGACCAGACCAGCCCACGGAACCGGGGCAAGTCACTTTACAGCCCCACACCTCAGTGTGTACATCTGTTAGCAGGGAAAACAATGCCTGCCCTGCAACCCCCCATCCCATGTTGTTGTGAGGATGGCAGATTAGATCATTTTGAAGGATCCTGCCAACCTCAAGTGTCTTAAGAAAGGAACTTGGCCATGTCCCAAGCCGCCCTAAGAATGAAGCCAACTGCCAGTAATCAGCCCTGGGGTCAGAGGTTCCAGGAGCTCTGGACCAGAGCCCTGGGTCTCCAGGCAGGACTGACCCTAAAGGCCAGGATGGGGCAGCCCTGGCTGGGTCCCGTATGCGTTGTAGGTGCCTGGAGCTGTAGGCTCTGGTGCAGCAGGGACTGGACCTTAGAATATAATTATCTCTAGTGGCTGACACAGCCCAGAGAAGTACATGCCGTAAGGCATCCCGTGGTTTGTGGGGAAAACACGTGCTCTGGGACAGGCCCCTCTGGACTACTCCCAGCTGGTCTGGGAGACCGATCTGGAAGAACGTCTGTTTCTACTTAACCTCTGGTTTCTACGGAGCCGCTCTGAGCCTCAGTTTCCTCATCCGTAAGCTGGAAATGCCCACACCTGCCCTGCAGAGTCGCTGGGATGGTGCGGCATATATTAGGCACTCAGCAATGGGACGTGCTGCCGGGAGTTTGAACTCAAGCCGCCTGTGGATGGGGTGTAGGCTCTGGGCTTGCTCACGCGAGCTGCAAGGTCGTTCTTTTGCCCCCTCCACGCAGGCAAACTGCTGACAGCGGCAAAGCCACGTTGCCATGCTTGGGGGAAAGACTGCCTTGGTTTCAGGTTTAATAATAAAAAAATATATATATATATGGATATTTGGGTTTGGCTTCGTCTAGGTTTGGCAAACGCGTGTGGTTTGCTTCCCCTTGCGGCTGGGCGGGGGCTCCGGTTCAGGTCCTGGCGGGAAGGAGCAACTAGCCGGGCTTTAGGACCCGGCTGCGCGTCTGCTGGACCCCGCGGGTCCCGGGTCCCCGGAGCAGCGGGCGGAGAGGCTTGAATGAGATGCTGGCGGGGATCGGACTGAAACCGCTCGCGGCGGAATAGCTCCGCCGTCGCCAGGCAACCGCCCTGACGCAACGCAAAAAAAAAAAAAAAAAAAAAAAAAAGTCCCTTAAAAAAAGAATAGTGCCGAGAATTCACGGGAGCAGAGAGAAAGGGAGGCAGAAGCCGGCTCAGCCCCCGAGGCCGGGGCCAGAGGCTGCGGCGGGCGCCGGGAGCCCGCGTCCGGAGGAGGCGGGGAGCTCGGTGACACCCTTGGAAAGGGCCTTGGCGCGCCTCGGAAGGTAGGTTCGCGACAGGGGCGGGGACGTTCCCAGGACTGGGGTCGGGGTCGGGGCTGGGCGCCCCGCTGGGGGTGGTGCGGCTGTGGCCCGACGCACCCGCAGGGGAGGGGGCTCGGGGCCGCAGGTCCCCAGAGCAGGCACTGGCAGAGAACAGCCTGGTCGGGGCTGAGGAGCACCGATCCCACCCTGGAGTGGACACCCCGCAACCCGCCCGCAGGAGAGCAGGGTCCTGCCTCACCTTCCCTGGGGGGGCTCACTTGTCTCATGGGGAGTGGGACAGCCTGCTGGACTCCATCTCCCATCTCCTTGCTGGCCCGTTCCACGGCTAAGATCTGGCTGGAGATTTGGGGTACACCGTCTGAGAGGGAGGAGCCCCACTCAGTCTCTCCAGGTCTACTCTCAGACTGCTTGTCATCTCTAAGGCCACCCTGTCCCCTCCAACCTACTTCAGGCACGGTGACATCAAGTTCCTGCCCGAAGGAAGCAATCCCTAACTCAGAAGAAGTGACCCAGGACACTTGGGCCCTGGGTGTTCTGAAGGGCTGAGGCCAGTGTGATCAGAGGGAACTGCACAGCCCAAAGGGCCCCAGGGGAAGGAACAGGTCAGCCTTGAGACTGCCCCTGGCCCCCGGGGGAGGGGGGAGGTGTCACTAAGAGAAGGCAGGAAGGTCTGTGGTCCTTGGCTAGGGCACAGGTGTCTCCCTCCACCAAGTCAGGTTGGATGTTCTGCTTTTAAAATAATCCCTTATTGTCTGTATCTGGTTTTCATTCTCTGTGGCGGGTGGTTCCTCCTGAGAAGGTCTGGAAGAGAGGCTGATTCTAGGTTGGTGGGCCACAACCTCCTCTTAAACCCACAGGCATGTTCTCCCAGATTAAGTTGCCATCCACTCCCAGCCATTCCTGGTGAATCCCAGGTGGGATGAGCCCAGGTCCCCATCAACAGGGGAATCCCCTAAGTGCCCAAGGGAGCCAGGGTCCCAAAGCAGCTTCCCTTCCGATGCCCCAGAGATGGTCCTGCCGCCAGCCAGGCAAGGGATGGAGAGGGGAGAGTGCTGGGCAAAGTCCTGGAAGACGCAAGGCGACCATGGCGCCTCTAGCCCCACCGCGTCCGCTCGTTTCTGCTAGCATGTTTTTAAGAGGTTTGGCAAAGCAGCCCTGAGCTGTGCTTAGAGTGGATAGAGATGACAGCTCTTTTCTGAGTACATTTACCGAGCAGGCACTGCTTGAGAACCCTTCGCACCCACTGGTCATTTTATTCTCACCATGGCCCTCGGAGGGGACACTGTATCCCCATTTTGCCGATGGGACTCCAAGAGACTCAGTAACTCTGTTCGGCGCGGTGGCTAGTGAAAAGAGCCGGGAGAATCAGCCTCACGTGCCTGACTCCTAAGACAGTGCTCTCAAATGAAGGCTGCTTTAGGAGATCAGAGGGGAGAGGCCCAGAGAGGGGGAAGAAACTATTTGCACCTGGAGAAACTGAGAGCTGTGTGGCAGGGCTCATCCTGTGTCTGGGGACCGTCCCTTACCATCCTGAGGGACCCTGTGGAGCCCAGAAATTCATTTCTTGCATCAGGAGCCTGAAATGCTCTGCAGTCCGGCCTGGCTCACTTCATCGGCGCTTGCCTGAAGTGGAGAGAGGGGTCCTCCCTCACCCCCTTCTCCTCCCTGCCCACCCGAAGTCCCCCAACTTTTCACGCACTTGTTCCTGTCTTGTCCTCCCAAATACACGCATGGATTTCCACAAGATGAATAGTCCCGTTTCCGTATCTACCAGCTTGGCCTCCCTCCAAAAAAGGACTCTGGCAGGGAAGTAAATTAAGGCAATGTCTAACTCTCTGCTGAGAGAGACCCACAGAGCCCCAGGCCAAGGGGGAAGAAACTGCTTGTTAGGCTCCCCACACACTCGGGTGGTTTTCTCTAGGTAAATTTGGCTAGTGGAAAACTCCTGTGCCCCCACACGAACATCTGGAATTTTCAGACCCCTCTGGCAGCTATGCTCTAACTGACTCTTTGCTTAGCAGGGATGTTGAGCTACTTGCAAAGCTGGAAGATGAATGATAAGCTGAACGGTTTGCTCCCTGGTTTATAGAATAGGGTTGAGGGAGTTCTTACTAATTGGAAATCTCCTAGGATTAGCCTGGATGGCTCTCAATATGCAAATGTACCCTGGGATGTGGATTGGGGTGAGGAGAAAGGAAGGAAAGGGCAAATTCTGAAGCAGTGCTCAGGCCCACCTCGAAGGCCCAGGGAGGGGCTACAGAGAGGGTGGGAGCAGGGAGGATGAGCCAGGAGGTGGGAAAGGGGTTTAGCCAGGAACTTGGCAATCAGCCTGCAGAGTTTGGGCTGCCCTAGAGGGCCGAGTTGCCAACATGAGTTTGGAAGGCTGCAAATGTCAGCGTCTCCATGGTCAGCACAGTTGCCCTGGCGTGTGAAAGCCCAGAGCTACCCTACCGCCCACCCCCGTTTCTCTCTGGAGAAGTGTGGGAGAGAAAGGAAAGAAAAGGAGAAAGAAGGTGGGCAAGAGGAGAGGTTAGAGGCTTACACTCCCCACACCATCTGCTTTCCCCCTGAATGCTCTCCGATCCTGCAACAGCGCCCACCCAGGAAAAGCCCTTAGAGAAGGGAGCGCATAGGGCAGCCCCCACCTCCCTGTGGGCACCGCTCCTAGAGGAAGGGCTCTCATCTCAAAGGGTAGAGGAGTAGCGAGCACTCCAGCATCAGGGGCCTCCTCACCCCAGGACCCCTGCCCAGCAGCCTTTGCAGAGCCCCAGGAAGGGGCCAGGCTTCAGCTTATCAGGGGTACAGACTGAGCGCCATTTCTTCAAGACAATCTCTCCAATATGGCCAGAAATTACCCCCCATAAACACACCCAGAATCTGATCTAATTGTGGGAGCTAGTAATGCGTCCCAAAAGACTTCCTCGTAGGGCTTGTCCCTTGAGACCTCAAAGGAAAGGCCCAGCTCAGAGCTGGTTTTCCGGGTACATAATGGGCCCAGACCGTGGCCTCCACTGCGGCCATAGTTTCGGGGCTTACTGAAGGCCGAGCAGCATTTCCTCATTCCAGGAAGCCAACAGAGCCTCTGAGCGTGAGCCGGCCACTTGGGGCCCAGAGGCCAGGGAACTCTCAGGGTGATGCGTCCTGGGTCAGGATCCTTGCCTGGGAGGACTCTCGGAGCCCTGACTGTCCCCCTCCCCTCACCCCCCTAAAGTGAAAAGTGACACCACCTCCTCAGTCCTGTGAGCATTGACATATGCTGTGCCCTGGGGACACTGAGTTAAGCCCCTTCGGTCATGACTCTAGGGTTTGGCTGGTTGTTGTTTGTTTATTTGCTGGACGGCAACCACTGCAAACTTTGAGGAAGGTGAAGGTGAACCTCGTTAGCAGGTTGGATGAAAGCAAGCCTCAGACTACATTCTGCCACATATGTAGATATTTTTTTTTTTTTTAAAGATTTATTTATTCATTTGAGAGAGAGAGAGCACAAGCAGGGGGAGAGGCAGAGGGAGAGGGAGAAGCAGGCTCCCCACTGAGCTCAGAGCCTGACATGGGGCTTCATCCCAGGACCCTGGGATCATGACCTGAGCCGAAGGCAGAGGCTTAACCGACTGAGCCACCCAGGTGCCCCTATGTAGACATTTTTTGAACAACTATTTGCAGACAGGCCCAGCAGAATTTATACAACTTGCTCTGTGGACTCAATGAGGTGGCAGCCATCTGTCTCTCTGGGTGTCCTGACCCCCCCTCCCCTGAGGGCTCACTAGATTCTTTCACCCTGCCTTTCCAGGTCAAGAATGTCTCAAGTAATTCTGGCCAACCCACATATCTTGAATACCTCTGTTTTCACCAAGGAGAATGCATTTCTAACACTTACTCTGTTAATTATCAAATGCCTGGTGTTAAGCAGAGAGAAAGACAGCCAAAGCACCTGCCTAGCCCCCTCTGGAGCGCAGACCCTCTGCCTGAGGCTGCTGGCCGGGAGTGGGAGTCCCGATTTGAATGCACCCTTATTGCGGCTAGCCTAATGAAACCACACAGAAGGGTTTTAAGATCAATCATAGACATTGTATCACAGATAAGACAATGGTCTTGCCCTCAAGGAGTGTGTAGTCTGATCAGGGTTGCAGGTTAGAAAAGACAATTGGAAAAAAAAAAAAAAAAAGAAAGAAAAGACAATCGGAGCAACCCAGAATACTGAGCTGACAGGAAAGTGATATTCCGAGCATTCTGGAGCACACAGATGTACGTGAGCTAACTCGAATGGTTTGGCAGCCGTTCCGCCCTCCCTTTGATAGGCCAAGGAGAGGCGCAGCCGAGTGTTGTCATGGACGGGAGGGGACAGTCCTACTAGAGGCGTGACTAAGAATTCACGTACACTCTGTCTCATTGGGACCTTCCAAAGCTTTGAGGTAGTATGAACCCCATTTCATGGATGAGGAACTGGAGGCCTAGAGGATTAAACCAATTACCCAAGGTGGTAGAATTAGTAAGTGGTGGGACTGGGCTGTCAACCCCTGTCCCCCAACACTCAGCCCTGCCCCATCCCTAACCTGCTCTATCTCTTTCTCCCGCTACCGATTCCTACCCTCAGCTACGCGCAGCTCAAGTTGACATGAGTGGGGAGAAAGGTCACACATCCCACTTCCTGTTCTGCCTGAGCCAGCTGTTCCCTCCAAACCCCGGTGTGGGCACAGTCCTGCCCCTCGGGTTAGCTGCAGGCATGCTGGACATGGCTAGGCAGGCTGAGTTCAGGCTAGAACCACCCCCGCCCTCCATGCCCAGCTCCTGAGGACGGACAGGCCCTGCCCAGACACAGGGAAACTCTAAGGGCCCTTCAATCCCTGGAGAGGTCAGCACACCCAGACAGAGTATGAAGGTGAAGCGACTTGCCTAAGCACAGAGCACACCATGAAACTTTTTAGGAAGTCCTTGCTAAACCATTAGGCTTTGGAACTTGTAATGCAGAGCAAAATAGAAAGCCCATCATCAAAACAAATTCCCATTTGAGCTGGACTTTGTTGATTCTGCTTATTTGAAGTTGAAGCCAGTTATCCTGTGGATTTGGATAGTTCTAAATCTGCCTTGTGTAGGGGCTGAGACACATCCTCGTCGGGAGACGCTTTGGTGGGCCGAACCCCACAGGGGGACGATGTACACCCCAGCGCCCCTAGCTGTGAAGTGGCACCCTGAGTTTCAGTCAGCTGTGAAATGTTCCCTGCTTTTATAGCCAGAACACCCGCCTGAACTGCATTCTACTTTGATGTCTGCAAATTGCTTTAAAGGCCACTCTGTGTCTCCTTTCTACCCCCCTTTCATGGCCTTTGGCCAGAAAAGGGCTGTGGTCACATGCAGCGGTGGGCTGGGGCGGCAACGGGCTGCCTCAGCCCCCCTCCTGGGCGTCTCTGCCTCCTCCCTGGAGGAGGGCCCCTGCTTCAGACTCTGCATTTCCCATGGCCCCTTCCCCCTTCCCCCCACACTCCTCCCCCTCATGGGACTTGAGGATTCTCAGGCACCTTTCTCCCTGCCTGTCAGAGCAGAGCAGCCCTTTCCCAGGGCCTCGCAGCCTTGGAGGGGACACTGTGGCCTCGACCCTGGGCGGCCCAGCAGCCCCCTCCCTGCAGCAGCCCTGCGCTTTCTCCTCTCCTTTCAGTGAGGCAGTAAATTAGATCTGCAGGTCCGAGGAGCTGAGGAGCCAGGGCCTCTCCCGGCAGCAACAGGGAGCACAACTCTTTCTTGGTGATTTTCTGGGCAACTTCTTTCACTGGACAAAATGACAGGAAAGGTTTCCACGTTCCCAGCCCTGTGTGTGGCAGGAGGCCTGTGCATCTGCTCTGAGCAGCCCGGAGCAGAGCCCATCAATTATTCAGCACGGGCCGAGCACTTTAAATGTGCAAAGGTCTGAACAAGCGTTTTTTATAGAATCTTGCCTCACAATATCCCAGTGGGATGAAGCAAGGTTTCCAGGTATTCTAGACAGTAAAAGCTCAACTTGGAGTCAGAAGAGGAATCTGAGCCCAGACAACACCACTAATGAAGTTGTGTGACCCCAGGCGAGTCTCGAGATGTCTCTGGTTTGCGGTTTGTCTGTGGTTGAAATCTCAGGAAGGCCTCTCCAGCCCAGACCATAGTGTGTGGGGAAAAACTCGTGAACTTTTGTGTGCAGGGTGATTTCAAAATCATTGTGATTGTTCTTGCTATTCCAGGTATGGAAACAGAAGCTCTGAATGATAAGTGAAGGTAACAACCATTAGCACTGGACGCTGGAAACCGAGCTTCACCGGGAGACACCCCCGGGGGGAGTGTGGGTAAGTGGGTTCCTCTGCTCCCCTACTCTCATGGGTGCAGCTCAGGGACATTGTGACCACCCACCAGCTGCTGTGGTCTAGACTCTGTGCATGTCAAGGTGGAAGGAAGTGCAGAGGCCACTGCACCCACATTGCACATTTTGCAGGGGAGAAGCAGAAGCCCTGAGAGGGGAAGTGAGTCACCTCAGTCACTTGGGATGGGACAGGGTCCCTGGAGCTGACTCTCAGGCCAGGGGCTCTTTTGTCTCCCACCCTGGGCTGGGTCTGTCGAAAATGACTGTCTCATTCCCATCTACCAGCAGCAGGGCTTGGACCCTGGCTGGGAGGCTGCCTGGGGGTGCCTGGAGCGGGAAAGTCCAGGGGAGTGAGGAACCCAGCCCAGTGAGCCTCCCTGCACCTCCCGGGATCCCAGACTGGGCCTCACCCCCATCAGCTCATCCTCCCACGCCGGCAGCCTCAGGTCTGGGCATCCCAGCTGCCCCTGGGACCGGCCTGGGAGCCACCAGGCCCCCAACAGCAACACCATGGTCAAAAGAAATGAGCTCTGTCTCCCATGCCAGGCCCGTCACTCACATTCCATGAAGTCATGTGACTTGTCCAGAAAGGTATCGCAGTCATGAACGGCAGAACTGTCCTGAGGCTCGGGTTCCCTTACTTGCCAGGCCCTCCCTGTAAGGCAGGCTCTTGCCCAGGAGAGAGACCCTCATGCGGCAGCAGTTTGGCTTCCCAGTGTCAGCTGGGCAGGGCGGGGGGGACACTTCAGTCTAGCTGCTTGGGTCTTTTCCTCCTCGACTGCCCAGATCGGTTTTATAGGAAAATGAAGCATTGCCATAAGACTATTTAAATGGCATTATCTGCCCCTGGGATTCCTAAGAACCTGGGCTTTAAAACACTGAAACCCTCTAAAGCGCGTATCCTGTTAATTTCTACAAATGAAGCCATTTGGGCACGTGGCCACAATGGAGGAGTTGGGAAAACTTGGGCTCAAATGGTGGTTTCTTCACTCACCCGTATATGACCTGTCAGGCAGGGAGAACACTATTCCTATCTCAGGGCCATTTCAAGGGTTCAACTAGATGTTTGCACAGTGCCTGGCCCATGGTAGCCACTAGAAAATGCTTCTCTTCCCCTCTTCCTCTTGATTCTAGGATTTTGTATTTTTATTCCTGTATTCAGTCAGAGAGGAAACGGCCATTTATATATTTCTTTTATTTTCACCGAAAATATGTGTTAAACTTGAACTGGTGATGTATTCAGTCAGAGAGGAAATGGCCATTTATATATTTCTTTTATTTTTACTGAAAATGTATGTTGAAATTGAACTGGTGATGTACTCAGTCAGAGAGGAAATGGCCATTTATATATTCCTTTATTTATACCAAAAATATGTGTTAAAATTGAACTGGTGATACCAGACAAGTAGCTGTAAGAAGTATGGGGAAGATTTGGAATCAGACTGTTCCTAGACAGATCCCAGTTAGTACAGAGAGGTGGCTTGGGCCCCTCTTGATGACAGGGGACAGAAGTCCAGCTTCAATTAGCCCAAGCAAAGGAGAGAATGTATTAGTGCATAGAAGTGGGGGAGTTTCTGTCTTTGGGCACTGTTGGATCCAATGGCTCTGAAGATGTTGACTGTCTCTATCTCTGCCTCTCTTTTGGTTCTCCTTCCTAAAGGCTTATTCCTTCTCAATGTAAATGAGTTTTCTCCATGAGGCTGAGAAAGATGCATCCTGGAAATTCCAGGCTGAAAAGCCACCTTGTTTCTTCAGATGCCTATATTTAAATCCCATGAAAATATTCAGACTGGACTTGCCTGGCCGTGCACACATCCATTGGACCAGTTACTCTTGCCAGAGTGAGGGCTAAAACAAATAAACTTTAAGTCTGGGTCACGTGAGCATCCCTGGGGGTGGGGGTGATGGGCAGGGAGCTAGGACTCACAGTCCCTTCCGAACACTGAAATGACACTGGGATAGGCCTCACAGAAGGGATGCTGAAGACATCTGTCCACCTAACAGGTACATCAGAAATGTAACTAACTAATGCGATCCAAGCTGAGAGAAATGGCCAATACCTAGACTAGTTGGTGCAGAAAAGTCCTAAAAAAAATTTGTTAGGGGAAGAAGCAATCGGTTCCATTTGGAAAGAACATAGAAGGCTGTAGAATGAGGTGGTGTTTGAAGTATGCTCCAAGATTTGGTCATGTTCAAACATGAGGTTATGGAGGAAGGATAAAACATCAAGTTGAGGCCAGCCCCCCCCCCCAAGCCACCCCACTTCCCAGCTCAGACTCATTCTGACCTTGAAAGTCTTACCTATGAACTTGCAGGAGGTCTTCTGCTGGGCAGATTCGGAGGTAGAACTACTCCAGCTGGAATGTGTTCACTAATTCACAGCATCACCATGCTCAGCATTTATTGAGCATCTACTATTTGTAGAGCCTTGCGTTCAGGACACAAGAGAAAGCAATGCTCTTCCTATTGAGGAGCTAGACGTCTGGTCAGGGAGGCAGGACACTCCCTGAGGAGTGTCGAACAGGCAAATGTGCGGTGAGCATGATGGAGGCCAGTCCCGGGGGAATTCAAAGAATGACCTGGTGGGCAAGGCATCCTTGGGGACTTTTGAGTGGACGCAACCCCTTAGCTGAGCTTGAAAGCAGAGCTTTAGTCTTTGGGAGGAGCAGGGAGGTCCCAGACAGGCCATTCATCCATTCAACAAGGTTACTGAGCACCTAGTGTGTTCTGAGTGCTAGGGTCACAGGAATGAGCAAGAGAACATCACTGCCCTCGCGGAGCTTACGTTCTAGGGGGTGAAACACACCATAAACAAGTAAACAAATAACATATAACATCAGAGTTGTATGGTGAGTGATAGCAGCTATGGAGTAAAACGAAGGAGGATATCTCGGTACAATGGTCTCCGTGTGGAGGGGACATCTGAGCAGATGTGCGTGAAGTGGGTGCCTGCAATCAGGCAGAGGTCAGCCGACCGGGCCGAGGCTTGAGGGCAAGCAGCGGCGCCTCGGACTCTTAGACGAAATGGCTGGATTCTCACCGTGACTTGCTGCCAGGAGGAGTCATCCAGGCAGCAGAGATGACTTCCAGGAAGTGGGAAATGAAGGGTTCTTCTAGGGGGGCAGCATGCAGCCCCTGCAGGTGGGCTGTCCCCTGAGGTCTGTAGATCTTGGGGGGGGCATTTGAGGAAGATCCCACCGACATGCACAACCCTGGTACCGTCCCCCTTCCCTTGCTATCATCCCCCACCACACACCAAGAGCACACATGCAACAGTGTAACCCACCACACACACACACACACACACACACACACACTGTCCCAGCGCAGTTCACCCACACCAGGGTCCAGTCTCTGCAAGATGTCATTCCCCCATCTCAGGAGCTCCCTCCCACACCGGCTCAGACCAAGACATGGAATAAAGATGAGCTCTGTAGGGCCAGACCAGCGGGTGTCCCCTCCTGCTTCGGTCACCATAGCAACCTCTGACAGGAGAGAAAACCCGCTTTCTGGCAGCTCCTCGAAGCTCCCTGGCTCCTTTGGGCAGCCCTGTAGGGCGCAGGGCTGTGTCCCCCCGCCTACACTAGAAATTCACAGCCTGCATGGGCCACCACGGGAGGTCAGGCCTGAGTCACCCCCCCCCAACCCACCCCGGCTCTCCATTTAAGATAAGCATTGTGGGTTTATGATTAAACCTGGCTGGAAAAGCCGCCTTGTCAAAGCTCCGCCTCCACGCCCCAGACCTATTGACCCCTCACCCACCTGGGGGAAAAAAAAAATTAGTTGCTTTAGAAAAGGAAAGAAAAAAATTCAGGTGTGAGTTGTGGCTTGAGCTGCCCTGAATTTAAGCTTATAAGATGCATGATAGTCCTCCAAGCCCTTTCCCCTCACTCTCTCTTCTCATCCTTGCTCTATCTCTTCAGGGTGGACACTGCAACAACCCCACTTTCAAAACGGGGGGGCCCTGTGATTCTCAGCTGGAGGGGGCCCCACCCGCCTCTCAGGGGCACGTGGAAATGTGGGGAGGGGAGAGTGTTTTGGATGCATGCTGTTTTAGGATATTGCTGAGCCCTCAGGGATGATTCTGTCTCCCCAGATGAATTATACATCCCCCTCTCCTTTCAGTTGGGGCTCTTGGTCTAAGCACCAGAAAACAGTGTTGCTGTAAGGAGTTCACAGAATTGGCGGGAGGTAGAGACCTAAAGGAGAAAACAGGCAGAACCAAGGCAGCTCCAGAAAACAGAGAGTGGGAGGCAAGGCCCTGTGAATTAAATGGTTTGTCTGAGACCGACTACGTGGGGTGCTAGGTTTTGACTCACACAATAGCCCCCAAAACACTTCTGACAACAGATGTGTGATTTTTCCACACCAAACAGCCCTCTGGCTCTCTGCAGATGCCAACTGCGTGTCCTATGATCTCCCTCAATTTTGACACCATCGAGCTAAAGTCAGTGTCAGACCCCGCAAGTGAAGGGGTCAGTCCCGCAGACTGTCCCCGCTTCCCACGCCAACTACAGGTCCCGGATTGTCACTGGTACCTCTGATCTACTGGCTATTCATTGGGAATTGGCCCCCAACCCCCTCCTCTGATTCACTAGTTTGCTAGAATGGCTCACAAAACTCAGGAAGCATTTACTTTCATTCACCTGCCAATGAAGGGGTACATAAGGCAAGGTAGGAGGAAGGGGTGCAGAACTCACATGCCCTCTCCAGGTGCTCCACCCTCCCAGAATTTCCATGCGTGCACCAACCCAGAAGCTCTCTGAACCCCTTCGGGCAGGGTTTTTGTGGAGGCTCATTACATAGGTGCGATTGATTAAATCATTAGCTATTTGCGATCGACTCAATCTCCAGCCCCTCTCCCCTGACCTCCCAGGGCAGGGGCGGGGCTGCAAGTTCCAACCTTCTCATCACAGAGTGGGCTTTCCGTGAGTCCCCTCATTAACATAAACTCAGGTGTGGTTGAAAGGGGCTTGTTATGAATAGTAAGACCCTCCTTTCATCTCTCTGGCTCTAGAGCTATTTCAAGAACTAGGGACAAAACCCAGACATTGCAACAAGAAATATTCTTACTGCTCTCATCACTTAGGACATTCCAAGGGTTACAGGAGCTCTGTCTCAGAAACTGGGGTTGGAAACCAAATCTATATTTTTTATTATATATCACGTCCTCCAACAGCCCTTTAACAGGGATGATCTGGCTAAGATAGTGCCACCTCCCCTACACTTCACATCTGCCTCCAAGGCTCATGTGGCCACAAATGAATCCTAACCATTTCTGCTTCTGGGCCTCATGCACACCACATTCTTTTTTTTTTTTTTTTTTTAAGATTTTATTTATTTATTTGACAGAGAGAGAGATCACAAGCAGGGAGAGCGGCAGGCAGAGGGAGAGGGAAAAACAGGGGCTCAATCCCAGGACCCTGGGATCATGACCTGAGCCGGAGGCAGACGCTTAAACAACTGAGCCACCCTGGCGCCTCACACCCCACATTCTGAGGCCTGGGCCTGAGCATCTGACTGGTCAAGCTCAAGTCGCATGCTCTCACCTGGGTGTCAGGGCGTGGGACAGGAAGGAGGGAGGATCTGATCCTCTCTGCTCAGAGGAGATGCACCCAGCCTGCTGTCCAGCACAAGATGAAGAGCCCCCTGAAAGCAGTGTATGGTAAACAAACAAGACAAATGCCAACAAATATCCACTGTGTTATTTTATATTCTCTGTCCAACACATGCTTATGTTGGTTATAAACGTCAGAAACATAGTTTCTCCCTGTGGTGACCAAGATGGCCCCCAAGAGCCCCAGGTCAACATGGAACATGGCTGGTTTCTGGATAATTCTGGTACAGAAACCTAGGAGGACTCTGACTGGCCTGGCTGGGGTCATGTGACCATCTACTCAGGACGGAGAAGGCATGCCCGTCTTGAAAGGGTTTCAGGGTTCTTGTCTCACTGAGTCGAAGAATGAGTCTCGCAGACACAAAAGGGTGAAGTGAAGTGAAAGTTTATTCAGTGAAGGTGAGAACAGAGAGGAAAGAAGAAAAGCTCCCTAGAGTGAGAGGGGACCTGAATAGGGACCCCTGAGGGCTTTTATGGTCTGTCTCTTATAGAACACTGGCCAGGGACTTGAATCTTCTTGATGTCACCCCTGATAGCGCCATGATTACTTCTCCTTTGACTATCTCGGCTCTGCTGTTTAAGACAAACGAGGTGGTGTGGTTCTGTTCCCTTATCTCTGGTTCTGTTACTCCTCAGCATTTCTGGGATTTTTGGTGAGCCTGATCACCTAGCCCCCTACCTATCTCTCCCTACCTAGCCCCACCTGTCCCTTACTCAACAGGAAGCACACAGACAAATGCTCTTTCCGGAAGAGAGAAAGGACACGGGGTGGAAAGCACCTCATGATGCTGGACACAGAGGAGGTCCTCCAGCTGTACCCGTGATGCTGGATGGCCCGGCGTGCCAGCTCCCCGTCCTGGCACTTGAAACAGGACGAGGCTATTCCTGTCTTCCTAGGGCCTGACAGCCTGTGTCTGGGACTCGGAGGTCAGGGCAGGTCTCATGAGGACAGGTGGTGAGGGGAGCAGGTCCCCTCTGCTTCTGTGAGCCTGTCCAGACCGGCTCAGACTGGAGCGAGCACAGGCCACGGTGCATAGGGTGGGGGCCCAGGGGGGAATCTGTTCTATTTGCTCGTTCATTCTACAGACGTTGAGAGAGAGCAGCACGGTGCTAAGTGCTGCGTGTTCTCACCCTCGTGAAGCTCAGAGTCTGGTAAAGGAAGCATCAGGAAAGTTCCTTGTAGCAGTGCTATGGCTTGAGAGGGCCGGTAAGCCCAGGGCTTGACGAGCCAGCCCGGAGCTGGACTGCAGAGGTGAGATCCCTGCTTTCCCATTCATTAGTTCTGCTACTCAGCCTCTCTGTGTCTCTCACTCTCCTCATCTGTGTAATGGATACAGCGCTACTTGCCTTGTAGGGTTGTTGGGAGGACTCATGTGTTGGTACATGTAACGCTGCTCGAACAATGCCTGGCGTGGTCTGCTCTGAGTAAACATTAGCTAATATTGTTGTGATGAGATCATTGTTTCTCTGACGTGCTCTCCTTGCATCCCAGGCACACGCAGCTGGGGCGAGTCAAGGAACACTTCCTGAAAAAGAAACCACCTGGGAAATGAGGGGTAGAGGGAGGGAAGGGTGTTCCAGGTGGAGGGAACAGCTTGTGCAAAGCCCTGAGGGGCTGAGAGAGCGTGCTGCTCCATGGGACAGGAGCGGTGGGGAAATTGCATAGTGTGGAGAAGAAATGAAACAGTTCTAGCGAGGAACCCCAGACAGTGGGGGGAGCAGGCACGAGCCTGGGGATCCAAACAGGGCAAGGGTGGCTTTCGAGTGTCTTAGAACGTAGAGCAATAGGGAGTGAGTGCAGTCAGGGAACGGGCTCATCTTCATGCTACCTTCACCCTTGAGAGAGACAGAGACAGGGAGAGACAGAGAGAATGGGTTAGCAGCCCCTGCACGCTCCCCTGCCCATGGAGCCCATCTAGGAAGTGGGTTTGAAAGTGGTCCAAGTGAACAGACTAGGTCATGATGACACAGGGCATAATTGGCCGGATGACTGAGCTGCACCCACTGGCTCGTCCAGCAGCCGGGGAGTTAGCTCACGGCTGGCACAGCCTCCTTTGCCGAAGCCACCCTGGGCTGGAGTGAGCCAGGAGCGTGTTCGGGCAGCAGTCCTCCCAGGCAGCGCAGGTCCCCGGGCACTGGCTTGTCTCTACCACAATAAGGTGGATGCGCCCCTGAGGCTTGTCTTCTGTTGCGGGAAATTTCGTGTCCCCCGGCAGCTGGGTGGCCCGCCTGGCAGAGCACGCCCGGGCCTGGTGGGATTAGGGTCTGACCTTGTTTTTCTGGGCGCCTGGTTCTGCCAGCATCCTTTGGCTTTCCTCCCCGGGCTGTCCGCCTTTGCAAGGCTCAGAGGGAGAGAAAATGTGTTCCCCAGCAGCAGGAAGGACTTAGGTTAGATATAAAGCAAGCCCCTTCGCCCAGGTGTTGGAGGGCTCTTCCTCCCAGTGCCTGTGCTCCCAGATCCCTGGTTTGTGCAGAGGAAAGGGAAGTCCCTACTGCCCTTTCAGACCAGGGAGCCGTCCAGGGCTGGCTTCTGCTCCCTGCACCCAGCTGAGTGCCCACTAAGTGCCCACATCCCTGTGGTGACCTGAGTCGTGACATTCCAGCTCAGCCCTGGCAGCCTAGCTGGAGGGCAGGGGGAGCAACTCCACAGGGGCTCTCGGGCACCAGGGCATCCAGAGGGCCAGCGATCCCTGGGACACCACCTGAGGACCAGGAGAATGGAGAACGGATCCTGTTTCAGCAAATCCGCACCACCTGCATGTGCTGGGGGCCGTGGGAAGCAGTCTAGGGCTCCGTCCCTGCCTGCTACAGGTGACCACGCACCTCAAGTGGCGAGTCCCTGACTCAGGGTGCTCCACACCCCACACATGCCTTGATGCTAATAATAATCCTCAGGTGGGTACTGATCTTCAAAGGTTGTGGAGAGCTTTCATGCACCAGATTCCAGCTGATCCTCCCAGCATCCTCATGAGGCGGGTTAGGGTAGAAAGCCCCCTTGTACAGAGGAGGAAACGGAGGCCAAGAGGAGAGAGCTGAGCCCCAGCACTGGGTTCCTGGGGAGCACATCTGGGGCCAGAGTTGAGGCATTTAGCCCCCCTGCCTTTGCTCTTACCATGTGGATAACACACTGTCAAAGCTGGTCACTCCCGGGGCCCTGAGCTGTGGACAGGGGTGTTTAGAATAGGAGCAGGGAGGGAAGGGAGTGGGGCTATGGAGAATGGTGTTTTCCTAAGCTGGGCTTTTCTTCTCCTTCCTGTGGCAGACCTGCTAGTCACCGCTGCATGATGAGACTCTGAGGGGGAGACCTGAACATCTGGGGGGAGGTGGGGCCGGTCGACGTCATCTCAGTCAGCTTCGAGGGAAGGATGCAGGGTGCAGGGAGTGGCTCAGGCCACCCAGCAGGTCTGGGACGAACGGGGTGACTGGTCAGTGCAGCGCAGAGTAGTTTATCTGGTCACATGACTGATGTAGCACTGATAGGTTTCACCATCTTAAGAATAATAGTTTTAAAGTATAACTTTGTCTAGGGCTTACCGTAGAGCAGGCACCATGGGAAGGGCTCGATATTTGTTACTTCAATCCTTGAAATGGTTCGTGAAGCTGATATTATTACCATCAGGGCCGGCTTCATGAGCAAGGGACCCAGGCAGCCCCACTGGGCCCCATGCCTACATAAATGCTCTGCAGTTGCCATCTTGAAATTCTTCATACTTTTCCACAAGGAGCTCTGCATTTTCATTTTGCGCCTAGCCCAGCAAATTATGTGGACGATCCTGGTTATCCCCTCTTCTTAGAAGAGGACACAGAGGCACAGAGTGGTCGAGAAGGGACATGTCCAAGATCACAGAACGGGGTGCCCTTGCGGGGGGCTGTCTAACCTCTGGAATAGACCGAGGCCAGCCAGAGTCCAAAGACTGTACCCAAATCCGGCTGCCAGCACCTGTCTGTGGTCAGGGGTGACTCACTTCACCTCTCCCCACCTCGATTTTCTCATTTGTGAAACGGGGCGATCCCACCTGCTCCTCGGGGCCACTGGGAGGCTTGAGAGAGAGGATGCGTACACGGGTTCTTTCACACACTCCCTGAGCTCAGCAGATCAAAGGATCATCATTAGCTGACTCACAGTGCATTTGGCGCTCCTGTTAATGCCTCCACGTCTTTCTGACACCGTCTTCACAGGCCTTCTCTGGATTGCTTTAGAAACTGCCAATTAAAATAACTCCCCCTACCCTTGGAGGCAGCCTCATAAAGTCATGGAGTCATAGCTCTTTCCCACTCCAAAGGGAAGACCCTTCCCTAACAGGTTCTCCCTCCAGCCACAGCTGCCCCTGCCTTCTGCAGTGAAGTGTGCAGCTCAGGGAGAGAACAGTCCGTGTCATCTGCTCACACAACTGCGGTGTGGAGGGAGCACTACTTACGGTTTGTCTGCAATGAGATCCTCTCCACAAAGCTTCACTGGAAACCATCAGAGCTCCCCTGCCTGGGGCAGGGAAAGAATCCTGTAAGGTAGAGCCACCCCGAGGCACATTCAAAACATTCTGGCACCTCAGCAAACAGGCCTCGGGCGCATGGGAGGGGCTGCTAATAGGTCTTTAGATTCTGAGAGATTCTAAAGAAGCCTGTGTGACCTTGAAACTGCACAGGAAGCCCCTCCTGAGAACACCCAGCATTTGCAAGCATGCTACACCTGCAGAAAGTGTGTACGAACCTTAGTTCTGCCAATCCCCCAAACCTAGGAGATTGGTATTATCACCCCCATTTTATAGGCAAGGAGACTGAGGCTCAGCAAGCCTGACAGCACCTACAGTTCGGCCATCTGATCCCTAGTCTAGTGTTTCTAGCTCAAGACCAGTGGTTCCCAGCCCTGGCCGCTCACTCACATCCCCTGGGGAGCTTTAAAAACACGCTGATGGCCGAGTGCCGCCCCAGATTAATTGAATCAGAACCCATGGGAGTGGAGCCTGAAAATTCATTTTTGTGGAAGTTCCTCTGAGGATTCCCATCTGGGTGGCTAGAGGTGAGAACTAGGTTTCTCTGCCATTAGTTGGGATAGAATATTCCTCCTCATTCCTCAGGGATGCCCCCAAATGGGCCAGGCTCAGAGCATGGGGAGGACAGCCAGACTTCCTTTGGTCAGATTGAGTTGCAGGCGGGGATTATAGAAACAGTCCAAAAAAACAGCAGCTCTGTTCTTCTTCTTCTTCTTTTTTAAGATTTTATTTATTTGAGAGAGAGAGAGAGAGTGAGCACAAATGGGGTGAGGGGCAGAGGGAGAAGCAGACTCCCTGCTGAGCAGGGAGCCCAACATGGGGCTCGATCCCAGGACACCCTGACCTGAAGGCAGACACCTAAATGACGGAGCCACTCAGGTACCCCCAAATTTTATTTATTTGAAAGACAGAGAAAGGAGAGGAAGAGAGCATGAGCAGGGGCAGAGGGAGAGAAAGAGGAGTAGACTCCCCACTGAGCAGGGAGCCTGATGCAGGACTCAATCCCAGGACCCTGGGATCATGACCTGAACCGGAGGCAGACGCTTAACCAACTGAGCCACCCAGTCTGTTCTTCTTGAACATCTCCATTGCTGGGTGGGAGAAAAGCCCCAGAGCTTCCCTGGGGGGCTGAGTCTATGTTTTTATTTTGCCCCTGCCCAACTCTCTGCCTCTTCCTGTGTCTGTCCACCAACACCCCGTGCCCAGTTCCCATCACCCAAACAAGTAATCAGAACTCTTAGTTTTAGTTTTTCTCCTTGCAGAGATCTTTTCAGGCTCATAGAAGTCAATAAAAATCTGTCCCTTCTCCTCCTTTTCCACACCAACAGTGTACTCTCCAGACTATGAATGTCTTGTTTGTTTGTTTTTTTCGTGTTAGCTTTATCTTGGACATTATTCCACATGAATTCATTCTTTTTCTGCATGCCCTCAGCACATGTTTTTAAAGATCACCCTGAGAACCAAGGACTTCTCTCCTTGGTTCAAGTCAAATGTCCTGGACCCCGTGGGCGCAGGGATGAGGCTGGGAGGCTGGGGTCTCTCACTCGGACTTGGAATTCCTTCTCTACCCTGTGCTCAGACCACCTCCCCAGAGATGGGAAGGCCAAATCCGATGAGAGCCGTGCCCTTGTCCATGAGGCGCTGCAGTGCGGGCATTTTAGGTAAATGTGGGAACCATCTTTCTAGAACGGTGAGTCACAATCCTCGCTCGGTTTAACAGTCCTCCTTGAGGGAGGTCGGCTCTTCCCTCAGCCGTTACAGGTTTATTTGCTTCCTCCTTGGAAGAAGTGAGGTAAGGTGTTGTTCTTGGAGGAAGAAGCTGAGAGTGTGCAGTAAGACCTGGAAGAGCCAGCGCCTGAGGACAGGGGCTGTGGGGGGCGGGGCGGGGTGGGGCCAGCTGTGTCGGCCTGGGGACCCACAGGTCGCTGTCCCTCAGAGGAGAGACCTGACCCTTCAGAATCAGACAACCCAGCCTTGTCCTCGCTAATCGCCAGGAGCTCTCTGGTGAGTCATTCAACCTCACAGAGCCTCAGGTTCCTTGCATGTAAAATGGGGACAGAAAGAAGTAACTTACAGACTTGCCTTGGGGACTGAATGTGATAATGGAGGTGGAATCATTTCATTAGACGGTGAAACACTGTACAGAGCATTGATTTATTATTAACTTCTCTGCGTTGAGTTAAGGCTTGAAATCGCCTCACTTCTCGTCCTGAGTGAGCAATCGGCAGCCCTGTCACCTAACCTCTCTGAGCCTCAGTTTCCCCTCCTGAGGAGCTCAGGAACGTTGCAGGCCTCCTGCCAGGGGAGGGATTAGGACTGACATCATTTGCATCCTTCCTGCAGGGCCTCCTCCAACCAGCCGGCAGCCTCTCTTGCCCGTGAGGAGGGAGCTGAGTCCTGCTTCCCCCCCTGATCCGCCCGCACCTCCAGGACTTCTTGGCAAATCTGCCCCCAAAGATTCCTGCTGACGCTTGTCTGTTCCTGCCCTTTTGTGAAACATGGCACCCACAGGACTCCGGGAAGAATCTTAAATCCTGAGCCTCCACAGCGGCTCTGGAGGGCACTCCGTGTGGCTCATCCACCATCTCTGTCAGCTCTGGGAGCTGCTCACATCCCAACAATGCCCTCAGGAGCCCCGACCCCAGCTGGATGAGACCATTCCTGAGTGGGACCCAACCTTGCCACCCACCAAGATTCCCACACCGCCCCCCACCACCTCCCACGCCCGGCTGCCCCAGCAGACTCTAGAATGTCTGTGCCTCAGATCCAAGTAGAAGAAGTGGCAGGTGGGCAAGAAGAGACGGCAGGAGAAGCCCTGCCTCCCGATGACCACCTCCGGAGCCTGAAGGCTCTCACTGAGAAACTGAGGCTGGAGACCCGAAGGCCCTCCTACTTGGAATGGCAGGCCAGGCTGGAGGAGCCAACATGGCCCTTCCCGAGGCCAGCTGCTGAGCAGGGGGAGCGTGGGGAGGAGGAGCCCTCATCCCCGGGGAGAGAGCCCAGGCAGCATCCCCCACCTAACGGGAGTGCCAGCCAGGACACTGGGCCCCAGCCCACCAGCAAGCTGGAAGGCTTTGAAAGTATCGACGAAGCTATAGCCTGGCTCAGGAAGGAACTGGTAAGAACCCCCGGAAAAGATGCCATTCTCTCTCTCTCTATCTCTCTGTCTCTCCCTGTCTCCTCTGTCTTTGTCTCTCTTTATCTCTCTCTCTCTCCCCCATCTCTGTCCTTCCCAACTGCACGTCTGTCATTGTCCTATTAAATCCAGGGTGGACCTCATTACTATGTAGTTATAGGAGATCCACATGCCAGTCAGCCCCTAGTCACAGGTACTTATGGAGGAACTGTGTTTAAGGAGCTGCCCACAGGTTGGTGTGGTTGATGGGGCCTGAAAGCTTTGGGCTAGGTCTCGGAGGCTGAGTGGGAGTCTGCCCAGAAGTCAGGAGCTGGGGGGGCATCCGAGGGAATGAGCATGAGCAATAGGTACGCTTGGGGCTGGGGGCCAGCAGCTTGACCTTTTCTCTGCCCAGGGGCCCAGCAGGCTCCCAGCAGGCTCCCAGCAGGGACATGTCTAGCATGTGGGAAAGGGAATGGGTGTTCAGAGCTTTGTGCCCATAGCCAGGGGAGAATCACTGGTCCCAGGCATAGGGCTCCTCGGCAAAGTTGGGCACACTGCTAATGCTCCCCGTGATCTCAACTCCTGCCCCTCCTCATCACCTGTGGCCCAGGTCACACCTGCCCAGCCAGGCCACTCTAGCCACAGGTGAGCCAGCAACCAACGGCCAACCGCCTTCGAGAGCCACTCATAACTCCTGTGTCCACAGGTTAGGCAGAGGCCTCCCGGTTTGTTCTGCAAAAGCCCGAAAAACAGATCCCATTTGGGACCTAGAATTCCTCAGGGGTTGAAATAAATCACTGGGGCAGGGGGAAGGGGAGGCTCAGGGACTCAGGTGTTCTGATGCATTGGAAATCTTTTTTGGTTTTCATGTTTAATGTTTAATGTTGAAACTACTTCCCAAAACACACCACTCCACGACGTCTGTCTTTAGTAACTGGAGTGTCAGTTGGCTTGCATAGCAAATGGGGCATCTGTGGATTCAGGCTGGGTCTCTGGACACTCCACTGCCACGGGGTGCTCTTGGGGGGTTTAAGAGGTGAGTCGAGAGGGACACGCGGTGGGCCTGGCTCTTTAAAGCTGCTCCTTAAACTCCTGAGGCTGAACTGCTTTAGTTGGTTTTCACAAAGAGAGCAAAAATATCCCCATCAACCAAGGATTCAATTACTGGGCTCTGGGTCCATTTGAGGTTTTATTGCTTCTGGGAAGGGAGGCCTTTGCTTTCGAAATAAATTAGCATTCCTCGTGGGCCCCCTTTTGGGGTAGAGAGTAGAGAAGGTATTCCCTGCGTGTGAACCAGGAGGGAGTTCTCTAGAGCTTGTCCTCCTCATCCTCTAGATGAGAGAGGTGTCTCTCAACCCCTGCTGCACATTAGAGTCACCTGGGAAGACTTAAAGTGTCCCAGAACCTAGATGCACCTCAGATCAATCAAATGAATGTCAATGCGTGGGCCCCAGGCATCAGTAGATTTTAAAGTCCTCCCCCCGCACCTCCTCTCTACCCCTGGCGCTTCCAAACACAGCCTAGGTTGAAAAGCATTGCTGTAGATCTGCAGGCTGTGCCCCTTTTCCTCGACCAGCCATTGCAAGCTAAGCCGCATGAGTGCGCAGGCCGGACTATATGCTGAGAGAAAGCAGATGGGCCAGGTCAAGGACAACCATGGGTAATGTAGAGAGCAATGCTCTGTAGGCAGAGAGAGAAGCGCTAATTGTCAGGACTAACTCGGCTGCCAAAGGCTGTCTGAAGTAAGTACAGGGAATGTCAGCATTAATAATGCTTTATATTTGCATGATATTTTTCTTTTTTTTTTTCATATACGGTGTAGTAGGTTTTTTCCCTAAGTTTTTATTTAAATTCCAGTTAACATACAGTGTAATATTAGTTTCAGGTGTATAATATAGTGATTCAATACTTCCATGCATCAGCTGGTGCCCATCACAAGTGCCCTCCTTAATCCCCATCACCTATTTCGCCCATCCCCCTAACCCCTCCCGTCTGGTAACCATCAGTGTGTTCTCTATAGTTGAGAGTCTGTTTCTTGGTTTGCCTCTCTCTCTCCTTTTTTCCCTTAGCTGGTTTGTTTTGTTTCTTAAATTCCACATATGAGTGAAATCATATAGTATTTATCTTTCTCTGGCTGACTTATTTCACTTAGGAGTATACTCTCTAGTTCCATTCATGTCAAGATTACATTCTTTAATGTATTTGTATTGTAATGTAATGTATTACAAATGGCAAGATTACATTCTTTTTATGGCTGAATAATATTCCATTGTATATATACATTCACCAGTCAGTGGACACTTGGGCTGCTTCCATAATGTGGCTATTGTACACAGTGCTGCTGTAAACATCGAGGTGCATGTATCCCTTCAAATTAGTGTTTTTGTAGTCTTTGGGCAAATACCTAGTAGTGCAATTGCTGCATCGTAGGGTAGTTCTATTTTTAACTTTTTTTTTAAGATTGTATTTATTTATGTAAGAGAGGGAGAGCAGGGGATGGAGGGGAGTAGGGGGAGAGGGACAAGCAGACTCCTCGTTGAGCATGGAGCCCAATGTGGGGCTCAATCTCCCGACCCTGAGATCATGACCTGAGCTGAAACCAAGAGTCCGAGGCTTTAACCGACTGAGCCACCCAGGAGCCCCTCTATTTTTAACTTTTTGAGGAAACTCCATACTGTTTTCCGGAGTGGGGGCTGTGCCAGTTTATTTGCATGGTATTTACCACCCTTCCCGCCATTTCTCTGTGCTACCGGGGATGGGTAATAATAGTAATAATAATAATAATAATACCGAGATTTGTCACTAATTGAGTGTGTGTTGTTTGCCACACACTTCACATGCATTACTTACCTCTTTTGATTGTCACATCACTTTCCTGTCAACCCCATTTTACAGAGGAGAAAACCGAGGCTCAGAGAGAGAGTCAAAATTTGAACTCTGGCCCATCTGGTTGCGTTGCCCATGCTCTTCTTAGCCACCATGCTATGTAGTATCTTCGAAAGGCAATGGATCTTGCTGGGTGATTCCTAAAAATGTACATTCACAAAGATGCCAGCAGTGAAGAGAATGCATGGGAGTGGGGGCCAAGGAAGAAATAAGACTGAACGAGAGTCCCAGTCCTCACACCATTATTTCTTTGTCTTACGTCAGACCTATGTGATTGCTGTCACTGTCTCCATTTTACAGATGAGTAAAGTGAGGCTCATAGAACTCAGATGCCCTGCGTAGGGTTGTATGACTAGGAAGTGCCAGAGCCAGAGCTTGAACTCAGGCTTCACCATTGAGGGTGGAGAGCTATGGGGAGAGAAGCAGGAGAGCTGGCCCTCCCACAAAGGGCCCAGTTGGGCATGCTGAATGAGCAATGACAGGGGTGGATTCGTGCTCCAGAAATCCCTCTGGAGCACTTCTTAGAGCAGTGACTCCCAAACTAATGTGCATACAGATCACCTGGCTCTCCTGGTAAAATGAAGATTCTGATCCTGTTGGTCTGGGACGGGGTCCACGATTCCAAATTTCCAACAAGTTCCAAGGTAATGCTATACTGCTGGTCCACGGACCACACTTTGAGAAGCAAGGACTGAAAGGCAGGCAGGACTGGGGCCCGGGAACCAACAAGGGACCTCAGAGGGAAGCCCCAGGGATCCCCAGGCCTGCACCCTGAGCTGAGCTGCTGCCATAGCTGCCCTTTTGGCTCAGGGCTCAGTCAGTCATGGGCCTGTGGGAAGGAAGTCCCAGCATCCCACACCGAGTTGTCCAAGAACCAGATTCCATCAGAGATTGTATGTCTGAGGTCAAAAGCAGCTCAAATGCAGACTGGCAGGCTGGCCAACTTGAACATGCAGTTCTGCCCACTTCGCTTCCAGATTAAATAGTAACAAAGGCAACTCGTAAAATCCTTGGACTGGATGGAAAACACGGAGTTCAACATCTGCACAGCAAACGCATTCTCACAGTTTTAGAATTTCAGTCAAAACACTTAACTTCATGTCATTTGTTTTCCTAATTTGTCATCTGTCAACTCACTGCAGGTGTCGTTAAAAATTAACCTGTTTTGGGGGGCCTGGGTGGCTCAGTCGTTAAGCGTCTGCCTTCGGCTCAGGTCATGGTCCCGGGGTCCTGGGATCGAGCCCTGCTTTGGGCTCCCTGCACAGCGGGAAGCCTGCTTCTCCCTCTCTCTCTCTCAAATAAATAAATCTTTAAAAAAAAAAAAAAATTAACCTGTTTAAAGAACCCAGTGAAAGTAGTTTCAGATAACCTTTGTTTTATTTTAAGCCCAGAGTTAAGTTGTCTCTGTAGCTGGGTAGGCTCATAGGCAAATTTGTCTTTTCTCCCCATGGGGCTAAGGTAGCAGATTAAAAATCTGTAATTCAGACAATCGGGTGGCTGCTTTCCCTCCAGGAGGCCAAACCCTCAGTTTGTTGGAAGTTTTGGCTCCGGAGTAGGTTGTGCCCAGTAGAGGGCAGGCCCGGGACAGCTCTGTGATTACCACAGGGCTGTCCCAGGAGCTGTTGATAAAACCAGTGAGGCCTTGGTTATCATTGTTGACCCTTTCAGAGGCAGGCCAGGCTGGGTCTGGACAGACAGGCTAGTCCACCCCCTGTCTCCTACGAGGCCAGCTCAAAGGCAGAGAGTGACTGCCTGAATCTTATTTCCAAGGCAAGAAAGGATCCTAAGAGCTCCCTTGGGGGTTCACTCTCCCTCTCTGCTCTCACCACAGGGAAAATGACAAGTCACTCCTGACATGCTCCAGGGACTTAGAAGTAGGGCAGACACTTCCTCCAGTCTCATGTGTTGGAGGATATGAGGAAGGTAGAGATCCTCAAACCCTGTTGGCATTACTCCTCCAAGCTAGGAAGGCCTGACCTTTGGCTTCCCCAAGTATCCCGGGCCCCTGTCTCCATCTGGCTATGGCAGGTGGGGCTACGGCCTCTGTGTGCAGGGGACGGACCCGGAGCTCAGTCCAGTGGCCGTGGTGCATCTCTGCTTGTTCCAGACTGCTTATGTTGGCAGAAAGTCCCAGCCTCCAGCAACTTGCCTTGGGGCGGCCTTACTAGGTGGCCAAGGGGTGGGGGCAGTCCTTCAGGAAAGAGTGAGCTAGAAAGGGCGCACCCCAGATGCTGTGGGACTCAGTTCTCTAGCTGAGTCTGGAATTCAGAACATTTCACAAACCTCTGTGCTTGGTCTCAGAACTTGCAGCACAAGGGGGAAAGGGATGCTCCCTTGTCTCCTCTCTTCAACCCTGCTAAAATGTTCCCCTTGCCAATCTAAAAGATAAAGAAAGGGGAAAAATCTTCCACTTGGCCTGCGTGGTGCCGAAACTAAAAACAGAACAGTCCAGCTTCCTAAGGGGTTGTCTTTGGGGCAAGAATCCTCGGGCGTGAGCAGATACGTTTCTTTTAGTTTCGTGCAGGTGTTTAATACCCACAGAAAGCCCCCCAAAAGGTGTTTATGGTTGTTAGAAAGAGGGAAGAGGAACCTGACAAGTTTTAATAATTCTAGGGCCTGCCGTGGCAGGAGGTCATGGACCTGAACTCAGCTGGCCCTTCTGTGGCCACAGCTTGATTTCAGCCTCTCCTGATGAAGCCTCTCTTGCCTGTGCCGCTCGGTTGGCAAGCACATGACTGGTGTGTCCCAGGCACGGCCAACAAGGCCAATGTTCCCTGTTTCCACTGAATGATACAGCCAAGCGGCAGTTCAAACGCACCGAGCATCGTCTGATGACAGCCACAATGCTCCCATCTGGGGAGCATGGTATGGTCCCCAAAGCACTTTTACATACAGTATCCTGGGAGAAGGCTTGGAGGTACTTGCTACTCCCATTTTACAGAAGAGAAGACTGAGGCTCAGAAAGACACTAAGCCTGAGAGCAGAGAGGTTAAGTGACTTGCCCAAGGCCATATGCAAGGATATGGCCAAATCAGGACATAGACCCACATCTCCTAGCTCTGGATCCAGATCGCTTACCTTTTGTACTAGGTATAGGTACTGACACTCAGTGTTCTAGTCAGTGCGGCCAGGAGTTGTCAAAAAGCCTGTATTTAAAACCCTGCTGGGCTCCTGGGTGGTCAGTTGGTTGGGCATCTGCCTTGGGCTCAGGTCATGATCCCAGGATCTTGGGATCGGGTCCCGCATCGGGCTCCCTGCTCCGCGGGGAGCCTGCTTCTCCCTCTCCCTCTGCCCCTACCGCCACTTGTGTTCGCTTGCCCTCTCTTTCTCTATCAAATAAATAAACAACATCTTTAAAGGAAATAAATAAATAAAACCCTGCTAATTACAGATCAGGACACGGGTAAAGGGTGAGCGATGCCTCATAACCACCCTGTGGCAGGGCCTGGGACAGCTGTGGCCATTTTATGATTAGGATATGCTCAGAGCCATCCAGGGAGGTACTGGCTGAGCTGGGATTCGAGTCCCCAGTTCCTAGTCCAGCTGTTCCTTTGCCCGACTCTGAGTCTTCTCAGTGTAGCTGGGAGCTTTCAGCCTGCCCGGCAGGAGCAACCTGCAGGAGGAAGGCTCCTGGCTACACACTTTAGTAACCCTTCAGTCGTTGCTAAAGTATTTATAAGCAAAGGCACCAGCAAAGGCAATAGGACAAAACATCAGTGACCTTTATTTCTGAGTGCCAGTGTTATTCTTTGGACTTCTCTGTAGCTTCTGAGGTTTCTAAAATAGGAATACATTATATATCCTTAGGAAGGGAAAAGATTTAAAAATGAAAGGCAAAAAAAAAGAAGAGTTCCAAGCTCCTCTCTGTCTTGCCGGTAATTGGTACACATTCCTTACCTTGTAATCTACAGGTTTTAAAAAAGGCATAGACTCTCCTAGACTAAGATAAGAAAATTGAGGCCTGGATTCCCAGAAATTCCCCCCTCACAGTGAGAGCTGACGAGGTGGGGACCGTTGGCCAGGGAGATGAAGCCGACTCCAAGAATCTGGTCCTGCCTCTTTCCTTCCCTTGACTGTCTTGCAGTTGAAAGGAGATGGAGGTGGGAGACAGAGGCCTGACGGGGTACCCACTGAGAATAGCAAGAGAAGGCAGCCCTGGAGCTGTAAGAGACAGGCGGGGGAGACCTTTGATCCAATCCTCTGTTCAACCAGTATGGCCAGAGTTCACCGAGTGCCTGAGTTTAGGAGCTGGGTGCAGGTGGGGGCCAGGGTGAATGGGACAGGGTTCCTGTCTTTATGGGGTTCTCCCTTTTGTGGAGGAGACAGACACAAAACACAATGACATGATGTGACAAGAGCCATACTAGAGGTATAAGTACAGTTCCAAACGGCTTTGGGGAGCTGAGGTGCACGCCGTGGTCACTGTGTGCCAGGCACAGCAGACAATGAAATTAACCAAAGGGAAATACACAAATCCCTGCCTTCTCCAGCAACCAGATCCATGTCTTTAAGTGTGGTTGACATTAGGCTGCTCCTTATTTCCCATCACATTTTTCCAATAATAAGGAAAACCCAATTCCTCTGATGGGCACCCTCTAGGTTATAATAACTACACAATATGTTAGTGTGTAGTAACTGCTGGAAGAGGTACCCAGGGCATTTGTTAAAAATACAGATCCAGGGACACCTGGGTGGCTCATTCGGTTAAGCCTCTGCCTTCGGCTCAGGTCATGATCCCAGGGTCCTGGTATCCAGTCCCCATCGGGCTCCTTGCTCAGCGGGGAGCCTGCTTCTCCCTCTGCCTGCCGCTCCCCCTGCTTGTGCTCTCTCTCTCTCTGACAAATAAATAAAATCTCTAAAAAAAAAAAAAAAATACAGATCCCTCTCAACCCTCCGTGGAAATTCAGATTCCATACATCTGGGGCGGTGTCTGGAACTTAACAAGTGCCTGTGGGTGATTCTAATGCAACTGGATCACTAACCAGTCACAGGTGGAGTGGGGAAAAGCATAGAATTTGTAACTAAACTAGACTTCCCGTCAGGTTTTACTATACCCTAGCTGTGTGACTTTAGGAAAACCGATTAACCTAGCCCCAGGTTTTGTTATTGTAAAATGGATCTAATAAATACCTGCCTGGCAGAGTGTATATAATAAATACCTACCGAGAAAGTCAGGGATTCTGTACTAAATGTCCTGTGCACATTTATATTCATCACATCATTTAATACAGCGCTCTTTTAAGGTAGGCTCCATCCCCATTTTGCAGATGGGAAAACTGAGGTAAAGTAACTTGGCCAAGATCAACCAGCAGAGCGGGGGTTTGAACCCAGAGCTGCCCGACCTCAGAACCCCTGCTTTGAAAGGCTGCTGTACAATCAATTGCTCTTGGAATCGAATGAGCATGAAGCCACTTTATATTTCATGAAGTTTTAGGCTCATTCAACACATCCTCTCAACCCCTGGAACTCTAGGCTGTTATTTTCCAAAATTCGCTTGATTTTGCACTTTTTCCAAGAATTCCCCTCTCCCTCTGAGAAGTCTTCATTATTGTAATACAAAGGCCGGGTCTGGTCACACAGAGGTGCAGAAGGGACTGTTCAAGCCTGAGACATCCCCCTGGGCTGAACTTCCCCTTTCTGAGGGATGTACTATTTTATAAGCTTCAGGACCCACCCCTGTTCCCAAGCTGCCACCAGCCCCACCCCCCCCAAAAAAATCTGAGCACTGCCCAGAGGCTGTTGTTGGTCATGTCCCTGGGCTCAGGCCTGAGCCAGACACAGCCAGTGAACAGGCAAGAGCCAGGGAAAGGTGACAGAGAGGCTCACTCAAGGCAGCTGAGCCCTCGGCAGGGGAAATGGTTTCCAGGTCTGCACCTGAGTGCCTGGCCCTCAGGAGCCACAGCAACCCTGGGAGGAGAGTCCCAAGCCAGTGGGAAGTCCTGGCCTCCCGTACGGCACCCCTGCAGGGCAAGCGCGCCCACCAGCACCAGCGTCTGAGGAGGACCCCTCTGATAGAGCTAGTTCTAACAGTGCTAGCTAGAAGGATGCACAGAGCCCCCACATGCTAGAGCAGGGAGGAGCCAAAGGGCTGATCACCCTGGTTTTTCAATGAGGGCAGGAGATATGTGGAGAGATTCCATGGGTGCCCATCAGTCAGCTGCCACAGGCTCGGGCCCTGCCCTCCATCCCACCCCCTCCACCCCCAGCTCACACTGTGCCAACAGCCCCCAGGGCCACTGCTGGCCACATTCCACAGCACTCACCAGTTGGTGACCTTACTAAGCACCTGGGGCGTGTGGGGGAGGGGGAGGCGCTGGGTCACAGCCGCTTCCCAGGCAAGCAAATACTCTCCCGAGGTGGGTTTTGTGTTCACCCTGGTGCCCTAAGTTGCTGCGAGTTCCCTCAGGCAGATGAGGCCCAAACCATCTGTTCTTTCCAAGGAGGCAGGCTCCAGGTTAATGGAGTGTGAAATGACTTTGGAGAGCGAAATGGCCTCCATCATGCCTGGAAGGTGGGGCAGAGAATAGATTCGCCTCACTTCCTCTTGAAGGCACCGTGAGAATCTATATATAGAAACTACAGGTGCACGGGAGCCTTGATTACTCATACAAGCCCCAGCTCCAGAGAGCTCTCGTCCCACAAGCAGCAATCCTCACTCGTGGTCAGTCAGTGTTTCTGGCTGGTTCGTGGGCTTGCTCAGCGTCTGGTGTGAAACTCCCACTCCGTCCGTGTCCAAGCTTGGAAGCCCAGAACCCAGGAGAAGTCTAGAAGTCCCAACACGGGTGCTCAAGAGGTCTTCTCGGGGCTGTCTATGGAAGTCAGGGCACCTCAGCATCCTTCATTCAATTGACAGCTGCCCTGGCCACGGCTGATTGATCTCCAGACAATGTCTTAAGGAAGCGCAATCCCCGCCCGGGACTGGTAGCGCTCCCTGTAGGTACAATGTGAAGGCAGTGCGAGGAGCTCACGGGGGAGCAGGAACACAGTCCCCGAGCCAGCCCCCCCTGCAGTCTGGCTGGAAGCCTCGCTCCAGCAGCCTGCCTTGAGTGGCACAGCCCTAAGACTGGCTGTCGGTCCCACGAGACCCCCCGCTGGCTATCCAGGGCAGTGGCCGGGAAGTTGGGGAAGGCCCCACACCGGCCAAACTAAGGACACCCTGCCTGGGAGGGTCCCCTGCCTCCATTTCAAATCCTGAAGTGCTTTAGCATTACCAGCTCCGTGAACCCAGATAAGCCACGTGATAAAGGGGATGCTAACGCCACCCTGCCAACCCCACGGGGCTGTGCTTAAGTGTGAGGAGCGACACAGGTGTCAGGTGTAAGTAATCATCTGCAAAGTGTGTGGGAAGCATGATTTGGCAACCAGCTCTGCTCCGGGCCCTGTTGGTGAGCAAAGAAGAATCATACGGGGCCTCGGCGCTCAAGTACTCCTGTAACTTAGTAGGAGAGATAAGAGTGACATACAGGAAATAACTAAATGTTTAGCTCTGCAGTTCTGGGGGATAAAGTGGGACTAATACTTATGGAACCTCACGTCCTATACAGAGTGTCTTATATGTGTGTTATTCATGTCGTTCTCGAGAGCAGGTATTATGATTATGCCCATTACGCAGATAAGGGAACTGAAGCTCAGACAGCTTGAGCAACTTGCCCAGAGTTGCACCACCAGGGAGTGGTAAATGGAGGACTTTGAACCCACAAGCTCTGTTCACTCTACTCACTGCCTCTCCGCAGGCCTGGAGGGTAGCCTGGGCAAGAAAGTCGTCCTGCAGAAAAACCTGCAGAGCTTGGGGGCTAGGGCTGGGCCTGAAGGATGACGGGATGGGAAGGAGTGGTTCTAGGGCAGGGAATAAGGACCCATTGTGACTGCCATGAAGGGTAAGAGGCTCAGAATGGGAGAGCTGAGGCTGGAGAGAGCAAGAGAGCCAGGAGGGCTGGTGGTACCTTTGAAATGTTTGAAGAAGGGGGAGACCTGTCCATCAGCCTCTTGAGCGTAGGGCTCAGTGCAGACAATGAGGGGGGGGGAGCAGGAAGGAACCCACAGTGTGGGGTGAGGGGTGAGGGGTGACTGTGGGCATGCCAGTCTGGGCTTGTCCTTCCCAGCCCGGCCACAGCGCCCATCTCTTCTGCTCTCACTCAAAGAACACAGGATTCCTTTCCTGGATGTGCAGCTTCCAGGATCCACCTCATGTCCAGAATGCAGTCTTATCAGGTAGGGGAAGACGATCAGCATCCCCTTTCCATAAAGGGGTCACATCACGGCCCAGAGCCACTCATCTCACTAGGGGCTGATCTAGGACTGTGTCTTAGTCTCTTGATGCCACTGCCACAAAATACCCCAGCCTGGGTAGCTTCTCAACCACAGATTATCTCATTCTCACAGTCCAGGATCAGGCCAGGATCAGGGGACCAGCACGGTCAGGAGAGGGCCCACTTCCAGGTCACAGACTTCTCGCTGAGTCCTCACATGGTGGAAGAAGGGGTGGAGGGATCTCTCTGGAGTTTCTTATAAGAGCGTTAATCCCATTCATGACTTAAGCGCATCCCAAAGGCCCCACCACCAAATACCATCACATTGGGCATTAGGGTTTCAACATGTGAATTTTGGGGTCACACAAACATTCAGACCAAAGCAAACTGGAACCCAGAGCCTCTGGGGATGGATCTGGGGGCTATTCAGGAGGCCAGCCTCGTGGGTGAAGATGCAGTTTGGCCTCGGACCTTCCAAGTTTGAAAATCAAAGACCTGGCCATACACGTAGAGCTTGACTCTTGCCACAGGGGACGGACAGTTCCTGGCAGGGTCCTGCTCTCTTCCCTGGCTCTGGGCTCTGCTCAAACTTTCCCTCCCAGCAGACAATGGCTCCAAGGGGAGCACAAGAGCCCCTCGGAGGAGCGGAGACAGACGAGTCATCTTCTGCCCGGTAATGGGAGCCGTGGTGCCCTTCGGCCCACCCACGCCCCGGGCCAGGGACAGCGTGGCACCCGCCCAAGGCCAGCAGCATCAGAGTGGCAGCCATGAGCTGCTCCAGGAAGAGTTTTCTGCTGCCACCGGCGGAGAGCCCTTTGAGAAGCATGTTCCAGCCTTCCCTCGAGTCAACAGCTTTGCTGGAAAATCAGCCCCCGAGCAGTTTGGTTTCTAGGGGTGTTTGAAAAAAATGTTTTTAATTTTTTCCCAGACCCTAAAGTCGCCTCCAGCAGCACATTTCAGTGACACCACTTGCTTGCTTTCCTAACAGCCTTATTTTGACTCTCTCTCAGAGGCCAAACCCAAGATCAAATAATGAATAATATTTTCTCCGGGCTTCTAAGTGCGTTCCTACACAGCACTGATGAAAACAATAAGCTGGACCTTTCGGTTAAGTTATATAAATCACCAGACAGCTTACAAAAACTATTTCTAAGGTTCAAGAATGAAGTCTCGTAGAGAATACAGTGCATTCTGCCCTTTCACGGGCGGCTTGAGAAAATGGCCTGGATTTTTCTACTCCGTCTCCCTTCAACATCAGTCAGAGCCTGATCGTGACTGTGGGACTGGGGTGGCTTAGATCCGAGCCTCAGAAATAGGGATTAAACTAAATGCACTTGAACAGCTCGGGATTCTTTCTGTCTTCCCAGATCTGTGCTAATCCCAATGTGCCTCAATCCAGTTCATTCATAGCCCCTCTGGTTTGCCCTGGGCATAGGGCATTCTCTGGGGTGAGCTTTAGAGATAGGTTTGGGGTGGGCAAAGGCGGCATGTTCAGAAGAATTGCTTCTTGTGCTCCTGAAGGTCTGCTAGTCACCAGTCTTTTGTATTTTTTCCAAACTCCTTAAATCTTCAGGGCATTTTAGACCTGCAGAGAGCAGACCCAAGAAAGTGTTCTAGCACATCCCACAGGCAACTAGGAATAAAGGTATTAGCCAGAACCTCGTGCTTTTAAGACTTTATTCAAGAAACGGACATACGAGCTTCCCTGGAACGCCAAGACATCATTCAGGGTTTTAGACTGAGCAAGTGAACACAGGGCAAGTGGGCAAGGGGTGCTGGGGAAGGAAGCAAATGATCCAGATTGCCACAAAAATGCCACTTCTCCAAATGCCGCAGCGGCCGTTGCCAAAGAACGAAACACTCTCTTCCCGTTGCGGGTTGGTCTGAGCCCCTCCTTCTGTGGTCCCTGCTCCTCCAACCTACCTCAGAGAAGCCCTCAACCTCCCAGACCACTGCGCCCCCTTCAGGGTCTGGTGGGTCCCCAGTGCCACCCGAGTTAAAGAATGCGTCCCACAGACAGACAGGCCTCTGGCCAAGAGGGGTCCTTCTCACCAATGCCTGCAGCGTCCACACGTGCCACAGGGAGGGGGTTTGCCTGCGACTGGGGAGGCTTCTAGGACATGGGACTCGGGGGGCTAAAACTGGGAAGGTCCTGGGCAAACCAGGTCAGAGTGACCACCCCAAATGTGTAGCTTTTGTTGTTTCTTTAATGGTGGTAAAATATATGTATATTATATAAAATTACCATTTTAACCATTTTTAAGTGTACAATTCATTAGGTACATTCACAGCCGTTACCGTCCATCTTCAGAAGGGCTTTCTTCTTCCCCAGCTGCAACTTTGTCCCCAGTAAACACTCACTGCCCATTCTCCTATCCCCCCAGCCCCTGGCAACCCCCATTCGGTTTTCTGTCTCTGTGAGTTTGACTACTTAGGTACTTCATGTAAGTGGAATTGTAAAGTCCTTGTGCCTTTTGTGGAAGGCTTCTCTCACTAATATATCATCCTCAAGGTCCCCCATATGTCAAGATGGCGGAGTGACACGCCACTGTACGGACAGGCCATGTTTTGTCTATCTGTACTTCCATCGATGGACACACGGGTTACTCTCACCTTTCGTCTCTTGTGACTAATGCTGCCATGGACACGAGTATACAAGTCAATATTCAAGCCCCAGCTTTCAATTCTTGCAGGGAGATACCCAGAAGAGGCATTGCTGGATCATATGGCAATACTATGTTTCATTTTTTGAGGAACTGCCTCCACATCAGTTTACTGCAACGTTGGCTTTGACCCCACCCCACCCAGAGGCAGGAGTCAGCCTGTCTTCGAACTCCCCCTGAGACTCGGCCACAGAGACCTCCCAGCAGAGCGCTCTCCCATGAGGTCCTTCCATGAATTTCCTCGGCTGGCCATCCCTGCATTGGCTCCAGCCAAGCACCCCTGTTGCTACGAGGCCACCGATCGGCCACCTTCTCCTTCATGTGCTTCCTCACCCGGTAGGAACACGCCCTGTCACCACCACACACTGACATTTCTCCCCCTTTCACCAAGTACTCTGCCCTAATTACAGGATTAGTGCAATTGTAGGCACTCTTCCAAGGATCCAGCAGGCGCCTTTATTCTGCAGGAACAACAGGCCACCCTAGGAAGGGGAACTAGAAATCAGCACGTCCTACAGTGGAGTCTGCCAGGGAGAGCATTAACCCACACTGAGAGTTGAGTCACCAGGACCAGGCTTTAGGGCCAGCATCTCAGTTGCTTTAATAACGTCTTGAAAGTGGAAGGTTCTGGCCAGTTTCTATGGTCTGCACCTTGGCACAGAGAGAAAGAGCTTGAAGGATGAACCTCTTACCTCTGTTTGACTGGCAGCGATCAGCTCATGTGGCTACCACTTATTATCTACTATGCTTCTCATAGTCCTTGGAGTAGACAGCATCTCTTCTCTCTAGATGAAGACACAAGTTCAGGCAGTGTTAGTGACTCACCCAAAGCCACACAGCTAGTGAGGAGGGGGCTCCACTGGAACCCAGAGTCTAACCCCAGAGCAATGGGTTTCCCACTTTTACTGCTTCTGGGACCCAGCCCACCTCCAGATCAGCGGAAGCCATGGAGAGGCCCCCAGCTCTGGGCTCTGATATGTTCCGAGGGCACCACACCCCGGCTGGCCAATCCTGGACAGTCCCTTAAACTTCTCTAAGCTGGTTTCCTCATCTGGAACACAGATCGAAATACCTCTCATCTAGAGCTGTGAGCAGATGCGGTGAAGTAATACGTGTCAAATGCACCTGACAGTAGGTGGCAGAAGATAGGGTGTGAGGTCATTGCTGCCTGGGTGCCTCCTTGGCAGAGAAGAAAGAAAAAGGCAGGAGGGCCTCCATCCCCAGCCCAGGCCCCATCCCAGCTCTCCCACCTTCCTCGGGAGCTGGCATTCTTCCAACTCACAGCAAACAGGAGCAGCAAAGACTTATGTTCACTGAACATTTCTGAAAAGATTAAAATCTAAAAAGCCTCTTAGCTCTATGAACCTTGTGGACATGATGCTAAGTGCAATAAGCCAGTCACAAAAGGACAGATTCTGTATGATTCCACTTATATAAGGCACATGGAGCAGTCAAATTCATAGAGACAGAAAGTGAAATGGTGGTGGTTTTGGGGGGAGGGGGAGGGGGAGTTTAATGGGGACAGAGTTTCAGTTTGACAAGATGAAGAGGTCTGCAGGTGGATGGTGGGGATGGTTGCGTATCAATGAGAATGTGCTTAATGTCACTGAACTGCACACTTAACAGTAATGAAGATGGTAAAAATTTTATGTTCTGTGTATTTTACCACAACAAAAAAAAAATTCGGGGGGGGGGGGTCACCTGCACATTTTGCTTAGGTTTTTTTTTTAGCTGTGGGAGCTCATTTCTGTATGGATTTGGTCTGATGACAGCAGAGTTACATTTTAAGAGGTGGGGGGCTCAAATTAATGTTTAAGGCACAGAATCACCCTTGGAAAATCCCTTAGTGAGTGAGAATAGGGCCAACACGGCAGGTTTTCCCTGTGGTGTTGGAACACTGTTTCTCTGAGCATCAGATGCAGCGGCTGATTTACATTCAGGGATCATAACAAAAGATATGCTCTGAGTGACTCCTAGGGCAGCTATTCACACTGAGGCGCCCTCAGAACCAGGGTCTGCTGGGAAAAGAGCAGGTTCCCAGTCTCCCTCCTGGTGCTTTGGGGCACCAACAAGCAGAATGGCCAGAATCCTCAGCCCCGTTGGAAGTGTGGTCTTATTTCTCTTCTTTCCCTCATGCAGAGTTGAATGAATCCAAGCTGAATGAGTGTGTGAAGTGGCCCTACCAAGGTGGCCTTTGTCAGTCAAAGAGAACTGGACACGTGCCTTACACTAACCCCTCTTTCCAGCTAACTGATGGAATTTCAACCCTAAATTGTTCTCTGACCTCTGACTGGATCTGTTGGCCACAGAAAAGTAGACCTCTGCCCCCACCAGGCACCCCTGCAGGCCATATCTCACAGATGCTCCCAGACACCTGCTCAAACCTGAAATTCTCCAACTTTAAAGGATCTTTTCAGACCTAAGATCCAATTCTTGGGACCAAAATTCAAACCTAAACCATGAAGTTCCCATCTTTTCAAAGAGCTCTATCTTCAAATTATAAAATACCCCCAGAGAAGTGGTTCAATCAAGACTCCTCAAAGACCCTATTAGATAAAGCAATGGGTATGAGCTGGCATTGTCTTTCAGACAAATTTGACCACCATCTCCTTCACAAGGGTTTTAGACAACACCTAGCTCACTTCCAGGCATGACTAAGGGCTCCATAACAAATGAATGAATAACCAACTGCCCTGGGATGAGCCTGCCATCATTAATTTGGTGCTATTCTAAATCAATAGAATATTCTTAAAGATTTATTTATTTATTTTAGAGAGAGAGAGAGCAGGGGTGGGGGCAGAGGGAGAGGGAGAGACTCTCAAGCAGACTCCCCATTGAGCGTGGATTCCAGGACCCCGAGACCATGACCGTAGCCAAAATCAAAGTTAGATGCTTAACCAACTACGCCACCCAGGCGCACCAATAGAATTTCTGATTGGCAATAAATTTGGGTTTTTATGCCCAAGGATTGAGAAGAAACTAAAAAACTGGGGGCTATGAACTTTAATCCCAATTTTGCCATTAAATACTTTGCTGATCTCCATGCAAGATTTTTTATCATGATTTTTCTCATCTGCAAAAATGGAAAGAAAAGGGACTTGTAGAAATACATTAAAAAATGAAAGAGAAAAAAAAGAACAATAAAATGCTTACTGGTGAAGTCACTTATTTTTCTACCAGGCAATGCACTGAATTCCAAACCTTAACAGGGGAAAAGTGAGACCGAGACCGTTTGTGTTCAGTTGCATAACAATGGAAAGAGTCCCTCTGGGATCTCATGGTTAATTTCTCCACGTCAGTTTGGTTCCAAGCACCAGGTGAAGGACATGGCTGAGCTTGAAGACACAAAACTGTGAAAACAATAACCCTTTGCAATGACAGAAAGAGTAAACAGTGAGAAGGAATCAAATATCGTGTCAAGTAGGAGGAGCTGAGGACCTGTCTTAGTGACAAAGTGTTGTTACTGGAAAGGGCTCTGTGCTGGGAGACTGAGATCCTGTGAGCTCCAATCCCCATCTCTGTCATGGCACAACTGTGAAACTGAGAACGCACTGACACTCTTCCAGACTTGTAAACTACTCAGCCAAGCTGCCCTGCTAATCCTTCGGGGCTGGCTGTTCAGTACTAACAAAGTTAGCACACAGATGAATTTTGGAAACTGTAAAGATGTTAGACCAGGTGTGGGGTTATTATCACTTCCCTTCCTCAATAGAAAAAAAACGCTGAGGCACTGAAAAGATCATGCGCCTTTTGTTAGTTCACTGAGCAGGGACTAACTCCATATCCCCCCTACTCAACAGTACCTGAAGAGGCAGGACTTCCTTGTCGGTGGCTTGGGCTCCGGAGTCTGATTGTCTGGGTTTCTCATCTCAGCTCTGCCATTTATACCCTTTGTGATTTGACACAGTGACTGATTTCGTGAGCTTCTGCCTCTTCATCTCTAACTTGTGGATGATGATGGTGATATTACTTAACAGAGTTGCAGTGAAGAGTAACTGTAGCATGTTGATATACCCGTTATAGACCGAATCTTTGTGCCCCACCCTCCAAATTCATATGTTGAAGCCCTTACCCCCAGTGTGATGGTATTTGGAGGTGGGCCTTTGGGAAGTAATTAGATTTTGAGGTCATAAGAGTGGGGCCCCCATCATGAGATTAATGTTCCTATGAAAAGAAAAGAAAGCTAAGCTTTCTCTCTCCATCATGTGGGGATACAGCAAGAAGATGGCCATTTGCAAGCCAGGAGAAGGTCCTCAGTAAGAATATAATCAGCCCACCCCTTGATCTTGAACTTCTTGACCACAAGAACTATGAAAAATAAATGTCTATTGGTTAAGCTTCCCAATCTGTGGTTTTATACGGCAGCCTGAGAAGACTAATACATACCTGAAGAGCTTAGAACAGTGCCTGGTTCGTAGTAAAACATTCAGTAAATATTAGCATATATTTACATATTTATTTGGCTTTTTTGAAACTTTATTAAGAAATATTACAGGCAGGGGCGCCTGGGTGACTCAGTGTGTTCAGGGTCCAACTCTTGGCTTCGGCTCAAGTCATGATCTCATGGTCATGAGCTCCAAGTAGGGCTTAGCGGGGAGTCGGCTTGAGGATTCTCTCTCTCCCTCTCCCTCCGCCCCTACTCCTGCTTGCTCTCTCTCTCTCAAATAAAATCTTTAAAAAATATATTGGAGGTATTCTAAAATGTTTAAAGGCTTAAAGAATGATCTAACAGTATACCCACCACCCAACATAAGGTATAAAACATTACCCATACAGCTGAAGCCCCCGTAAACCTTCCCCAACCACCTTCTTTCCTTCCCACCCAGCGATAATCATGCTCCTGAATTTGGCACTTACCACTCCCGTGCGTTCCTTTATACTCTTACTCCACCTGTATGTATCTGTAAACAATGAGACTGAATCTTTAAGCCAGGACTGGCATGTGCCTCTTCCAGAAGGATTTAGGCATAGTATCTAGCCTAGCACAAAGTATTGTTTGGGAAACCCATCTGTCCCCATTCCTCATCTTGCTGTGTGTGTCTTTTCACCTTCCTGAGCAGGGAATGTGCCAATATCTCCAGGTGGACCAACTGATGATGCAAGCCATTAATTAGGTCTCCTATCAGCGGGTCTGTGTTTGTCAGAGGCTATGGAACTACAACCCCCAGCCCAGCTCTTTGCTGATGCCTCCCCTCCTCCCTTCCAGACGGAGATGCGGCTGCAGGACCAGCAGCTGGCCAGACAGCTCATGCGCCTGCGCAGTGACATCAACAAGCTGAAGATCGAGCAGACCTGTGACCTGCACAGGAGGATGCTCAACGATGCCACCTACGAGCTGGAGGAACGGGACGAGCTGTCTGATCTCTTCTGCGACTCCCCACTCGCCTCCTCCTTCAGTCTCTCCACCCCACTCAAGCTCATTGGAGTCACCAAGATGAACATCAACTCCCGGAGGTTCTCTCTGTGCTGAGAAGCCCTAGAAGGGGGTGGAGGGACCAGAGCAGAGTGTCTGGGAGGCGGGGAGGGGGCGTGGGAAGGGCGTTGAGGCTGCGTTACCCTGAGTGGGTCTCCCCAGAGGCAGGACTTCCCTGTGGCTGGTGAACCGTGGGCCCTCAGACCCACGGCAGGTGCTCTGTCAGGGGACCCCGACTGTGGAGCCCCACAACCCTCTGACTGTCCGTGACCCAAAGTGTTCTGCAGAAGGGCCGCTCCATCCAGATCTTCAATGAGACCTGGCTCCCAGCATGACACGTCTCCATCCTCCCCTCACTGGCCCCCCATTCCTGTTTCCCGGAATCACTGGTGCTATGATCTGGGATCCCAAAGGGGGGCCCCCAAACACTGTGATTCTTGCAGAAAGCTTCCCCAAGGGCACTGAGCATCCAGGGAGCAGGTGATTAGGTATGTCAGGTGAGCCCATCTGCTGTTGCTGTCTTCTAAGTACGGGCTCAAATTCATCGTAGACAGGTGACTCAGCAGCCCTGACAGGGACCCACCAGGAAAGGAAAACCAGGAGCAACGACAAAGTGGAGCTCGGGACCGCAGGCCCTACAGCCGCCGGGAGCGCCTCTGCTGGGCAGCTGGTCCAGGCTGTGGTCACTCTTAGACCTCGGCACTACTGGTGTTACGTCAATTGTTTTCAGCGCGTGCCAGGACACCCGGGCAGCGTGGGCGGGGCAAACACAGATACCCTCTCTGTTGCCTGCCCTGGCTGCACACCCCAATCCCAGTCTCCAAAGAGCCCCTTTGCCGCCACCCTGCACCTCCAGGGGAGTGCCCGAGTGACTAGGCAAATCTGTCCGTGGATTTCCCATCACTGAATTCTCCTGGTGGCATCACCTTTGTCCCCTTCTTGCCCCACCCCGCCCCCCCAGAAAGACTCGAGGGAGCTCGGGAGCTGACCCTGAGCCTCCTCTGACATTCTGTGCCTGATTTAAATCACTAATTTTAATTGAATCAGACTGTTACTAATCTGTTGCTAACTTGTTCACAACTGTTTGATTTTTGTCCACATGGTGATGCCAGTTGGGTAGGTCAAGTTCAGTAGTTTAGGATTTGATTTGAAAAGGTTCTCCCTACCGACAAGCATGAGGCTCAGCAAGGTGAGGACTGAGACCTCAACAGCGAGGAAAGTTAGCCTCGTGGAATGCCACGTGGCGCAAGTTCTCCCCCCAGCTGGGGGTACCTTTTGACGTCATCTAGTTCAAGCCTTCTTGTTCATAAAGGAGTAAAGTGAAACCAGGGAAAGAGGATGACTTCCCTCAGACTACACGGCTCCTTAGTGGCTACTATCAACAGGTTAAATCATTATTAAGAATGCCTAGACAGATCACGTATCAATGAACTTGAACCCCAAAGACGGTCCTAATGTTTTGCCAAACCCACAAACTGCCAAGCCCTCTCCTCTCCACCTCACGCAGCCCCAACATGTACCTCTCACTTTGCAATTCAGAATATTTGGGTCCAACTCAGAGCAATGCCTGGAAAGTGGACCCACAGAACACATATTACCAATCACACTTCCATGGTCGGAGTAAGGTGTCCTGATGTTCTTTCATGTTTCATCCTCTCGTATAGTCTCACTGGGGCCCGTGCACACTTCACACACACACACACACACACACACCCCCTGACCCACACTGGGAAGGTTGTTTTTCTTTTATGGGCTGGCAGTGCGAGGACGTGAATGAATGGTCCCTAGTTAGAAAAGAAGTTGGTCTCTTCCTTGTGATTTCAAAGAGCCAGAGGCTTTATGCTTCCTTTGCAAAAGGTGTAACAACGTAGATAAGAGATGTTTTCTGCCTGACTCTGAGCAGTGACTGAGGACCAGAGGACTGGTCCACAGAAGAGAACTGGGTGGGATGCCAGACCTTTTAGACCTGCTCCCCCTGAGGCAGGAAGGGAGGGGTATTTTCTTGACCCCAAGCTGTCTCTCCTCAGGGATTCTGTACGAGGACTGCCAAGTCCTACTGAGGTATTCTCGCCAGTCTTCTCTGAGATACGTCCTTGAGATGGCAGGGGTCAGGGTGGCCTCCACACGCCACCTGCTCTGGAGAGGCACAGAGGTACACATACACCCACACAGGAAAGCCCATTCCATCTTCTGAAAATAATGCCAAATTGGCTTTTTTTTTTTTTCCTTTCTAGAAATCAGTCATTACAGGAATTGAAAAAATTGGATTCAACTGAAGTGGCTTTAGTTGATTTTGTCGATCCAATTGAATTGGTGTCAACCTCGGCAATTTAGTTGTCCAGCTCATGTAATGTCCCCTTCCTTTCTTTGTTCTCTGAGAGCAAACTGAGATCGAGGCACACTTTTTGGAATAGGTTAGACGTCTCAGCTCTTTTGCTTAGTTCACCCCCAAGAGAATTTAATTTGGGGATGAGGATGGAGGAGAAAGGGGAAGGGACCAGAGATGAGAGTGGAGGGGGGTAGCCTGGGTGCGTCTCCTTACTCATCATCCAGTGTCTGTTAGCTCCCTTATTCCCACAGGGAACACAAATAACTCCGCACGTCAGCTCCCTGTTGTAAAGTCCCTGCTATGGGGGCTCAAGCGATGTCTATGGGTCCCCTGCCACCTAACCTGTGTTGCCAGCATCCTGGGGCCACCTTCTGGCCCACCATGTGTACACAATACTGTTTGTAGTTTAACTCATCATCTGCCCATCTCTGTGTCACCCCCAAGGACCGCGGGTGTAAACCACGAGGTCTCCATTGACTCGCCATGCACGGCAGTGTGTGGTGCCTTCATGGACTCAGCAGAGATCACAGAGGCCCGGGGAGCCTGGGGAGGCTTGTGAGGGCCTGGGCCGGCCCCGGGGCCTCCTCCCTGTAGCAATATCAAGTGCTATTACATAATCGATGGACAATTTATAATCTTATTTTTTATGACTCTTTGTTTCTATATTGCTGTTAGAAGAAGTGAAATAAAAATATTTCAAAAGAAGATACTATATAAGGGGGAGAAACTTGTTTTCTTTTACCTCATTCCTATTATAGCACACAGAGAAAGAAAGAGAAAGAGAGAGGGAGAAGAGAGGGAGGAAGGGAGGAAAGATGGGTTTGGGATTTACTTTGGGACATGCTTTGGGACAGACTTTGGAGGTAAAGCCAACAAGATACACCAACAGCTTGGATGTGGAGTGTGAAGGAAACGGAGGAATGAAGAACCACCCTCTGGCCGGCAGCTGGATGGAGGGGGTGCCATTTACTGAGATGAAGATGCTTTGAGGGGAGCATGATTGGGGCAGAGGGGCAAGACCAGTAGCTATGTCTCAAGCATGATGCATTTAAATGTCTATTAGACATCCCAGAGGGGAATGAGTAAGTGGTTGGCTATAGGGACCTGGACTTCAGGAAAAGGCCAGTGTTGGAGACATAAATTTGGGATTCTGGATTTGGGTATTTGGATTATAGTAAAAGCACCATGCCTATATAAATTCCTCAAGGAAGAGAGAGAGGACATAAGAGAAAGGCGCTAAGTACCACGTCCTGAGACTCTGACTTCTAGAGGTCTGGAGACCGAATGGAAGGTGATGAGCAGACTTTGGGGGGAGCAGAAGTGACCTTTCAAGGCTGGTGCAGCTTCTCCATTCAGGGACACAGCCTGACGCTACACTAGCTGCCCGGTGGCCCTAGCCAAGGGTATTCCTCCAGGACTGGTGACATCGGTCACCACAGTGGATTCCAGAACCTCCTGCAGATCTTACCTAGCTTATTTAGAAAGGGGATTTTGAACTCTGTTGACAACATTCCCTTTGGCTTCTCAGCAGGAGCAGAACCCTGTCCCCCCTCCTGACTCTCCGGCAACCAGACGGGCACTGGCAGCGCGGGCAGACTCCCCGGGCCAGCTTCACAGAGGGCACCCCCCCCAACACTCCCCTGCCTCTCTGCTTCTCCACACAGCGATGGCTAAAATGCTAAGAAAGGATGACTTGCCAGAGAACATCCAGGGTCCCAAGGCAAACCTGAGTGAGGGAACGACAAGCCAGCCTCCTCATCTCCCCCTGCGGGGCCTCGCCTCCCCAGGCTGCCGGCCTGGGCACCCAGGGAAGGGTCCACCTGCCGCACGGTGAGCCTCACCTGGAAGGGTGGCATGGGGCGGGGGCCGAACAACCCTGTCCATCCTGTCCCACCTGTACCAGTCAGGGTTGGGGCAGGAAGGAGGAAGTGGCTGCCAGCATTCCAGGAGGGGAAGGACCTGACACAATGAATTGGGGGCTACAGAATCATCGGAAGCGTCTGGGAAGTGGTGGCTAGGAGAGGTCATCCTGAAAGTGCGCTGGATTTCAGCAGGCTCGGCAGGTGCCCTCGGCCGGGAAATAATGGTCTCACACGCTGTCATGGGCTTGACTGTGTCCCCTCAAAATTCAAATGTTGAAGTCTCGGTGCCCCGTAGTTCAGAATATGACTGTATTTAGAGATAGGGCCTTGAAAGAGGTAATTTAGGTAAAGTGAGGTCACTAGCCTGGGGCCCAATCCAAAAGGACTGGTGTCCTCACGGGAAGAGGACATCGATTGGGACACAGACACACTCACAGGGAAGACCGTATGAGGACACAAGGAGAAGGCGGCTGTCTGCAAGCCAAGGAGAGAGGCCTCAGGAGATCCCCCCCGGGGATACCCTGGTCCCAGACTTGCTGCCTCCAGCACTATGAGACAGCACGTGGCTGTAACTGAGGCCACAGGTCTGGGGGACATGGTATGGCTCCAGCAGACTAAGACCCTTGCTGTTCCTCTTTATCTCCCCCTTCCTCTAGCCCTGGCCCTTGCAGCTTGCACCTGGAAGTGATTCACATCACTTCTGCCCACATTTCTTTGGCCAGAACAAGTCACATGGCCCCACCAATCCTCCAGTGGGGGAGGAAGTGCAAGCTTACCACATGCCCAGTGCGGAGGAGAAGTGGAATGTTCGGGACCAGCGTAGGAATGGCCACACCCATCATTCTTCCCCACGTCACCCTGAGCCACCTGCAAAACCCCATCGGCCTGTAACCCTAAGGACACCTTGGCCAGCAGACTCGAAGCGCTGGGACAGGCACCTGGGAGTGGGGTCGAGAAGAAAAGATGAGAACTTCTGTGAATATTTTTCATCTCTTTCTTTCTATCTTCAGTATGTTTTAAATGGGCATAATGCATTGGTACAGTAATACATTTTGTGAAGTGTGAATCTGTCGGGGGTGGGGGCATATGCACGAAACTTCTTACCAATGGAGCGCAACATCAAGCACGTGGGCCTTAGCCTGCAGACACTGGTCCTGGATCTTACCCTGCTGCCCAACACTAGGCTGGGCCACACAGACTCAGGGATCAGTGCTTTTCTCCCGAGAGGCCACACAGGGATGTCCTGTGACAAAGGTCCCTCTGTGGACACCAGCAGCTGGTCACTGCACTGGAGTCCTTTGGTAAAAGATACAGCATTCCTTCCAGTTAGTTCTGGGCTCTGCGCCCCTTGGCCACAGAGCAGAAAACAGAGGTGGGAGAGGAAGGATAGGGAGGAAGAGAGAGGGGAAAGGGGGAGAAGGCCAAGAAAGAAGGCACAAGAGAAAGTGAAAGAGGGGAGGATTTTCTAAAGCGAAGAGTTGGCACCAAGTCAGAGAACATGAAATCCCCTCCCCTTCCTGCGCTGAATCCCCCACCTTTTTAATAATGTCCTGGTCGATTCTTAGAACAGGGCCCAGAAATCATGGTTTTGGAGATTGAGTCCTGGGGGGCAGGCGTGGATCCAAGGCCCAGCAGCCAGAGGAATTGCCAGGCACCCCACAGCCTCTCAGAGTCCACACCCCAGCTGGAGCAAAGCGGCTGATCTCAGGGCTTGCTCTTCCTGTCTGCCAGGCCTTTCACAGGCCACCTCCTGCACAGTGTCCCCAGGGCCCTGCTGCAATGACCAGAGCTCAGCCCACAGAGGGAGGGGCACCTGGAAGCCCCGGAGAGCCTGGGGGCCGGCCACAGGGAGGGAGGAGGTCCCCACTGCTGCTTCCTGCAGGAGACAGAGGAACACAAAATGTCATCAGCTGAATCCCCCCTCCCCCGCCCGCACCCCAGCCTAAAGTTGGGGTGAGCTCTGCTAACTCTAAGGAAAGACAAGACTGAACGAACCGTCATAAAAATGCTGCCCCAGGAGGTGGAACTAGATTTTCTAAGAGCAAGTTTCTGTTAGAAGTTTCCAGCCACTTCTATTTCTAGCAGGAGACAGTGAGTCTCCCTTAGAAAAACCTCCTGAGTGGTCCCTTTCAGGAAGTAGATGAAAGGCAAGTCAGCAAGCACTCCTCTCAGGGAGGGTGAGCCAGGACTCTTGGCACTGACAAAGACCATCCTCCCCAGCTCCCGCTGTGACGGCTAGGAAGGAGTGGGCAAATTGTGTCGAGGTCTAGAAGCCTTCCAAAGAAAGAGGTCTCGACACCTTTATAGATTCTAAAGTATTGAAGCCTCTCTGATACCTCTAATAGCGAATGTCTGACTCCTCTGGGGTAGGGTGGGGGGAGGCTGGATATCATCAATCACAGACGTGCAGAACTGCAAGACATCTGTGCGGGGAGGGATGAGTCTCAGGAAAGAACGGAGAGGAGAGACACAGACTTGCCATGATGAAATGGAGCTCAGAATTAAATCCTCCAAAATATAAAAGGGGCCTTATACCGACCCCAAGCTGCTGAGGTGGGATACATCACATGCGGTCAGGTCAGAGGGCTTTAGGGATCAGAGCACGATCTTTTCCTAGTGCAAACAAAGAAGCAGGTCCAGGAGCTGAAGTGGCTGGCCAAGGTCACTGGCCAGTTGGTTCACAGCTGGAAATGCATCCTGATCCTGGCTCTTCCCAACACCCTCTCTTCCCTGCAGCCTTTCCACCTCCCCATCACCTTGTCAGAACCTCGTCCCCTTGCCGGAACCTCGCAGAGGTCTGAGAAAACAAATCTGTGAAGTTCTTCCTTCTGGAAACAAACGATTTTTTCATTTTTGTCATGGCGACCCATTGTGTTACAGAAACCCTAAAGTGCCCTCTGCTGGAGAAGCTGAGGAATCAAGTCACATGTGGATTTTTTTTCCCCCAGAGTTTCTGCAACACCAGGCATCTACACCTTGATGGTTGCTGATTTTCTTGGTGTGTGCGACCGTCATCACTGTCCCCATGTTTGCTAAAAAATTCAAAGTTCAGACGCTATTTCCGCCACTCAAAACCCAAAATCTCTAGTTGGAGCACTCTGTCACCATGTAATCAATCTGCTAATATTTTTTAATATCTAGTTTGTTCCAAGCACTGCGTCAATTCCAGGAAACAAACACTTTGGTTTCTTTCACTCTATCTAAAGTGAAACTCAGGACTCCTGCGTGGCTCAGTCGGTGAAGCATCTGCCTTTGGTTCAGGTCATGATCCCAGAGTTCTGGGATCGAGTCCCACCTCAGGCTTCTTGCTCATCGGGGAGCCTGCTTCTCCCTCTGCCTGCCTCTCACCCTGCTTGTGCTCTCTCTCCCTCTCTCTGACAAATAAATAAATAAAATCGTTAAAAATAAATAAAGTGAAACTCATGTTTTATCTCCATTCCAGAATGCAATGCTTCATAAAGAAAATAAATTAGCCGCTAACCTGAAAACAGTATGTGAAGTTTCTAAATCTATTGTTTCATTTGGGGCCTTCCTTCTCACTTTTCCAAGCTACAGTTCCTAATTATTGGGGCCATTTTCCCGATTACATATAAGAAGGGAGAAAGCTTTCCATCTTTTGGTCACTTGTTCTCTCAAAACGCCCGAACTACTCCAGGTTTTTCCCCTCACGGGCTTCACTCGGTTCCAGAGCTCTAGCAGTCTTCCTCGGCCTGCAGCTACAACCTGGTTTTCTCCCCCAGAGAGACAACTTTCTAAGACAATGACTCAAGCAATTCAATTTGCCCCTTCCATCTTTCTACTGTCCCCCCGCCCCCCACCCCGCTCTGTCTTTCTTCCCATGAGTTAGAAACAAAATGATTACATTCTCAAGCCCTTTCCCTTCCTTATTGTGTGTTTCCTCCTGACTAATTGTGCTCCGTTGGATGTGTCTCAATTCATTTTGATTTTACAGTCTTGCTTGCTTTATTTTGTTTTTTTAACCTTTAGGAGAAGACGCCTCTCAGATTTGCACCCCTTGCTCCAGATGGCCACTTTCCTTTCCAACAAACAGCATATTTTCACCTTAATTGGCCCTGGCAGCCAACCAAGATCTAAATTAGCACCACAGCGAAGTCCACGTGATACATTACTAACAGAGTTAAAACAAACAAAGTGTGGGGGAGGGGCTTTCTGGAACTTACTCTGAACCCGAGTTCAAGAACTAAGGCAATTTATACCTATCATTTTTTTCTCAAAACCTGAATGCAAAAATGATTGAAAGGAAGGTTTAAACAACCCAAACCATCCAAACAACCTTTATAACCTCAGGCGTTAGATGTGTGATTGTCTCTTTCTAGACCAGCCCAAATTCCATATTGATGTTTGCCACCAAATGTTAAATTGTTAAGTATGAACATCTTGACTCTAAGCAACAAAACTGTACAATAACTCTTAACATCAGAATATTTCTGACCTACTCTCTAGATCAGTGATTAATGTATATTAATATGTGTGTGTGTGATTTTATCTCTGCCCCTTTGCGCATTTGATCCTGTTTTCCTGTGCTTATCCTGACTCCACAATAAGACTGAAGTTTCCTTTTTAAAATCCTAGTGCCTAACTCAATACCCAGAATGGTCAGGGTCCTGAAGAAACGTGAGGAAAATGAATAGGTCCAGAATTATTTTATGTCTCATCCACCTCAAGTGTTTGCAGAATGCGGCTATCTGGATCCTGAGAAAGAATAGCATTGTCCTATGGTTATGATTGAGCTGAGCCAGAAGCAGGCTGGATGATCACTTCCCCTGGCCTGAGTCTCTGGCCCCCTCTGCTGGTGCTCCTTCCAATTGTCCATGTATAAGGCAAACCAAGACGGCCTTCTAGGCATGGCCAACCTCAAAGTATCCTTGGTATGAAGACGTCACACCTGGCTCTCAGAAGAAAATCAGGCTTAGAAAACATTAGACATCTACATCATTTTAGAACACATTAGAGATAACTGATAAAAAGAAAAGTCTTGAGCGTACCATGTCTTAGAGGAGCCAGAAGGTGTGAGAGGTAAACCAAATGAACCTGTGCAAATTTGTCCTTCCCTAGACCTACCTATTTGAAAAATCCCCAAATAATTGGAAAATTAAGAAACATACTACTGAATAGCCCATGAGTCCAAGAAGAAATCAAAGATGAAATCAGAAAATATATTAAGCCAAAAAAAGAGAAAATATATTTTAAGTCAAGCAAAATGGATACATGATATATCAAAATTCATGATATTCCAGTTAATGCAATCATTAGAGGGAAATTTGCTTTAAATATTTTTATTGGAAAGAAATAAAATTCCTAAATACATTTTCTAATTGTCTACCTTAAGAACTTAGAAAAAAAAGAGCAAATTAAATGTGATATAAGCAGAAAGAAAACAATAAATATTAACACAAAAATCAATTAAATAGAAATGGAAAAACAATAGAGAAAAAATCAATGATATTGAAAGTAAGTTAATTGAAAAATCAATAAAATTGATAAACCTCTAGCTAAACTGACCAACTAAAGAGAAAGGGGGAGAATACACACAAATTACCAACAGCAGGAGTGAAAAGGAACAGTACCATAGATTCCTATGGAAGTGATAAGAAGGGGACATCATGAAAAGACTTCTACCTAAATCTGACAACTTAGACGAATGGAAAAACTCCTTGAAACACACAGATTATTAAAACTAACTACAGTAAAAACAGAAAATCTAAATAGCTCCATAGCCACTACAGAAATTGAATTCATAATGAAAAGTCATCCCACAAAGAAAACTCCAGGCCTAATTGGCCTCATCAGTGAATGCTATCAAATACTTAGAAAGGAAAAGAAGAGCCTCCCCACCATCCTATGGAAACTCTTTCAGAAAATAAAGAACACACTTTCCCACTCATTGTATGAGATCCTCATTATTCTAATATCAAAACCAGACAAAGACATTCCAAACAAAGAAAAAAAGTACAGATTAATATCTCTCATAAAAAAAAATACTAGCAAATTCAATATAGCAATACACAGGAAATGAGATTTATCCCAGCTATTTAAGATTGGTTAAGATTCAAAAATCACAGTTCGCCATAACAGGATAAACTTTGTTTTAAAGATTATCTTCATAGATGTAGGGAAAAAAATTGAAAAGATTCTGTTTTCATTGATGTAAAAAACTTAGCGAATTAAGAACAGAAGACTTCTTCAAACGGATAAAGAAATATGAAAAACCTAGAGTTAACCTCATACTTTTTTTTAAATTTTATTTTATTATGTTATGTTAATCACTATACATTGCATAATTAGTTTTTGATGTAGTGTTCCATGGTTCATTGTTTGCGTATAACACCCAGTGCTCCATTCAATACGTGCCCTCTTTAATACCCATCACCAGGCTAACACATCCCCCCGCCCCCCTCCCCTCTAGAACCCTCAGTTTGTTTCTCAGAGTCCATAGTCTCTCATGGTTCATCTCCCCCTCCAATTCCCCCCCTTCATTTTTCCCTTCCTACTATCTTCTTTTTTTTTTTTAACACACAATGTGTTATTTGTTTCAGAGGTACAGGTCTGTGATTCAACAGTCTTACACACTTCACAGCGCTCACCATAGCACATACCCTCCCCAATGTCCATCACCCAGCCACCCCATCCCTCCCACCCCCTACCACTCCAGCAAACCTCAGTTTGTTTCCTGAGATTAAAAATTCCTCATATCAATGAGATCATATGATACATGTCTTTCTCTGATTGATTTATTTTGCTTAGCATAATACTCTTTAGTTCCATCCACGTTGTTGCAAATGGCAAGATCTTATTCCTTTTGATGGCTGCATAATATTCCATTGTATATATATACCACATCTTCTTTATACATTCATCTGTCGATGGACATCTTGGCTCTTTCCATAGTTTGGCTATTGTGGACATTGCTACTATAAACATTGGGGTGCATGTACCTCTTCAGATCACTACGAGCTAACCTCATACTTAATGGCAACAGACTGGAATGGCTTTCATCCTATGTTTGGGAACAGGCAAAAAATGCTTGCTCTCATGGCATCTCTTCATCAGTAAACTGGGAATTTTAGCCTATGTAATCAGGCAAGAAAAAAGAATAAAAAGCAGAAAGAGTGGAAAATAGAAAGTAAAATTATCTTTTGTGCAGACTACATGGTCATGTATACAGAGAACCCTAACAAACCTACAAAAAAACTACTAGATATAATAAATGAGATAAACAATGTCTCAAGTTACAAAGTCAATATAAAAAATCAATTGTGTTTCTGTACATTAGCAACTAGAACTTGCACCTTTTTAAATTAGCATCCCAAAACATGAATAATTAGAGAGAAGTTTAACAAAATATGGCTAAGACTTTTAACTGAGACATATAAAACATTGTTGAGAGAAACCAAAGAGGCCCAAAATAAATGGAGACATATACCATTTTAATGGATTAGAAAACTCAATCTCCCTAACTAATCTGTAGATGTGATACAACTCCAAACAAAATTCCAGTAAGGCTTTCTAGTGGAAATCGACAAGTTGATTCTAAAATTTACATGGAAATACAAAGGACCTACCACTGCCAAAATAAACTTGGAAAGAAGTACAAAGTTAGAGGCCCTCGTGATCTGATTTCAAGACATTGTGTAGTGACACTAATTAAGACAGTGTAATATCAGTGTAAGGATAGACATATAGATCAATGGACGGAAGATGAAGTACAGAAATAGACCCCCACGTATAGGATTAATCGATTTTCAAAAACTAGCCAAGGCAATTCAGTGGGGGAAAGTATAACCTTTTCAATAAATTGAACTGGAACAACTGGACACTCATATTATTCATATAGAAAGAAAAGTGAACGCTAGCCTTCACAACATACATAAAAATGAGAATGACTGAAATTTAAAAGACCAATACCAAGACAATACCGAGTGTCAATGATGTGGAACAAACTCTCATACACTGCAGGTGGAACTGTAAATGGTACTGCCACTTTAGAAAACATTTTGGGAATTACTTATGTGATTGAACATATACTTACCACATGACCTAGGAATTCTACTCCTAAGTATGTGCCCAAGAGATATGAAAACAGATGTCCACACAGACTTGTACGTGAATGCTCATAGCATCTTTATTCATAATAGTAAAAAAAAAAAAAGTAGAAACAATCTAAAATGTCCTTTAGTAAATGAATGGATAAAAAATTGTGGTGGGCACCTGGGTGGCTCAGTTGGTTAAGCGTTTGGCTCCTGATTTTGGCTCAGGTCAGGATCTCAGGGTCCTGAGATTGAGCCCCGCATTGGAGAGCCTGCTTGGGATTCTCTCTCACTCTCCCTCTGCCCCTCCACCCTCTGCTCAAGCCTGCTCTCTCTCTCTCTCAAAAAAAAAAAAAAAAAAAAAAAACATGCGGTATACCATGGAATACTACTTAGCAATAAAAGAAATAAACCACTGATACAATAACATAGATGAATCTCGAAAAACATTATGCTGAGCAAAAGAAGTGAAACACAAAAGAGTACATGCTGTATAATTCCATTTACAAAAGAGAAATTCAATTTACGGTGACAGAAAGCAGATCAGTGGTTACCTGGGGCAGAGGCAGGGATTAACTGGGGATGAGACACAGGGTGTTTGGGGGGTAATAGGAATATCCTGTAGCAGTTGCCGGCTGAGCCCACACAGTTACAATCACCATCACCGGGAGCCTTCCATAGCCACAATGGATCTGATGGTCCGTGACCAGATATCTTCCCATACGCTTCTTATTCGACCCTCACATCCGCTCTTGACTTAGATACTATAGTGTCATCTCCGTTACTACAGAAAAGGAGCCTGAGGCTCAGAGAACTGAGTGACTTTCCCAAGATCGCACAGAAAACAACAGACCCCAGATTCAAGTCCAAGTGCCAAGGAACTTGGTTTTCCGTATTCTCTCACGCCCCCTATCCTTGTGTCCCTGGGAAAAGTAACTCGGTTGTCATGTAATTAGTCAGACTCCCCAGCAACAATAACATAGCAATCACAGACTGATAACAGATCTAAGAAGTACAGCTGTGATACAACATTCACTTTCTTGCTCAGGCGATTCCACATGTATTTCTCAAAGAAGGGAGTGACTATCACTCTGCTTGCTTTACTTAGTAGTTCAACTCAACAAATATTCTGTGGGTGAGGCATCATTAGAAGCTGGGCATTCGGCAACGGCAAGGAATAAGACACGGTCTTTACCTTCCAGGATCTCACCAGTCAGTACTAGACCCTCCTGAGCAGCTTAGGCCTGTTTTCTCCTGTGCGTGGTCCTAACACCAACTATTACTTCCTACCAAAATCCCATGAGCTCACTCCCAGTGACTCACAGAATGGGGAAGATAAAGGTCCGTGTCCAGATTTTCTGTTTTCCAAGAAGTACCATGGTGTTTTCCAAATCCAAATGGAGGCAGGATCTGACAAGTACAAGAGCAGTGGTGGCCACAAAGGAAAGAGTAATTTAAATCAGACGGAGCATGCAGAATCCAGAACAGAGTGCTGTTCTGTACGAGGCTGTAAGCCTTGAGCCCGACATCCTCAAGCTACTTGAGAATTGCTAATGTTACGTTTGGGGTGGTTTGTCAACGTAACTGCCAAATCTGGTACGTCAAGGAAACAGTCCACGGGTCTCCTTATGTCTCCCCCTACAAATTTTAAAACACCTCTGTTACATATGATCACATATACCTCGAATCACAAACATTTTTCCGGGAAAGGAGGTGGTGAGACAGACACTTTAGTGATAAGCACCATTCCTTTTATTTCTGCCCAGGCTGTTGAAGGCAGGGGAAGGAAAGCTGAGGTTGTCATTCCTGTTTTCCAGGATGAGAAGCTCAGACACCAAGAGGTAGTAACATGAGGACAGAGTGGACACGCCTTGGTTTTGTGGGTCTCAATCCTTTTTAACGTTTTGACATATTCATCTTTCTTTCTCTAATGCTACATCACGCACATTTATTTGAAAAATTAAAGTGAACTACACCTGACTTTTATTACATCATAACATGTAAAATTGGGGTGCCTGGGTGGCTCAGTCGGTTCGGCTCAGGTCATGATCCCAGGGTCCTGGGATGGAGCCCCTGCTCGGTGGGGAGCCTGCTTCTTTCTCTCCCTGTCTCCTGCTCACCCTGCTTGTGCGCTCTCTCGCTCTCTCTGACAAGCAAATAAATAAATAAAATCTTTAGAAAATAATAACATGTAAAATTAATAACTTTGGGTGCATTTTCTTCATGTGAGACACGTATGGAGCAGAGAGCATGACACAAACCTGAGTTCTGGCTTCCTCAGACACACACGGTTCCTACACAAGTGGTTCCGTGCTCATGACACACAACATAACCTCTGCCTGTCTTCTCACGGCCAAGATCAGCACACAGCAACCCATTAAATCCTGTCTCTGGCAGGGTCCACCCGGGCCACACTGGGGTGCCCCCTGGTGGCAGAGGCTTGTATAACTTTCAAACACCAAAACTTCAAATTTTATTTTTTTTGAAGATTTTATTTATTTGACAGGGAGACACAGTGAGAGAGGGAACACAAGCAGGGGGAGTGGAAGAGGGAGAAGCAGGCTTCCCGCGGAGCGGGGAGCCGGATGCAGGGCTCGATCCCAGGACCCTGAGATCATGACCCGAGCGGAAGGCAGATGCTTAATGACTGAGCCACCCAGGTGCCCCAAAACTTCAATTTTTAAAAAGTCACACCGTATTTGATTATGTTCTTTCGCCTTGATGTAAGGTCCGTGAAAGACAGAATCTCCTTAGCTCCCTGAAGTATCCCTCACAGTTAAAACAGCGTCTGGTACACATAGGTGTCCTGTAAATATTCGCTGCATGAAACAATGAGGAAGCTCTCCGGCGCACACCTGGCTGTCCAGTGAGCCTGCTGTACTAGGCCCTTTCGTGTGTTTTTGCTGGTATTCGTGTGCAGTGTGTAGCTGAAGCCCCTCTCCCAACTTCTCATTTGAAACTCAGCCCCAGCTTCTCCTCAATGAAATGAGCTTCCTGTGCCGCTGCAGTCTGGAAATATTTAACAGCAAGAATGATCACGTAAATCATATGCAAATCAAATCAGCAAATATACTATTCTATTTCATATCTAGATAAACAGAATTATATGGATACCACAATGGCTTATCAAGAGATAGAAATTATGATGAAAATAAATCATCAAATCATTCTAGTAGTTTCCAAATCATGTATTCATTTTTAGAAGTTTTTGCAGGGGCGCCTGGGTGGCTCAGTCGTTAAGCGTCTGCCTTCGGCCCAGGTCATGGTCCCAGGGTCCTGGGATGGAGCCCCATATTGGGCTCCCGGCTCGGCGGGAAGCCTGCTTCTCCCTCTCCCACTCCTCCTGCTTGTGTTCCCTCTCTCGCTGTGTCTCTCTCTGTCAAATAAATAAATAAATAAAATATTTTTTAAAAAAAGAAGAAGTTTTTGCAGTAATTTCTTTCTTTCTCTTTTTTTTGTAAATGGCTACTTTCCAGATGATACCCTTGCCTAAGCTGTAATTCAACTTCGGGAATCACATGAAACTCTTCCAAGAACTTCCACATTAGGTTGATATTTGGTGGTGGCTTTTTGTCTTAATCAGTCCATTTCTCTTAGCACCAACAATTTAGTTTTTGGTGCTGAGTCTTTTCTTGGCTTCTACTGAAATCCTGGGAATTTCACTAAACAACTTCTTAGCCCTTATCATACTGTTTGATATTCCTGCTTATTCAATCTTTCTATTATCAACTAGGCCATAAAAATTTTAGTGAAATGTCATATTCAAGAATTGGTTTAGGGGCGCCTGGGTGGCTCAGTCGTTAAGCATCTGCCTTCGGCTCAGGTCATGATTCCAGGGTCCTGGGATCGAGCCCCGCATCGGGCTCCCTGCTCCGTGGGAAGCCTGCTTCTCCCTCTCCCACTCCCCTTGCTTGTGTTCCCTCTCTTGCTCTGTCTCTCTGTCAAATAAATAAATAAAATCTTTTAAAAAAAAGAATTGGTTTAATTTTATCAACTTAGGTTCATCGGCAGCTCACAGAGTTTTGTGAACATCGGTCAGCTACACTGAAAGGACTTAAAATTCATTAAGACTTGTCATCAAAAATGCATTTACATACAATTTATTTTAAGATTAATAACATTTTTCTTATAATCAATATTTTCTTTTATTTTAAAATGACATATTTCTTCACTATTTCCTCATTTATTATATCTTCTGCTTCCTTTCTTATTTTCTCTGTTTAAACTGACAGGTTCGTGATTTTATCAGTCATCACAATAATCTATCAGCTTTGATACTAGAGATACATTTCTTATATAGCTAAACAAAGTTTTGAGGTTTGTAAGAATATTATTTACTTAAGCCAAATCACTGATCAAAAAAACCTTTTTCCCAAACATGTAACCACTCTTATTTTACAGTTTCTATGTAAGTGACTATTTGTACATCTTTTTTTTTTTTTTTTGAGAGGTGGGAGAGGGCCAGAGGGAGTCTCAAGCAGGCTCCACGTCCAGTGCAGAACCAATGCGGGCTTGATCTCATAACCCTGAGATCATGACCTGAGCCGAAATCAAGAGTCAGATGCTTAACCGACGGAGCCCCCCAGGCGCCCCAACTATTTGTCATCTTAATGTGATTTCCAACCTGCTTTGCAACGCCAGCAATTCAGGTTATCACTTAAGGTTATTGAACATTTCAAATATCCCCTCCTCTTGTTAGGAAATCTAAGCACGTTATCTGTAGATCCACGCATTGGAAGAGTTTTCTGCTCTGTAGGAACTGTGTAAGTTTCATATTTGGATCTGGAGTCCTCAACTATGTAAGCCAAAGAGCCCTTTCCCTCCGTAAATTGTCTGATCATCAAGCAATACTCAAAAACATGGGGCCAGGTCACTTGTACCCGTTGGCTTTGCAATAGGCACGGTGATAATGGGCCAATGCTAGGTACCCCGTGCCTGGATGTACCAGTCCTGGGCCTGGCTGCGCTCAGATTCATTCCTCACTCTTGTCCTGCTCTGCTGTATATTAAGAGGGCAGCCTACAGCCCGCAAGCCCCCATCAGCTGGGTTTAGCCCAATGGGAGGCACTGGTGGGAGGGGAAGAGAAGCCAGGGTATTTCTTTCCCTCCCTGTCTGACCCTGGTTCCATCGCCAGCAGCATCTACATGCTGCCAGCAGTCTCAGGCCCTGTGGGGCTCAGGTTCTGTCAGGGGACCCAAGCCCCTGGCCTGATGACCCTCATCACCTCTTCCCTCTGTCTCTCAGCCTAGAGATGGAATGCCTTCCCACTGCTCCTAGTCTTGCATTGTCCCTGTTTGGTTTTGAGCCCCTCCATCATCTGGATAACCAATTCTCTGCATTAAATCTCCTTTACTACACATAGGTTTTCCTGGTGAATCTTTGGCTGATGTGTTTTGATTGCAGATTCAAATAATAACATCCCATGAGGAGGCTCTGCCCCTCTCCCTCCCTGGCCTCATCGTCTCCCTTCAACGCCTCCCACGGCTTGAGTCTGCCCATTTGCCATTTCTGTCCAACTCTGCTTTCAGCAACATCCTGTTTGTGGTTGGAAATTGCCCATGAAGGGAGCATTGACACCATGGAAACCTGCCAACGCTATACACCAGGCCCACCCTGCCCACCCCCCACTCCACCAAGAGCCAGTTGTTGACCATTTACCAGCACACTACTAGTTGAGCTCTGGATGAGTAGTGTAACGGACACTTGGCCCTTTAACTAGGGACAGGGCTTCCCTGTGGAGGTCGGTTTTCAGCTTGCCCCACCTAGTCTTTAAAGAGAAGTGGCCCAGTATGAAGACCACTGTGTGCCCTAGGGAGCCATGGCTAACCACTATCTCTGGAGCAGGGTCAGCACTATGGTGAGATAAGACAGGAATTTGCCTCCAGCACAGAATTTTAGAAGGCACCCAAAAACCCAGTTACCAAGATGACTGGTATTTTAATGCAATATTCTCAAAGGTCAAAATTAATGCCCCCAAACCCATGGTAAACAAAAAGTCACATTTTTAAGTAAAAACAGGATTGGACAGCCTGAGGTGAGTAAGGTGAGTGATGCAAGTCCAGGTGGGACCCTGTGTCGGTTAGATTTTTTTTTTATAAATTTTTTTTTAAAGATTTTATTTATTTATTTGACAGAGAGAGACAGTGAGAGAGGGAACACAAGCAGGGGGAGTGGGAGAGGGAGAAGCAGCCTCCCCGTGGAGCAGGGAGCCCGATGCAGGGCTCAATCCCAGGACCTAGGATCATGACCTAAGCTGAAGGCAGACGCTTAATGACTGAGCCACCCAGGCGCCCCTCGGTTAGATTTTGATACTTTGTTCATATGGGGAATTTTGCATTAATTTGGATTTTTTTAATTGCATTTGGCAATGATTTCTTGGCTATGACACCAAAAACACAGTCAACAAACAAAAAACAGATGAATTAGAGCTCATCAAAATTGAAAACTTTTGTGCATCCAAGTACTCTATTAATGAGATTAAAAACACATGCAGAATGGGAGAAAATACTTGCAAGTTACATACCTGATAAGGAATTAATATCCATAATATATAAAGAGCTCCTAAAACTCAACAACAAACAAGCCAATTTAAAAAACGAGCAAAAGATTTGCATAGACTTTTCTCCAAAGAAGCTATACAAATGGCCAAATAAACACATGAAAAGATACTCAGTATCACTAATCATTAGAGGAATGTGAATCAAAACGATGATGAGATACCACCCCACACCCATTGATTGGGATGACCATTATTAATAAAGAAATTTAAAAAAAACAACAGAAAAAAACAAGTTTTGGAGGGGTGGAGAAATTGGAACTCATGCATTGCTGATGGGAATGCAAGCTGGTGCAGCTGTTGTGGAAAACAGTATGGCGGTTCCTCAAAAAATTAAAAATAGGGGCACCTACGTGGCTCAGTCGGTTATGTGTCCGACTCTTAATTTCAGCTCAGGTCATGATCTCAGGGTTGTGAGTCAAGCCCTGCGTCGGGCTCTGTGCTGAGCATGGAGCCTACTTAAGATTCTCTCTTATTCTCCCTCTGCCCCTCACTCTCCCCACTCACACACTCTCTCTCTCTAAGAAAAAAACAAAAAAATAAAAATAAAAATAGAACTTTTAAATTCCACTTCTGGGTCCCTAGCCAAAATAATTGAAAGCAGGGACTCAAACAGATATTTGTACACCCATGTTCATAGAGTTCAGCATTATTCATAATAGCCAAAATGTGGAAGCAACCCAAGTATCCACTGATGGATGTAGAGATACACAAAATATAGTCTATCTATACAATGCATATTATTCAGCCTTAAATAGGAAGGACACTCTGACACAAGCTACAACATGGAAGAACCTTGACATAAGCCAGTCACGAAAAGACAAATACTGTTTGATTCCACGTATATAAGGTTCCTAGAATAGTCAAATTCATAAAAATATAAATTAGAATGGTGGTTTTCAGGGGTTGGTGGGGAAGAAGAAGTGGGATGTTAGTGTTTAATGGGGACAGCGTTTCAGTTTGGGAAGATGACAATGTTCTGCAGTTGGATGCTCGTGTTGGTTGCACAACACTGCGAAATGTACTTAAAGCCACCGAATTACACATTTAAAATTGGTTAAAATGGTAAATTTTACATTATATATATTTTACCACAATTTCTTAAATACTACCTTAAAATATTATTTGTCTTGATTACTGAGGTCTTTTTGGCTCCTCCTTAAGTTGTGCGCCTGTGAAGAGTACCTCATTTGCCTCACCCTAATCCCAGGCCTGCTCTGGAACACTTGTCAGGCAAATGTAGACAGTTCTCTGGTTTTCTTATTAGTAGAATGACGCTTGTCCCCGACATGAGCGTGGCCCATGGTTGTTGGTAACCTTCCGCCCCCAAATAAAGCAGCTGGGGGGTGAGGACCTGGTTTGGGGTCGGGGTGGGGAGACGGAGTGTGGCTGACGGTGGATTTGGAATGCTGAGTGATGGACCAGCTTCGGAGAAGTCTTTGAGACAAGATATAAGGTGCCGAGGAGAGAGTGGGCTTATGGGAAGTGGCCCGTTACAAATGGCTGCAGGAGGGGCACCTGGGTGGTTCAGTGGTTAAGCGTCTGCCTTCGGCTCGGGTCATGATCCCAGGGTCCTGGGATCGAGCCCCCATCCATCCGGGCTTCCAGCTCAGCGGGGAGCCTGCTTCTCCCTCTGCCTCTGTCGGCTGCTCTGCCTACTTGCGCGCGCGCGCTCTCTCTCTCTGTCAAATAAATAAATAAATCTTTTGGGGTGTGACTTCCCAGGTCAGCCTAGGATCAGTGTCTCCCCACTCTTTCCACCTTGTGGCACACCACGAAGATGAGAATACACACACCACATGCAGGAGCCCAGGGGGCAGTGCTGTAGCCGAGACAGCGTGCTGGCCCCGAGTGTCCCTGAGTGTCCCCAAGGGTCCCCAAGGGCCAAGGGTATCTGCACATTTGTGTCGTATTCCCAGCATCCTAGTTGAGAAGACTTGGATGGAGATTCTTACCTTCCCTTTGAGGACACTGGTTTCCCACACATTTTTTTAAATTGAGGAATAAGAGAAAGGTGCAAACCAGTATGTGTTAATAGGTTACTTTTATGTTTAAGAAAAAAAAAAAAGGTGTAGTGGGTAAAAATCGAGTATTTGATTTGCTTGGATTTGCATTTTTCAAGCTCTGGAAAGATAGAATAAAGTTTACCAAGGGGGGTGTGGGAACTGGGCAGCTGGAGAGCCAAGGTAGATATGACACTTGTCACAGTATCCTTTATAAGAAGTTCTAATTCTATGCAAACAGGTCTCAGAAATTCCCGGCTGCTTATGGAAAAGCAGAAATATCCCAATTGGAGGGTTATATAATGGTCATGAGACCTCAAAATGGCAACCCTTTCTGGCAGGGGTTTACCTTGACCTGCCAATGACCACTGCCTGTTTTCTGTCTTATCTCCCTTGAAACCCAGAATGAGCCCTCAGGCCAAGCCAGCAGAGCACTTTCCTCTGGAAAGAGTCCCACTCCCTTGAGAGGAGCGGGGCCAGGGGCCAGTGCACCAGCTCAGCTGGGAAGCTTCCCTTCGGGGTCAGTTCCATCTTTCTCCTTGACTTTCTGTCCTCTCCATGGACATTCTTGCATTCGGTGATCGTGCACTGGCCAGTTCCCAGACCTGCTTGCCAAGCTCCCCTTTATCTACAAGGAAAATTCAAGGGTCTCCTGTCTCAAGTTTTACTGAAGGTTGCCCACACCTGGAACTGTCAGGGAACAATGAGAAGGTGAGGACGGACACCCCCAGGGCCCCTGACACAGAGCTCAAAAAAATGTGTGCTGAATAAAAGAATAAATGAATGATGAGAAATGCCACAAAGAGAGAAAAATATAGGGACCCCTGGGTGGCTTAGTTGGTTAAGCATCTGCCTTTGGCTCAGGTCATGTTCTTAGGGTCCTGGGATCGAGTTCTGCATTGGGTTCCCTGCTCACCCTCTCCCTCTGCTGCTCTCTCTGTCAAATAATTAAAATCTTCAAAAAAAAAATAAGCTACATTTTTGTTTTATGCACTTTTCTATATGTGTGTTGTACAGTTTTTTTTTTTTAAGTAATTTTAAAAAAGGCAAACATGTAGAGGCTGCTTTTAGGCAACAGGCTTGAGCGATGGAATGTACAAAGGGCCCAGAGCCCCCACCTGGCTGAGGTGGAGCAACCACCTCTAACTGACTCTAACAGGCTCTAACTGACCAGTGGGCTACTTATAACTAGGCACAGATACCAAAAAACGGAAAACTCCGTATATCTCCCTATCTCCTCACCTTCCGGCTTTAAGAACAGCCCCCACCCACAGCCTCGTTGCAGGAGTCCCTCCTCTGCTCTCTGGCCCACTGCTCCCTAGCTGTGTATTCAATAAGCTTCCACCTCCTTTGTTCTGCCTCAGGTGAATCCCTTGACCTCCCGTGCCACCAGCTTCCACTTGATCGGGTCACCCCACATTTGGCCCCCATCCGATCGGGAGAGACCCCACAAAACCTACAGAAGAAAATGTTACATGCTGAATAAATACTACTTTAGTCACCCCCCCCCCACCCCATCCCAGCTCAGTTCTTGTCTTTCTTAAAAATCCCTTTGATTCTTGGAGGACCTGGGTGGCTCAGTCAGTTAAGCATCTGACTCTTGGTTTCTGCTCAGATCATGATTTCAGGGTCATGAGATTGAGCCCATGTCAAGCCCCTCATCAAGCCCTGTGTCGGGCTCCACATGCAGCTCAGAGTCAGTCTGCTTGTCCCTCTCCCTCTGCTCCTCCCCACCCCCCACCCCCACTCTCTCACTCTCTCGCTATCTCTGTCATAGAGAAATAAAATATTTTTTTAAATGCCTTGGATTCTCTACTATTGCAAATCTTTTCCTTTTCCCAGCTAAGCTCCTAAAATAGCTAATCCAGACCGGCCACTTGCACTTGTCTCTCCCCTGTCTTTTCGATGAGCCATCATGGGTGTCAGGCAATGCCTTGACAAATCTATTCCCCACCACGTTTCTGAGGCGCTGGGCCACTGCAAATGGCCATGGCCATTGGGAGAGTGTCTCTCTTTCCCACTGCAGGGTGTCTCACCTTCCAACACCGGTCAGCCTCATCCACAGGCTCTCCAGGGTGCTCTCCCGGCACCATTCCAGGTGTTTGGTTCTTTAAGTGATACGAAGCAGTATCACCTGCCCTTCATCAGAATTACCCAGGTGCTTCTAAAGACACCCATTCCTTAGCCCCACTAGTGAAGAAACTGCGAAGAAGGAAATTCCAGAAAATTCTTATCCACCAGGCACCCACTATGTACCAGGTGCCTCCATCCATCAGCCTATTTAATTCTTACCCCAGTCCCATGAAGTTAGTGCCATGATTGTCCTCATTCTGCAGGTGAGAAACTGAGGCTCAGAGTGGGTCACATGGGCGCGAACAGTGGAGTCAGAATTTGAAACCATGACTGTGTGGCTTCCTGGGCCATGCTTTTCTCCCCAGAGACCATGCTTTTCCATATCACTAATTTAATATCTGGTAGAGCAGGATTTCTCAAAAACATTCACATGTACTCCAATCACCTGGGAACGTGCTACTTCTGACTTGGCAGGTGTGGGGTAAGGCACGAGAGTCTGCATTTCTAACAAGCTCTCAGGCGATCACGTTCAGTGTACCTTGCTGTGAGCAGCACACAGGAAAAGTGCACATTACTGGGACCCAGGCGATCACCGGAATTTCCGTTTTAAGGGTGGGTAAGCTCAAGGTGCTATGGACTGAATGTGTCCCCCCGAAATTCATCTGTTGAAATCCTAACCCACAATGTGACAGTATGAGGAGATGGGGCCTCTGGGAGGCAATTAGGTCAGGAGGGTGGATCCACATGAATGGGATTAAAGCCCTTATAAAGAGACCCCAGAGAGCTCCCTCTCCCCATCTGCCGTGTCAGAGCACAGCAAGATGACCATCCGTGAACCAGGAAGCAGGCTCTCACAAGACACGGAATTTGCGGGCACCTTGATCTTGGATGTCCAGCCTCTAGAACTGTGAGAAATGTCTGCCGTTTAAGCCAGCCATTCTATGGTATTCTGTCATAGCAACCCAATAAGACTAAGACGTAAGGGAAACTAGATGACCCCCCTCAGCCTGGGGGTGCCCTCACCACGCTGTCTCTGTTCTGCCGGCCTCGGTCCCACACAAAGCCCAGCCCTCTGCCCGCTCTCCACAAGGACTTGAGACCATGGAAACGTCACTACAGATGTGAGAGGTGAGAGGGAGCAAGCTCATTTCAGACCACAAGCCAACTTCTCCCTCAGTCTGCTGTCATCCCAAAAGGCCACGCTTGAGACACAAGGTCCCCTGGGAGGCGTGGTCAAGTCCTTGTTCCAGAAGTTTCTCTCTCAGGGAGCACCTGCCCCAACTAGGTCTCAGGTGTCCCAGGGAATAAATGCTCTTCATCACATTACCTCTTCCTCAAAGAAAAATACTGACCACCCTTTGTAAATGCTTGTTCTTATTGCTGTTTTTAATGTAAATTCTCTCTCTACTTGCCGGAGAAAGAGACCAAACACAGTATGTACTTGTCACTCCCACGCTTTCTCCAACTAATTGTCCTACTCCTAAGGATTCGGGTGGGGCTCTTCTTTGAAGCACCTTTTGGGGTGTGGCTTCCCAGTTCAGCCTAGGATCAGTGTCTCCCCACTCTTTCCACCTTGTGGCACATCAGGAAGACGAGAATACACACGCCACATGCTGGAGCCCAAGCTGCTGAGACAGTGTGCTGGCCCCGACTGTCCCCGAGGGTCCCCAAGGGTCCCTGAGTGTCCCCCAGGGTCCCCAGGGTGCAAGGGTATCCGTATCTCTGCACATTTGTGTCACATTCACAGTACACCAGTTGAGAAGCTCTGGATGGAGATTCTCCCCCCCCCCCCCCCTTTGAGGACACTGGTTTCCCACACATTCTGCTGATGCCATCTGTCCTTGTAAGTGGCTATGGCTCACATTGTGAGCTCTGTCCTCAGAACACAAGCCCGCCCCATGTCACTGAGAGGGTACTCTGCCCACTTTTGTACCCCCTCCAGGGTCGTGGCCTCTGACAGGGAATGGTGAGCAAGCATTCTCTCGCTTTCTCTCTCTCTCTCTCTTTCTCTCTTTCCACACCCTCTCCAACCAGAATTGTTCATCACTCTGTCCTCTCCCGTGGCCCCTGACCTGACGCCCTGGAGAATGTTCTCTGCACCTGCTCTGACATGCCACACAGCCATGGGCGGGTTGCCTGCCTCTGAATCGCGGCAGCCCCTGTTTCTAACCCCGCCCCACACGGTCCAGGGCCTGCCCGAGGCCACAGGGTGAATCTGCTGCTCACAAGCACATTTGCGGGCACAGTCGTCTGCAAAAGCAGCAGACTGGCTCAGGGTCCGGATTGCCTTCAGACCAGTCCCCTGCTCCCTCCACCTGACCCCGCAAGCTGAGTGCCATCCCCTGCACCTTCCCCAGCCAGTCTGAGCCGGTGCCCCCCATTGCAAACTGGTGGTTTGGCCTCATTTCCCAACCACAACCAGCGTGGCCTCCCTATCTCCCTCTTACGAACTTAGTTTCACAAAGAAGGAGAAGACGGGGCCCTCTCAGCTCTCTAAGCTACGGAGCTATGATTTTGCCCTAAGTCACTCCCGCGATAACTCGCCCATCCAGCCCGATATGCTTTCCAGGATGCGTGGTCTACATTGCTTCCAGATGCCTTTCTAGCCACAACTTGCTTTTTTCTTCTGGCCGCGCGAGGCAGGAGCCCTGGTGGGGAATCCTTGCGACTCTCCTAGCGCCACCCCCGGGAACCTGCACCCAGCTGAAAGCCTCTGCCATGCCGGCCCCACAGCGCACCCCCGAGCCTGCAATTGCTCAGCTAGTTGCCATCTCTTCTGCACCCGCGGCCTGCCCCCGTCAGAATCCAGGGACGTCCGTCAACCGCAGGTTCAAAGCGCTTGCCTGGGGGCCCAGGCTGCATCCCAGCACGGGGCTCAGATGTTGGGAGCGCAGGGCCCGCCAGGGTTCCCATAGGGGAGGAGGAACATCCCTGGGGCCAAGAGTCAAAGAACAGGGGATCTTACTTGACAACAGATCCGGGAGAGCCCTAAGCAGGAAAGAGATGCCACCCTTGGATCCACTGTAGGGCCTGGGCAGAGAAAAAATGAGGGAGAGAAGCCAAAGGACCTGTCAAGATGAAGGCCAAGCACACCTGCAGCCTTAGCCACACGGCGGCCTTCAACCCCCTCCCTAGAAGCTGCCAGCAGCTTCCCAGCCCCCAAGGTGTTGACCCTGCGATAGGGGAGGGCGCTATCAGCGCACAAGGTCTGAGGCTCAAGGCAAGGGCAGAGTGGCCGATAAGCTAAGTGGGGTTTGGGAACTGCTCCAGGCAGACACACGTCCCACCACCTTGCTTTTCCCCGGCCGGCAGCTGGGGCTATGGAGGATTGCCCAGCTCAGGCCTGAGACCCTGGGCAGAGGGTGGGAGAAGGCGGCCAGCCATGCCCCCAAACATGAGCTGTCTGAATTTTCTTCCAAATGTCCTAACTCATGGTTCTTCACCTTCTCGGGTAGAAGGGGACCTTTGAGGAGCTGATCAAAGCCAACACCTTCTGCCGGAAAAATGTTGCATCCAATGCGCTGCTGAGTTTGGTTTCTGGCCCCTCTGAGACCTGGTTGATGCACAGACAGGATCAGAGGATGGGAAGGCTACTTGGAGGGTGGGGCGAGAAGCCGGCGAAGGTCTCTGAGAGCCTGGAGAGGGGGGAGCAGAACTGGGAGAAGTGTTAACTAAGGTTAAACCCCAAGGTGAGAGGAAAGATGGTGTTAAAGATCGGAGTGAATTTAAAGAGCTGGTTGGCTTTATTCAACCATTCCTCAAGCGGGCAGCATCCCACCTCACAAACAGAAGGGTGCTCTGAGGAGTTCAAAATGGAAGCCTTGTATGGGCAGAAAGGAGGAAGATAAACAAGTGAAGGAGCAAAAGGAAAGAAAAGATTGTTTCAGGCAGGTCTCCTTCCTTTAGGGGGAAGGGCAGAAGGTCTTATCAAGCAGATGACCTCACTGTGCTGATCAGGAAATTCTGGACCCTTCGGTCTAAAATTCCACTCCTGGGAGAGGCTAAAATTGCAGTTAGGTAAGCTATGAAGTCTTTCTTTTTAGCAATGGGAAGCACTCTCTCTCTCCAGGATGGCTGTTGAAATAAAGAAAGGATGCCATATCCTCACCTGGTGGGGTTAGGTGTTAGCGAAGCATTTTCAGATGGTTCTGACCTGATCACCCGGCCAGGGAAAAACCCAGCAGGAGACCAAGAAGAACATAATTCATGGAAGGCTTGGGAGTAACATGGAAGTATCTCCTTCCTTCCTTTTCTCTTTGGGTCTTAGTAAATAATTTAACACAATCATGTTGAATTCTGTGTGTGGCTTTCAGGTTGCCAGACAACTTTCAAACTTGGCCATTATAATAGACAAACTCTAAGGTGGCCCCCACAATCCGTGCCTCCTGGGGGGAACCCTCTCCCCTTGGACAATGTAAACAAGACCTTGCATAACCAACAGAAAGCAAGCAAAGTGGGGCAAAGGTGATGGAATGTCACTTCCTTAATTAGGTTACATTTTGTACTACTCCAGCTTGCTAGGTGACCTAGAGACTGTCCTTGCTGGCTGGATTATGTTGGGAAAGCCTATAATGGCAAGAAACTTCCAGAAGCCTCTAGGAGCTGGGAGTAGTTTCTGGGAGCTGAGGGTGACCTCTGGCAATACTGCGCAAAAAGCCAGGGAGGGCGCTTGGTGAGGTAATCTCAAAGAAATCTGCCAGAGACCTGAGTGAGTTTAAAAGCAGATTCGTTCCCAGTCAGGGTTCCAGATGAGAACCCAGCCCTGGACAACACTTTGCTTGCAGCCTTGTGTGACCCAAAGCAAAGAACTGCGTAGTATCTCTTGGGATTTCTACCTGGACTCCTGATCCACAGAAACTATGGGATAATAACTATGCATTGTTTCAAGCCACTAGGTTTGTTACACAGCAATAGATAACTAGTATGGCCATGGACCGAAAAAGTAGCTAAATGGCTACCTGTCCCTGGGTGGTGGTGACTAGAAGGGTCCATATTGGTGGACAAAAGCAGAGGTTCCAGGACATAGATAAATGGTCTCTCATTGTGTCTCATGAGTCCCTGTGTTTGCTTTGAGTTTAGCATTTATCAAGTCTTGGACATTATGCTGGAAGAGAATTCCTTTTATTCTATGAATCCATTGTATACCTAAACCTTATCCCTGAATACTGTCACTGTGAACCACCATCTAGACTTCGAAGACCTGGATTTGCAGGGGCACCTGGGTGGCTCAGTTGGTTAAGCATCTGTCTTCGGCTCAGGTCATGATCCCAGGGTCCTGGGATCAAGCCCCGCATCGGGCTCCCTGCTCGGCGGAGAGCCTGCTTTTCCCTCTGCCTCTGTCTGCTGCTCCCTCTGCTTGTGCTCTCTTGCTCTCTCTCTCTCTGACAAATAAATAAAATCTTAAAAAAAAAAAAGGACCTGGATTTGCTTCATCTGTGAAAGAACCCAAGATAGAGACAAGAGATGTGCAGTTATTACTGATGGTTGCAAAAGCATAGCTGGCAAAACCCGTCCAGACTTCAGTGAAGTCTGAGTTGTCTAGATTGAGTGACCCTACTCATTTGGAGAGCTTTTATATAGCTTTTGGATGACTTGTGTCAACCTGAATTCTGGTTACCAAATCTTTCTCTGATTTGGCCGGTTTCCACTTAACTTTTGATTCATGTGGTTAATTGTTACACAGTGCTAACATTTGTGTAATACTCAATGAAAAATTTTATTCTCTTCTACTCAAATAGCATGTATCAGGTGCCAACCGTGATACCAAGGACCACGAGGGTTGACAGATGATGAAAAGTGGCCCAGGCTGCTTACGGGACTTGCTTGCTCATATAGGTCACAAGTGATGGGGCTGAGGCTAGAATCCAGGCTTCTGGCTGCAGAATGTTTGGGTCATAAGGTGATATTGCAGGAATGTCCCCAAGCCCTTTCTTTCAAGGCTGCCTTTAATCTTTCAAAGAATATCCCTCCTTGCTCCTATTCAATTCAATCCAGTAGACAATCATTGAACACCTACCATCACAGTCTCAGAGACAAATCCTGGGCTGAAAGGACCGCCTAAGGAACCTCTTAAATCTGAAGATCAAGGCTTTCTTTCTTTTTTTTTTAAGATTTTATTTATTTATTTCAGAGAGAGAAAGTGCACGGCGGGGGGCGGGGGGCAGAGAGGGAGAGGGTCAGAGGGAGAAGCAGGCTTCCCGCTGAGCAGGGAGCCCAATGAGGGACTCGATCCCAGGACTCTGGGATCATGACCTGAGCCAAAGGCAGATGCTCAACCGACTGAGCCACCCAGGCGCCCAGATCAAGGCTTTCAAGAGGCTCTGAAGATGGCAAATGGGGCTTGTGTCCCTACACATACCCTGTCTGGCTTTCAGGGCTACATGTAGGGATGGAAGACCCCATCCTTGGATGCCCTCAAGCTCTGTTGACTGAGATCAAATCTTCCATGACAAGTTCCTGAAAGCAAAGACCCTGTGGTTGACTTGGTTTATACAAGAGCCAGCCAACGAGAACTAGGACTCTGTGCTGGGCATTGGGGGAGGGCAGTATAATATGGTGATATGACAAATCTATATTTCGGCCTTCATCCCCATCCCCTGGCCAGAGTTCCTAAAACCCTTATAATTTCCTAAGTAATGAGAGGGATAGAAGCATCTTTTTGGTTATAATATTTGATATTTTTTTTATTTTTGCAAGACTTTATTTATTTATTTGACAGAGAGAGACACAGTGAGAGAGGGAATACAAGCAGGGGGAGTGGGAGAGGAAGAAGCAGGCTTCCCGCTGAGCCCGATGCGGGGCTTGATCCCAGGACCCTGGGATCATGACCTGAGCCGAAGGCAGACGCTTAACGACTGAGCCACCCAGGCGCCCCTAATATTTGATTTTCGTCCCTAGCTCCTGAGACAGCTCTAGACTGATAAAGATGAAAGGCACAACTTTTGTTATTCATAACACACCCCTTTCAACACCACCTGAATTTATGTGAATTAGGTGACTTTTGGAAAGGCCCTCAAGATGGGACTGGTGGCCAAGGGAACCAGCCTGTGTTCAGAGGGTTGGAACCTTCAGCCCCACCCCAAATTCCGGGAAGGGTACGGGGTCTGGAGCTTGAATTAATCATCCAGTAGTCAATGATTTAATCAACCATGCCTGCATAATGAAGCTTCCATAAAAAACAAAACAAAACAAAAAAACCCTACCTGGAGGAGTTCGGAGAGCTTCCTGGTTAGTGAGTACATGGAGGTCCCGGGAGGGTGGTGCGGCTGGAGAGGACACGGAAGCTCTGTGCCCCTTTCCCATACTTTGCCCCATGCATCTCTTCCGTTTAGCTGTTCCTGAGTCGTATCCTTTATAATAAACCAGTAATAATCAGTAAAGCACTTTACTGAGTTTTGTGAGCTATTCTAGCAAATTATCAAACCCAAAGATGAGGTTGGGGGAAATCCTTGAGGTCTGGACGTGCACTTCAGAAGTGAGGGCAGGACTGTGGGAGTGGGCCCTTAACCTGTGGGGTCTTCCCTAACTCTGGGTAGTGTCAGAACTGATTTAAATCATAGGATGCCCGGTTGGTGTCCACAGAGAACTGCAAAAGCGTTTGGTGTCAGAAGTGTGGAGAGTAGAGGAAACAAGGTTTTCCCTTGTTGGAGGTTTTTTCTTGGAGGCAGACATTCCTCCACCATCGCTACCCCAGCCAGGCCCAGCTTGCTCTCCTAGAGCTCAGTCCCTGGGGAAATCCGTCCACGACAGTGGCAGGGGACCCTGGGAGGTTGTTTGAGGTTGAGCCCCCAGGGCTCCTTCTCCCTTCCCTGCTCCCTGAGCTCCCACAAATCCTCCCCAGTCTCCTTTCCTCTATCTGCTCAGGCTGCTCCCCCTGCCTGGCGCCCAGCTCCCCTGTATCCATCCCCTGCACCTCCTGATCCTGATTCCCACTCCGGAGCACTGTCTCTTCTCTTTCCTCCCTGAGCACTGTGCTGGCAAGGACAACATCCTTTTTGGAGTTGCTCTCCTTAAGCCGTTCAACAGGCTATTGCCTGAGCCCCGCTCCCTTCTGGATGTCTCCTTTGCACAGGTCCCAGGTTCTGGGGACAGATCTGTAGGACTTCACCTGGGGACTCTCTCCTTTTCCTGACAATCCTCCTGCCTGTGTAACCTGATCCCAGCCCTTCACCACCTGCCCCCCCCCCCCCCCCCGCCTGCCCCAGGGCTGTCTCCTGTGCAGACACTCTAGGCTAGACTGAGGGAGCCATCTCAGCCGCATCTGCAGCCCAGGCTCTGCACCAGGCTGGCTGCTATGGGAGGTGGGAGCGGTTTCTCCACCTCTCTTAAGGGATCCTGGTCTCTTGACTCCGGCAGCAGTTAAGTACAAGCCAGCCGTTGCCAAGTAGTGGAGAGAGATAGAGTATCAGCACATGGCAGGATGAAAGCCCTTGGGGAGGTAGTAACCAGATGGGCTTGTTCCCAGGGGGCAGAGGGTTGCCCAGATGAGAGGCTGGCAACCTGTCTCCGAGGCGTGGGGGAAGATGTATATCCAGACTCTGCCACATCTGGCCCTCCTGGATTCTGAACACATCCTTTTCACCCTGGCTGTAGCAGCTTCCTTGAGAGGCAAGCGTTTTAGAAATGCCACTTTTGGATCTTGCCCTGAGAATTTTACTGGCTTCACTCGGAAGCTGGTGAATGTCCAGGCTTCAAAAGAACTAACACGTACTTACATGCATCAGCTCTGTTGTGGGCACTGCGCTTTTGCAACGCTATTTCATTGCTTTCTCAGAGCAACTCAGCTATCAGAGAGCTCACGGTTCAAGAGGAGCAGACGTGTGACCAATGACAGCACAGTGTTCTTGGGAAGAAGGGCCCTTGGTAGTCGGGGTCCTCTGAGCATCTGACGTCGAGAGGCGATTAGAGGTGTAAGAGATGTCTTTGGGGGGAATGCCTGTGTGGAAAACAGGGGCTCCTGCTTGGTGGTCTGAAGGAATGCCCAAGAGCTTTGTGAATCACTTCTTCGGGGCGGGGGAGGGGCGGGGGGGCAGGGCACGCTCTTTCCTTGAAAAAACAAAAGCCAAGCACAGTTGTATTTCTCCGTCACTATTTCTCCAGTATAGCCCCAACTGTCGTATTCATTTTTATAACTTTAACTGAAGTGCCTTCTATTTCACAAAGAAAACTGGCCGGGGAGGGGGGGTTGGGGAAGATGTGTGAGGGAGAACTGTTCGTTTTATACAAGCATTTGAGCAGAATGGTAAACCTCACAACCACACATAATGCAACATTCTAGATCCCCACGTGTCTCTTTTACATCTCAAAGTAGCAAAAATGAACTCAGTCATTAATATGCCGCTGAGATACCGCCTCCCTATAGCATAAAAATACAAAGCAACATCATAGAGAGCTAAGATTATGTCAGTAATCAATGTTTTGGTATTTTATAGTGTTTAGACATTATCTAGATATCCAATGATTATCACTAAACTAACTCAATAGTATCAGTCCAAGGTTTTAGAGCGCCTTAAAACCTTGGAAGTCATCTATCAGCTACACAAACTTAATTACAGGTGGAAGAAAAAGGTTTTCAGAATAATGACTGAATTCAGTCTAACACCAATTTACATAATTAATAATCCTAAGTGTTAAGTAACATTAAATGTTAGCTTATTCAATAAGTAAGCCTCTCGGGACACCTGGGTGGCTCAGTCAGTTAAGCATCTGCCTTCGGCTCAGGTCATGATCTCGGGGTCCTGGGATAGAGCCCCACATTGGGCTCCCTGCTCAGCGGGGAGCCTGCCGCTCCCCCTGCTTGTGCTCTCTCTCTCTGACAAATAAATAAATAAAATAAAATTTAAAGAATAAATAAATAAGTAAGCCTGTCTACATTTGAGAAGAAAAAGTTTTTCAGAATAATGACTGAATTTAGTTAAACACCAATTTACATAGTTAATAATCCTAAGTGTTAAGTAACATTAAGTGTTTGCTTATTTAATAAGCCTGTCTACATTTGGGAAAGATAAAGCAAGTAAAATAAAATGTATGCTTGTGTGACATACTGATAAATAAGAGAAGTAACATACTATTTTTTTAAATTAAAAATGATTGAACTAGTCTCATTTGCCAAACATGAATTTTAACATGGATTTTTAACATGGACAAACATGAAATGTTCTGAAATGTTTCTGAATTGGTATTATTCAATTCCCTTATTTGCAACAACAACAGAGAGAAAGAGAGCTTATGGTTTTTTTGTTTTCTCCCAATTTCAGCTACATGTCAATAGCAAATTGCAGGGGCACCTGGGTGGCTCGGTCAGTTAAGCCTCTGCCTTAGGCTCAGGTCATGATCTCAGGGTCCTGGGATCGAGTCCTGCTTCGGGCCCCTCTCCCTCTGCCACTCCCCCTGCTTGTGTGCTCTCTCTCTCAGATAGATAGATAGATAGATAGATAGATAGATAGATAATAAATAAATAAATAAATAAATAAATAAAATCTTTAAAAAAAAACAACAAATTGCACAAGCCCAGGAGTCTGAGTTACCCTTGCACAGTGTTAAAGAGCTGTTCGTCCCAATGGCCACAGACATCTTCATCGATTTGAGCTAAAAAGAGACAAACAGAAAAACTAAAAGAGACAAACAAACCAGATTTCTCTGTTGTCTTTTACTCACTAGAGAACGGATTCAAAAAACTCACAAAACCAAACTTCCTCACTGCTGCTACCTGGGGGCATTGCTTAGAGGCCAAATGGGAACGAGAAATAAAAACAAAACACAAAATCAATAGGGAAGAATAAAACTAAAGAAACAAAGAATCAGCAAGTTAAAGAGCTATTGTTGATGGGGTTTGGAATATAAGTGAGGTTCAGTGGGGTGGAGTCCGGAGCCGACGACCAATTCTTGACACATCTTTGGTGCAAAATGGTGGTTTATTAAAGCACGGGGACAGGACCCGTGAGCAGAAAGAGCTGCTGCACCGGGGGTCTTCAGGAGTGGCTGACTATACACTCAGGAGTTGGGGGAAGTAAGGAAAAGGGAGGTTTCAAAAGGATTTTCATATGTTAAAGAAGACTCTCAGGATACTGCTAAAGAGGAACTACAAGATAATGCTAAAGAAGACGGGCAAGATGTCAGAGGCCTTGCCATTGCCAAGTTAAGACTGTTTTCCCCTCTGGTAAGGTATTAAGATAGTTGGGAGACTCCTGGAAGAATGTCACACATGTCCCACCCAGGAGTGGGGGGTGGGGGGAGGTTGCAGGGTGTCTGCTTATGCTTTGTCTTCAGCTAGCCTTCTGCCCCCTCATCAATTGCTACTTGGATTTCCTCTGGAAATCTGGCAAGGAGGTGCCCAGGCTTCTGTCAGAGGAGAGGTACTCTTCCCTGGCGACACAGTTTACCTTGCTCCGTCACGGGGATCTATAGGATGTCTAGGTGGATGACCTCCAATACTACTAAACATTTTGGGGGGAAAAGATTAAATTATGACTCTCATACAAATATAAAATAAACAAAGATTGTGTTTAATTCATTAATGAATGAGGGAATCAGTAAGGTGTTACAGTTGACTCAAAGAAGAATTATACACGCACACACACACCCCTGTGCACACACAATGAAGAAGGCCAAAATGAGTTTAATAGATGCACAACTGGCTTCTCGATGAAGGGAATCAACTGTAACTCCACCAAATAAAATCCATTTGCCTGGGGCGCCTGGGTGGCTCAGTTAAGTGGCTGACTTCGCCTCTGGTCATGATCCCTGGGTCCTGGGGTCGGGCTCCCTGCTCTGCGGGGGCCTGCTTCTCCCTCTCCCTCTGCTGCTCCCCCTGCTTGTGCTCTCTCTCTGTCAAATAAATAAAAATATTAAAAAATCCATTTGCCTTTCTTTTTTTTTAAAGATTTTATTTATTTATTTGTGAAAGAGAGAGAGCTCACAAAGCACCGGGTGGCGGCAGGCAGAGGAAGAAGCAGGCTTCCTGCTGAGTAAGGAGCCTGATGCGGGGGCTCAATCCCAGGACCCTGGGACCATGACCTGAGCCAAAGGCAGATGCTTAACCGACCCAGCCACCCAGGTGTCCCTCCATTTGCCTTTCTATGGACAAGAATCACCTGCACGACTTTGAGTTAATACACACGGTGCGCAATAACTCAACAATCATGAAAGGCACAGATAACCCAAAAGAGTGTGCTAATACTCTTTTTGCCCATTTCAAATTCTTTCACAAATTGTCCTGACAGTAACAAGAGATCTATTGTGGACAAGCCAAGTTTGAGACGCCATTTGGATGTCCGATTGGAGATGTTAAAAGTTCCCTGGATGGACAAGTCCGTCCACAGTACAGAGGCTAAGTATTTCCTCTTGAGGGAAAATGCTTCTGACCAACATCCCCCTGGCCCCCACCTCACCACAAGACAATGTGCTCCTTCCTATAAATCAGATGTTAACTTTTAACAAAGTTATTATTTAGCATCTCCCACAATAGACTATAACTGCCTTTCGACTTGTTCTTGGTTCTCCCCAGTAGACTCTCAGCCACTTAGAAGACAGCCTATTTCTTTTTTAGTATAGGACCCCCAGCACCCAGCAGAAACTTTTGCCAAGGAAATGAGATAGATAGGGTTGCAACCACACTGTTCTACCATTCTGAGATCTACCGAAGTGTTCGATAAAGAACTTGATAATCCCGTACTGATGTCATGGTCCTGTTGTGTGATACGGTGGGAGTCAGAGAAACAGGTTGGAATTGAGGGAGCAGAAGGCTAGCTGAAGACAAAGCACAAGCTGACACACTGAAAACCCTCCCACCCCTCCCGGGTGGGACGTGTATGATATTCATCCAAGAAGCCCCCAACTCTCTCTCTTTTTTTTAAGATCTTTTTTATTTATTTGACAGAGAGAGACACAGCGAGAGAGGGAACACAAGCAGGGGGAGTGGGAGAGGGAGAAGCAGGCTTCCCGCTGAGCAGGGAGCCCAATGCTGGCTCGATCCCAGGACCCTGGGATCATGACCTGAGCCGAAGGCAGACGCCCAACGAGTGAGCCACCCAGTAGCCCTGCTCCCAACTTTCTTAATGTTAACGCCTTGTTAGAGGGAAAAACAACCTTAACTTGAAAATGGCAAGGCCTCCAGTATCCTGTGAGTCTTTAACATATGAAAATCCTACTGAAACTCCCTTTTCCTTACCTCCCAAACTCCCAAGTATATAATCACCCACCCCTCACAACCTCAGGGCAGCAGCTCTTTCTGCCCACGGATCCTGTCCCGTGCTTTAGTAAAACCATCTTCTTGGGGCACCAGGGTGGCTCAGTCGGTTAAGCATCTGCCTTCAGCTCAGGTCATGATTCTGGGGTCCTGGGATCGAGCCCAACATCAGGCTCCCTGCTCAACAGGGAGTCTGCTTCTCCCTTTCCCTCTGCTTCTCTCTTTCTATCAAATAAATAAATAAAATCTTTTTTAAAAAAAAATAAAACTACCTTCTTGCACCAAAAACGTCTCAATTTCTTCTTGGCTGTCGGCTCTAACCGACACCCCACCAAACCTCACCTATATTCCAAAACCACATCAGAGTGATCCAAGAATGTAATGAACTGGATCCACTCCAGTCATGAATGGATTAGTTAACTAATTAGCTAGTTACTTGGAAACTCAGTGAAGCATTGACCCAGAAGACTAAGCTCACAGAAGTAGGAATGGGTAATGCAGGAAAAGATGCCTCAGGAAAAAGAGAAAGTGAGTGGAGAGGTTCTGAAGCAAAAGCACAGGAAATGTTTGGGGAGCCACAAACTGGTCAGCATTACTTGAGCTGAAGGCCAGGGAGCAGGTGGGAAGAAATCAGGCTGGCTAGTAGACAGGAGCGGAAGGCTGGAGGGGCCCCTAAACCCTCCTTTAGACGTTACATTTTACACTGCAGGCAGTAAGCACTTAACTGAAGAATTCTGGTCAAGGGTGTGGCACACAGACTTCTTATGCTTATCAGTGCCGAGCTTTGATTAGAGGAAGGTGAAACTCAGAGAGGAGTGACCACGGCAGCTTGAACGTCCAGTATAGTGTGGAATAGTACTGGTGAGAGCAGTCCTCCTTGTCTTAGTCCTGCTTTTAGGGGAAAAGCATCCAGTTTTCCACCATTAAGTATAATATTAGCTGTAGGCTTCTTTTAAAGATTTTATCTATTTATTTGAAAGAGAGAGAGAGAGAAAGGAGCAGAGGAAGAGGGAGAAGCAGACTCCCTGCTGAGCAGGGAGCCCGATGCGGGGCTTGATCTTCGGACCCCAACATCATGACCTGAGCGGAAGGCAGATGCTTAACCAAGTGAGGCACCCAGGCGCCCCAGCTGTAGGATTTTCATAAATATTCTTTGTAACATTGAGGAAGTTCCCCTCTGATGTGGGAAACAAAGGCAGAAGGAAACGTAGATAAAATTAAATGTACTTATAACCTGCAGCCCATATTGACAAATACTTGAGATAGGCAGAGTAGAACATTCCTCCACGAAGCTCCCAACCTTCTTAATGTTAATGCCCTGCTAGAGGGAAAAACAACCTTAGCTTGACAATAGCTAAGCCTCCAGGATCCTGTGAGTCTTCTTTAGCATATGAAAGTCCTTTTGGAACTTCCCTTTTCTTCCCCTAGCCCCAAAGTGTATAATCAGTTCCTCCTCGAAATCCCCAGGTGGCCCCTCTTTCTGCCCACGGGTCTTGTCCCTGGGTTTTTTGTTGTTTTTTTTTTTAAAGATTTTATTTATTTATTTGAGAGAGAGAGAGAGAGAGAGACAGCGAGAGAGGGAACACAAGCAGGAGGGAGAGGGAGAAGCAGGCTTCCCGCAGAGCAGGGAGCCTGATGCGGGGCTCGATCCCAGGACCTTGAGATCATGACCTGAGCCGAAGGCAGACGCTTAACGACTGAGCCACCCAGGCGCCCCTTGTCCCTGGGTTTTAATAGAACCACCTTTTTGCACCAAAGACTTCTTTCTTGGCTGTCAGCTCTGGAGCCCAACAATACAACTCCCCAAACTACATCACTCTCCATTCCTTTTTTCTCTTTTGGAGAGATTTTATCATGAATGGGTGTTGAATTTTGTTAAAGCGTTTTTTGTTTTCCTTTTTGCATGGATTGATATGATCGTGTAGTTTTTATTTTTAGGCTGTTAATAGTATGGATTACATTGACTTGAATATTGAAACAACCTTGTCCCCTTGGGGTAAACACTTGTAATGGTGTATGATTCTTTTTATATACTACTTAATTCTATTTGCTAATATTTTGTTAGGGATCTTTACATCTATAGTCAAGAGAAATACTGTTCTGCAATTTTCTTTCTCGGCACTGGCTTTGTCTGGTTTTGGTATCCGTATAATACCAACTTCATCGAATTAATTGCAAAGTATTCCCTCCTCTTCTATTCTCTGGAAGAGATTGTGTAGAATTAGTGTTCATTCTTCTTTGGACATTTGGTACAATTCTCCAGTGAATCCCTCTGGGCCGGAAGATTTCCTTTATGGTAGTTTTTATTCTGCTTTTTATTCTCTGAGCTCCCTGTGGTTGGGTGTGTGACATTAATTTGGGGAAATTTTCAGTCATTGTTTAAAATATTTCTTTTGTTCCTTTCTCACTTTTCCTTCTGGAATTCCCATTATGTGTGTACTCCAGACCTTTCATGGTTGTTCCACGATTCTTGGATATTCTGGTCTGAGGGTTTTTTTCAGTCTCTTTGATTTTCAGATTTGGAGGTTTCCATTCAAATAGCCTCAAGTTTAGATTGTTGATTTTCCTCAACCATGTCCTGTCCACTAATACGCCCATTAAAGGCCCTCTTCATTTCTGTTCCAATGTTTTTGATTTGTAGCATTTCTTTTTCATGCTTTCTTAGAATTTCTCCCTCTCTGCTTACATTGCCCATCCGTTCTTGTATGCTGTCTCTTTTACCCATTTGAGCCCTTAGCATATTAATCATAGTTCTTTTAAATTCCCAGTCTGATAATTCCAACATCCTCGTCGTAACTGAATCTGGATCTGATGCTCTCTCCACCTCTTTAAACTGTGTTTTATACCTTTTAGTATGTCTCTTAATTTTTTGATAATTGAACCTGAAGTACTGGGCAAAAGGAACTGCTGTAAATAGGCCTTTAGGAATGTGCTAGAAAGGTGTGGGGGAGGGGGAGTGTTCTGCAGTCCCGTGAGTAGGTCTCAGGTTTATCACGAGTCCATACCGATTCCTGTGAACTTCGCAGAAGCTTCGTAGTCCTCCTGATGTTGTTTTGGAATATAGGTGAGGTTTGGTGGGGTGAGGTCCAGAGCTGATGGCCAAGAAAGAATTCTTGAGACGTCTTTGGTGCAAAAAGGTGGTTTTATTAAAGCACGAGGAGAGGACCCATGGGTAGAAAGAGCTGCTGCACCAGGGTTGTAAGGGGTGACTGATTATATACTTGGAGTTGGGGGAGGTAAGGGAAAAGGGAGGTGTTCAAAAGAACTTTCAAATGCTAAAGAGGACCTACAAGACACTAGAGGTCTTGCCATTGTGGAGCTAAGGTTGTTTTTCCCTCTAGCAGGGCATTAACATTAAGACAGTTGGGAGCTTCCTGGAGGAACATTATACTCTGCCCGATTCAAGTATCCGTCAATGGGCTGCAGATTATAAGGACATTTAATTTTATCTACACTGCCTTCTGGAAGTTTGGTTATTGCTAAGAATGCTTTTTCCTAGTAAATCACTAAGACATTTGTAAACTGAGGGAGACTCCCGTCTTGCAGGACTATAATCTCTATAAGTTAACCGTTTGCTTTTCCTTCCCTTTGCTTTAGGGCAGCCAGGAGTGCCTGCAGAATGTCGCACAGACCCCACCCGGGAGTGTGGGGGGGCGGGGAGGCATGGCGGGGTGTAGGCTTGTGCTTTGTCCTCAGCCGGCCTTCTGCTCCCTCATCACCATGCCCCCGGCCCCTTGGGTGGGCCAGGACGGCTCGAGTGGGCTGGAGCTGGGTGTTTCCTTTCTCTGTGGAAGGCTAGAGCCAGGGCACTTAGTTGACAGAACCCCAGCAGGTTAGGCTCTAACCGGTTTCTCCTTGTTAAGAAGAATAGGGGGCGCCTGGGTGGCTCAATAGGTTAAGCGACTGCCTGCGGCTCAGGTCATGATCCTGGAGTCCGGGGATCAAATCCCGCATGGGGCTCCCTGCTCAGCGGGGAGTCTGCTTCTCCCTCTGACCCTCCCCCCTTTCATGTGCTCTCTCTCTCAAATAAATAAAATCTTAAAAAAAAAAAAGAAGACTAGAACCCTCTGGCGTATGTCAAATTGGTCCTTTCTCCCCTCTTCCTGCCAGACCACAAGGGGATTTTTTTCTAATGTTCATGTGAGAACCCCAGTCAAGCTCCTGAGTAAAATTCACTGAAGTGTGGGGCCCCCTTGATGACGAAGTCTCCCTGGGGTTTCCCATCTCCAGCTCGTCCATGCTGATCAGTCCAGCATGGACTCATCCGTCCCCGTGCAGGGTTTCTCCAGTTTTGGAGGCGGCAGTTTGCCCTGTGACCTCACTTCTCTGACAGACCCTGAGAGTTGTTGATTTTTCAGTTTGCCCAGCATTTTTTTTTTTTTTTAAGTAGGCTCTCAGGACTCTGAGATGGAGACCTGAGCTGAGATCAAGAGTCGGACACTTAACTGACTGAGCCACCCAGGTGCCCCAGTTTGCTCAGCTTTTTAGTTTTTGTTAGGACAGAGTGATGATTTCCAGCATTCTCAAAAAAAAAAAAAAAGGGCAAAAAGAAAGAAAGAAAGAAAGAAAGAAAAAAAGAAAGAAAAATCAGTTAAATGTATTTTTTAAATTTTTTTAAATTTGTTTTTAGAAACACTTTTTTTTTTAATTTAAAATTTTTTAAAGTTTTTATTTCAATTCCAGTGAGTTAATGTAATATTAGTTTCAGGTGTGCCATATAGGGATTCAACACTTCCATACAACACCGGGTGCTCGTGACAACAAGTGCACTCATTTATCTCCATTGGCTATTTCTTTAATACCTCCCTCTGATCCATGGATTATTTATAAGTATGCTGTTTAGTTTCAAAGTGTTCAGATATTTTCCTGTTATCATTCTGTTACGGATTTCTACTTTGCCTCCACTGTGGTTGAAGAACACGTTCTATATGATTTCAGTCCATTTGAATACGTTGAGGTTTGCTTTATGGCCCAGGGTCCCGAGGATGCTGTGAAGGCGCACACACGAGGTGTGTCTTTCCACGATGTCAGCTTTATTCACTCATAAAGCAAAGTTAAATCACAATTATAAAGCAGGCTCAGGATTCCAAACTCAGTGATAATTTACCAGTCTAAGAAATACAAGGCCAAAAGCAAACCCAGGGAACTCACCAGTATGTCATTGCTCAGATCTCAACTTCCCAAGTCAGTCTTCCTTCTTCTCTACAACTTTCAGAGCCATCTTATGTTTATTTTAGATACAATGTTCAAGGATCTCTGTTGCACTAGCAAAAAGAATAGGGAAAAGTGCATCTATTCCGTCTCCTGGAAAACAGAAGTCTTTATATGTTTTAATGCTGTTGTGAGAAACATAGGCAGAAGAAAAATTATTAAATTTCCTTACTACCTACAGCCCACTGACAAGTCCTTGAAACAAGCAGAGTGACATTCCTCTAGGGACTCAACTGCCTGGATGATGATACTATGCTAAGGGCACAAGGCAATCTTAGCCTTACCCCTAGGATCCTGTAAGTCTACTTTAACATATGGAAATTCCTTTGGAAACTTCCTTTATCTCTACCCCCGAAGATACCTGTTGGCAATCATCCCCCAAGCATCTGTCCTACATCATCAAATATTTATTTTGTGCCTCCTATGGAAAGAAAATGATAAAGTATGTGTTGGCAGAAAAGTAGTCCCTGATTTCATGGGATTGGCCATCCAGCGGAGACATCTTCAACAGGTAGTGTTTCTAGTAGTAGATGTGAATTGTCATAAAGAAAATGTACCTATTATAATATTACACAGTTGATCTTTTAGATCTATATTAATGGAGGTGACTGAAAGCCTTCAATGTAACAGTTAAGTCAAGAGAATTCTTTCATGAAAACTGGTTGGCAAACAAAACAGAAAGTCATATGACAGTACTTTATATATGGCATTGGAATGTTTCAGTAGTCATTTTTACCCATTGTGTTAAACTAGTATTGATGTAGGAAAGACGTTAGGGTTCGAAGCTGATCGCCAAGAAAGACTTCTTGAGACGTCTTTGGTGTAAAAAGGTGGTTTTATTAAAACATGGGTACAGGACCCGTGGGCAGAAAGAGCTGCACCGGGGTCATGAGGAGTGGCCCATTATATACTTTTTTTTTTTAAGATTTTATTTATTTATTTGAGACAGAGAGAGAGAGAGAGAAAACATGAGTGGGGGGAGGGGCAGGGGAAGGGGGGAAGCAGACACTCCACTGAGTGTGGAGCCCTACGCAGGACTCAATCCCAGGACCCTGAGATCATGCCCTGAGCTGAAGTTAGAAGCTTAACGGACTGAGCTACCTAGGCGCCCCTATACTTTTAAGTTGGGAGGGGTTTAGGGATAGCAGAAGTCTCTGAGGAATTTTAGAAACACGGTTCCCAGGACCTTGAGGGGGCTAGCTATTGTTGGGAAAAGGTCATTTATTACTGTCTAGTAAAACCTGAGTCATGAGACCCTTCAGATGTATATCAGTGGGTCATATGCTTGGGGGATGATTGCCAACAGGTATCTTCGGGGGTAGAGATAAAGGAAGTTTCCAAAGGAATTTCCATATGTTAAAGTAGACTTACAGGATCCTAGGGGTAAGGCTAAGATTGCCTTGTGCCCTTAGCATAGTATCAACATCCAGGCAGTTGAGTCCCTAGAGGAATGCCACTCTGCTTGTTTCAAGGATTTGTCAGTGGGCTCTAAGTAGTAAGGAAATTTAATAATTTTTCTTCTTTGTTTCCCACATCATTTGATAAACTGAATTCACTCTTTTCCTACAACCACAAAATCTATGAGGTTCAGAATTCTCCTTTAATTCCATTATCTGAACTTCTCTAATAAATTTAGCCTTTTGGGCTTTAAAAGGAAAAAAATCAACTTTCTCGCACAAAACCACATGACACATATTTAAAGGAAAAAGAAAATAGAACATTCTTTGGTTCACTGATCAGAAGAATATTGACTTGCTTTTTGAAAATTTCCTTTTTGACATCGCATTAATTTTAATAAATTTCAAACCAAAGTATATGACTTCACCTTCCTCAAATCTAGGCTCATTTGTGATTCCCTTCTTTCATTATGATCTATAATATTGTATAATACTACCTCAGTTCTAAGCACCAGAAATCAATTTTGGCTTATTTTAGCTGAAAAGAACTTATCAGAAGAATTTTGCGCCCCCCCCCCCCACACAAAAAGGCAGTCCCAGATGGCTTCATTGGTGAATTTTCTAATATTTAAGGAAAAAAAATAACACCAACATTACACAAACAGTTTCAGAGAATAGAAGAATATCAAACAGCCCTCAATTCATCTTATGAGGCCAACATAATTTTGATAACAAAACCTAATGAGGACATACAAAGAAAGAAAATTATAGACTAATGTCTCCCATCAACATAGATGCAAATATCCTAAACAAAATATTAGTAAATCAAATCCAACAATGTAGAAAAACTAGTATCTCTAGGAATGCAAGTTGATTTAACTTTCAAAAATTAATCTATGGAATCTGACACATCAACAGAATAAAGGAAAAAAATCATGTGATTGTTTTAATAGATGCAGAAAAAACATTTGATAAAATTCATAGTAAGAACATTTACAGCAAACCAGAAATGAAAGGGATTTTCTTTAATCTAAGAAAGGATATCTATAAAAAGCCTACAGCAAATATTATACTGAATGGTGATATCTTGAAAGCCTTCCCACTGAGATGGGAAAACACAAATGTGCTTACAGGTATCACTTCCATTCAACCTCATGCTCAAAGTCATACCCAGTGCTAAAATGCAAGATAAAGAAATGCATGGAGATTGGAAAGAAGGAAACAAAATTGTCAAGATTCACAGGTGACATGATTTTTTTTAAATGGGAAATCCAAAAAAACTATAAACTATAAAAATTAATAAGGAATTTATACAGGCCAATGTACAAAAGAAGAAAAAAAAACCAAAATATTTTAGAGATACTATTTAAATAGCACTGAAAAAAAATGAACTACCTAGGAATAAATCTAACAAATGATATGTAAGTCTTCTCTGTGCATAAGAAAAGCAGATATTGAGAAAATTGTAGAAAATGTAAAGAAGTTGGGAGATGGGCCTTGTTCATGGATTTAAAGACTCAATTGTAAAGACGTCAGCTGTCCCTGAAATTAATCTATAGATGCAATGTAGTCCCAATAAAAATCCCAGCAGAGATTTTGAGGAAACTAACCAGATGATTTTTAAAAATCCTATATAAATTCAAAGGGCCAAGAATAGCCAAGGCACTTTTGGTTTATTTATTTATTTGTTTATTTATTTATTATTATTTTCTTTAGTAATCTCTATACCCAACGTGGGGCTCGAACTCACAACCCTGAGATCAAGAGTCCCATGCTCTTTGGACTGAGCCAGTCAGGCACCCCTGGCCAAGGCACTTTTGAAGAAGAAATGTTAAGGTGAGAGAGGCTTTGTCTGTCAGATATTCTTTCTCAAGACTTTTTATAAAGCTAAAGTAATTCAGACAGTGTGGCATTAGTGTAAGAATAGACAAACAGACTAATGAAACAAAATGCAGAGTCCAGGAACAGATCCACACATGGACAGTCACATGGTTGATGTGTGTAGTGGGGAAAGAGAGGACTTTCTGGAACGCGGTGTTGGATCAAGTGGATATCCACACAGAACAGTGTCTCTTGAGCTCTACCTCTCATCGTACACACATTAATTCCAGGTAGATTGTAAATCTGAATGTGAAAGGTGAAACACTAAAGCTTTTAATAGATAACAGAGATTATCTTCATGACTCTACGGTAGGTAACGAATTTCTCAAGGAAGACACAAAAGCCCTGGCCACAAAGAGCATGTTTGATGAGCAGGACTTCATCAAACTAAGAACCTCTGCTAAGCAAAAGATTTCGTCAAGAGTAAAAAGTCAACCCATAGAGGAGGAGAAGACATTTTTAATACATATGTCTAACAAAAGTCTTACATTCAGAATATCTAATATCTAAATAGCTCCTGACGATTATAAGAAAGACAAGACAACACAATAAGAAAAGAGTGGGCAAATCCCTTGAGCAGACTTTTCACAAAAGAGGATATCCCAAAAGGCCAACAAGCATATGAAAAACTATGCTACTGCATCAGGGATATAAAAGTTAAAATCAGAATGCACCTGCAGTACGTAACCACCAGAGTGGCTAAAACACCAAGTACTGACAAAAATATGGAGCACTTGGAATTCTCCAACTCTGCTGACAGGAATGTGAGTTCACACAAACACTGTTGGTGTAGAGAACACTGCCCCCCTTCCCCCCTCCGCCGCCAACATTTGAATTGGTTTTTCATATGCACTCCTGATGTCCCAGCAATTTCACACATAGGGATAGACCCATATAAATGCATGCATGTGTGTATTAAAAAACACTTGCAAACATGTTCATAGCATTATCCATAATGGTCCCAAATTGGAAAAACCCAAATGTCCACCTAAAGGCAAACAGATTATGGTATATTCTTTTTTTTTTTTTTTTAAAGATTTTATTTATTTGACAGAGAGAGACACAATGAGAGAGGGAACACAAGCAGAGGGAGGGAGAGAGGGAGAAGCAGGCTTCCCGCCTAGCAGAGAGCCCGATGCGGGGCTTGATCCCAGGACCCTGGGATCATGACCTGAGCCGAAGGCAGACGCTTAACGACTGAGCCACCCAGGCGCCCCCAGATTATGGTATATTCTTATAATGCAGCAATAATTTTAAAAAGAACATTATGTTGAGCAAAAGCAGCTGGACACAAACTTGAACGTATTGCGTGATTTTGTTTACGTGAAGCTAAAAAACAGGCAAAACTAACCTATGATAAATCCTAAACAGTGGTTTACCTTTAGGGGTGGGGCCAGAAGGGTATCTTCTGGGGTTCTGGAAATATTCTATATCTTGATTTGGGTGGTGGTTCCATAGGATATGTGTGTGTAAAAATGTATTAAGCTCTAAGAAACTTAGCAAGAGTTCCTTAAAATTAAAAGCTTCTGCTCTGTAAGAGACATCGTCAGGAGAATGAGATAACAAGCCAGAAACTAGGCAAAAATATTTGCAGGGCATCTGGGTGGCTCAGTCGGTTAAGCCTCTGACTCTTGATTTCGGCTCTGGTCACGATCTCAGGGCTGTGAGCCTGAGCCCCATGTCGGACTCTGCATTGAGTGTGGAGCCTGCTTGAGATTCTCTCTCCCTCTCCTTCTGCCCCTCCCCCCTCCACTTGCACATGTGCTCTCTCTCTCTCTCTCAAAAAGAAGAGAAGAGAAGAAGAGACGAGAAGAAGAGAAAAGAAGAGAAAAGATTTGTAAAAGACATATCTGGAAAAAGATCGTTATCTAAAATACACAAAGGACACTTAAAATTCAACAATAAGAAAATGAAAAACCCAATTTGAAAATGGACAAAGACCTGAACAGTCACCTTCCTGAAGATACAGATGGCAAATAAGCATATGCAAAAGATGTTTAGCGCCATATGTCATTAGGGAATTGAAAAGCAAAACGACAGTACCACTACACACCTATTAGAATGGCCAAATTTCTAAACACTAGCAACACCAAATGCTGGAGCGACAGGTACCCTCATTCATTGCTGGTGGGAACTCAGAATAGTACAGCCATTTGGGAAGACAGTCTGGCAGTGTCTTACAAAACTAAACATATTCTTACCAAGTGATCCAGCCATCTCATGCCTTCGTATTTACCCAAAGGCATTGAAAACTTAACATCCACACAAAAACCTCCTCAAGGATGTTTATAGCACCTGTATTCATAATTGCCAAAGCTTGGAAGCAACCAAGATGTCCTTCCATAGGTGATTAGATAAACTGTGGTACATCTAGACAACGGAATATTATTTAAGATGAAAAACAAATGAGCTATCAAGCTGTGAAAAGACATGAAAGAAACGTAAGCACATATTACTGAGTGAAAGAAGCCAGTCTGCAAAGGCTACACACTATATGATTCTAACTATATGACATTCTAGGAAAGGCCAAACTACGGAGACAATAGAAAATCAGTGGTGTTTGGGCCCACCCAGGGAAGCAAAAATTAAAAAAAAAAATAAAGAATCAGTGGTTGCTAGGAGGGTGGGATGATTCAGTGGGACACAGGGTTTTTAGGACAGCGAACCTATTCTGTATGGTGCCATAATGCTGTATGCCTGTCATTATATATTTGTACAAACCCATAGAATGTACAATGCCGAGAGTGAACACGAATGTAAACTATGGATTTTGGGTCTTTAGGACGTTGTCAGTGTAGTAGGTTCATTGATTGTACCAAATGTCCCACTCTGGTGGGGGGAGTTGATAATGGCGGAGGTTGTGCATGTTGGGGGCCAGGGCGTCTACGGGAACTCTGTACTTTCCACTCCACTTTGTTGTGAATCTGTAACTGCTCTAAATAATAAATTCTATTAAAGTGATTGAAACAATGTTATTAAGCTCTATGAAAAAAAATTAACCAAGCTCCTCTGCCTGTAGAATTTGTGCATTCTCGTGCATATATATCTCAATAGAAATTAGACAAGGAAATAAAAACCATAATGAGATCTTACTAGTCATTCACCAGAATAACTGAAATTGAAGAGTCTGCCAACACTAAATGTTAGCAAGGGTGTGCAGAACCTGCGTACTGTTTGGGGCACTGTTAGGGAACACCAGAGGTGAACTTACACTATGACCCAGCATATGCTACATGACCCTACACTCAATAGAAATGCAAACTTACATTCACCAACAGGCACATAAAAGAAAGCTCATGGCACCCCTATTCATAATAGCCCCAAACTGGAAATAACCCAAATGTCCATCAGAATTAAAGTTGATTTTTTTTGGTGGGGGGGATTAAACCACCAGCAGTTTTAATGGTCTGGTTTTCTCCCTCATGTTTCCCCACTGTCATTATTATTGCTGTAAAAATAAAGGATTCCTGAGAGCCTGTCCTCTCCTCTCCCTTGCGACCCCCTTGACAGGCCTCATCCCCATCACCCCTGCCCCTGGATTTCTGGAGGAAAAAAAAACAAGTGCAAGGCACCGCGGGGGGTGTGGGGGCGCTCGAGCGCCAGGGAGCCTAGGGGGTGGTGCAGGGGCAGGGGCAGGGCCAGGCCCGCCAGGGTTGAGGGGAAATGTCTCTAGATCTAGCAGGCCTAGGAAACTCCTTTCTCCCACCCACAGACCCACTCTCGGGTCTGCAGCAGAAGGATAATTCCTGTTGGGCTCAGAAAGGAGGAATGGAGGACCCATTCTACTAGGACCCAAGGACCAAATCCAAAGCGGGGAGTGGGGGGGAGGCTGCAAATCACTATATTCCTCAAAGCCTGTTATCTTTGGGGAAAATTGTTTTGTTTTTTTTTAATGCTGATTTTAACATGCACTGGAATACAATACAGCAGTGAAACAAACTATGTCTACACACAATGGCATGGATGGATCTCATGAATATCATGTTGAACAAAAGAAGCCAAAAAAAGGATTCTGTGATTTTATTTATGTAATTCCAAGACAACAAAACTTATCTATAGTGTTAGAATTCAGGGTGTTGTTGCCTTTAGGATAAGGTTGGTAGTGATAACGAAGGGGTATGAGAGGGGTTCTGGGAACTCACATATTTTATATCCTGATTCTAGGTAGTGGTTGCATAGGTTTACATATCTCTAAAAAGGTATCCATCGGTACACATAAGATTTGGATACCACGTTATGTTATACTTAGGTAAGAAATGTTTAAGAATTTTGGGATCTAGTAGGATTACACATGCATTTACATTCACTAGAATCGATGGCAACATGTGACACACAAGTGAATAAAATAAAGGGAAACAAGATTGTAAATATGCACACATCTTTTAAGTAGAAAGGGGGAAAATACCAAACAATATTTTTAAGTTTCTATGGGAACAGGACAAGTAGAAGTGATAGATTTTTTTTTTTTTTAGACTTTATTTATTTATTTGACACAGAGAGGAAGCACAAGCAAGGGGAGCGGCAGAGGGAGAACAGGCTCCTTGCTGAGCAGGGAGCCCAATGCGGGACTCGATCCTAGGACCTTAGGATCAGAACCTGAGCTGAAGGCAGCCACTTAACCAACTTAGCCGCCCAGGCATTCCAGGATAGATTTATTTAAATTATGAAGTCATTCTGGGTTTCCTGATACTTACTGTGAAAAATGATAGCAAAACAGAAGCATTTACTGAGTATTAAAACATAAAATAAAGAGCATTGTTTTTTTTGGTACAAAGGAGTCTTTCTAGGGAATTGTAAATTGTCTTTACTGAAGGGAAATGTTGAAAAAACAGTTTCTGTACAATTACCTAAACTACTAGCTCGTGACCAGAATTCAACATTAACAGGGACAGTTTTTAAGTCTTTTATTAAAACAGATTCTTAAAAATTATTAATTTCTCCTTTTCAAACAGAATCCCATCTGTTTCAAGACTGACAAAATATGTCAGCACAGCAGTTCATTTCCAGAATTTAGTAAACATTGCAAAATTAATTTCAAGGCGTATGGCAGATATTTCGCGAATCTTCTTTCCCCAGACAACTCCAGGACTTTAGGAGAAAATTAGAAATTTTCCAACTGTTGCAATATAGACGTTCTACCTATTTCACTGAGTGGAAACGGTTATTTAAGCAATTATCTATTCCCCAACCAAATACTTTTGCTTTAATATGAATATGCTAAATAATTTTAAGAAAACTATTTTTAAAAATAAGCTGTTTTGACACTAGTTTATTTAAGGGAAAAACAGGAATGGAAATACTGACTCATCTTCACTAGAATCTTACTGCCTCCCCCGTGAAGAGTCATTCTTAGCAACAAGTCTGGTGCCCACCTTACTCGTCAATCCCCCTGACCCCAGCAATGTAAAAGGTAGGTACGTGGCCCAAGAATGCCAGCCAGAGTAAGGCAGGGGCTGCCCTTGGACTCCACTGGTATAAATGCGTTACGTATCTATCCATTATAGCTATCTGTGCTAAGACTCACACTAAAAAAAAAAATTTATTTAAATTCAATTAATTAATATACAGTGTATTATTAGTTTCAGAGGTAGAGTTCAATGATTCATCAGTTGCATATGACACCCAGTTAATTAATTCCAGTGCTCATTAAATCACATGCCCTCCTTAGTGCCCCTCACCCAGTTCCCCGTCCACCCACCCTCCTCCCCTCCAACAACCCTCAGTGTGTTTCCATGATTAAGAGTCTCTCATTGCTTGTCTCCCTCTCTGATTTCATCTTGATTTATTTTTCCTTCCCTTCCCCTGTGGTCCTGTTTAGTTTCTTAAATTCCACATGAGTGAAATCATATGGTATTTGTGTTTCTCTGACTGACATGTATCGCTTAGCATAATACCCTCTAGTTCCATCCACGTCGTTGCAAATGGCAAGATTTCATTTTTTTTTTTTTAATGGCTGAGACTCACATTTTCTTCCATGCTTTAACGTCTTTGAAATCAGGCTGTATCTTTTTTTTTTTTTTTTTAAGATTCTATTTATTTATTTGCCAGAGAGAGAGAGTTCACAAGCAGGGGGAGAGGCAGATGAAGAGGGAGAAGCAGACTTCCCGCTGAGCAGGGAGCCCGATGTGGGGCTCGATCCCAGGACCCTGGGATCATGCTGAGCCAAAGGCAGATGCTTAACGACTGAGCCACCCAGGCGCCCCAGGCTGTATCTTATAACTGTGGTTGAGCAGGTGGCAATTTTCATAATGTTGGCATGGCCTCCACAGGCACCTTGAAAAGCTCGGCAGAGAAACCTGCCGGGTGGGTGTCAGGTTTCAAGCTCTTGGGCGCCAGTTGTAGGTGAATCAGATACACTTAGCTACATCCCTGAAGAAGCTTCACAAAGACACTAACTTGATAGGATTATAAAGCTGATTTACAGCACCGATGATTTTGGTGTTTATGAATTCTTTTAAGAAATGCTCTCTTACTGGCACAGAGAATAACACTGGGGAGAAAAAAGGAGACATCCGAGTCAACAGTGACTCAGAAAGTCAGACCAGAAATCTTAGGTATACCAAATATGCATTTGACTATTTCTCTTTTTATGTATGCACGAGTGATAAAAATCTATGTCTGGTAAAATTTATAGGAGTTCTCCAGTAAGATATAAAATATTAATTCCAAGTAATGTAAAAGCCTGCTTAATTGGAAAAGCTTTTCCTTTCTTAATGGAACATAAAAATGGTGTGTTACAAAAAATGGCATGTTCTATGACATCTTAAAATTACGCTTTTAATGATGTATTTTCTCAGTGCCTTGAGTGTGAAAAAATTGGGAAAGCACAATCCTTGGGGGAGAGGGGCTTACTCTGGTCAATTCTTGCACACTAGAAATTATCTTTAAATTTTCTCAATAATCGGGCGCCTGGGTGGCTCAGTTGGTTAAGCGACTGCCTTCGGCTCGGGTCATGATCCTGGGGTCCCGGGATCGAGTCCCACATCGGGCTCCCTGCTCAGCGGGGGCTCTGCTTCTCCCTCTGACCCTCTTCCCTCTCGTGCTCTCTATCTCTCATTCTCTCTCTCAAATAAATAAATAAAATCTTAAAATAAATAAATAAATAAATAAATTTTCTCAATAATCTATATATTTTAGATTCCTGAAGTCACATGAGAATTACATTTAAATAAAGAACTGGTCAAAATAAAAATTTTTAATTGTCTCTTGTTAATTAATTCCTTAAATCTTTTTTCCTTAAGGACTTCAAACAAATATATCAATAGAGAATATATTACACATGTCTCAACATAGGGCAAATTTTTCTTCTACCAAGATCTAGTATTTTTATCACATTAGTTCAAATCTTTCAATTAGGATAAGATTCTCCAGCAAAAAATTGTTTATATTCCCCAAACCTTTTAAAAAATAAAACGTTTAAAGAAATGCAAACCATATCTTGGTAAATAATATGTACCAAGAGAAGTGATGTTGATGGTAGAGCAGAATTTCTAACTAATTTCATAAGTTAATTCAACTCTTTCTCAATAGCAATTTGACTACATAAAATTAAGAGGCAAATAAAGTGTTTTATATACTTTGGCCTAGTAACTGTATTTTCAGGTTTCTTTCTTCTTTCTTTTTTTTTTTTTTTTGGTATTTTCAGGGTTCTAAGAAAAGCAATTAAAATGTGGAATCATTACATAATTATAATATTCTATTCAATGAATTATTATGCAGCTATTTTTAAATGGTAAATATTAAAACTATATTTAATACTTGTAACGCGTATGAAGAGTGGATGGAAATGTTAAAAAACAGCTAGTATATTAGGTGGCAAAAACTGCAAGTGATTCTTTTCCAAAACTTTTGGCAATATTGTCTTAGCACTACTTTTACAGCTGAAAAGAGAAAAAAATGTTTGACCATCTGATACTGTACCATATAAGCATGGGGGAAAACATAGATATGCATTATACTGTTAACATCACTTACTGATTGGGTTTAGAAGAGAAGACAACTTATTTTCCTATCTTGTTTAAATTATTGATTTTATTGATTTTTAAAGATTTTATTTATTTATTGGAGAGAGGGAGAGACAGTGAGAGAGAGCATGAGTCGGGGGGAGCAGCAGGGGGAGAGGGAGAAGCTGGCTTCCCACCGAGCAGGGAGCCCGATGTGGGACTCCATCCCAGGACCCTGGGAACATGACCTGAGCCAAAGGCAGACGCTTAACCAGCTGAGCCACCCAGGCGCCCCTGAATTCTTAATTTTATTTTTAAAAGATTTTATTCATTCATTTGAGAGAAGAGAAAGAGAGCACGAGCATCGGGGACGGGCAGAAGGAGAGGGAGAAGCTGACTCCCTACTGAGTAGGGAGCCGGACACAGGATTCGATCCCAGGACCCTGAGATCATGACTCGAGCCAAAGGCAGACCCTTAACCAACTGAGACACCCAGGCTCCCCTGAATCCTTAATATTTTTAAGTGAAAAGATTTAAAAGGCTTTTTGATGACTCATGCCCTCGCCATAAAATACAATAACAAATCGGCAAACCTGGCCTACATGAGTTAAAAAATACTATTAGCATCCAATCCCTTCTACAGGAAATGTCCAGAACAGTGCAATAATATTCATTTGCCCAGAGCCAGTTTCTCGATTCTGAACAATTTTCCCAATGGCAGCCACATCAGTAGTCTGTGGAAGATGTAAGACATCCGAGCAAAGTCAACCTTTATAGTCTTCCTTTTCTCATTTAAAATCAAAACCTATTTTTATAGTTAAACCCCCACTTTTGTCTTCTAAGCAGCTATTCAGATCATTTCCAAATTAACCATAAAAAAAAAAACCTCTTCTCCCAACAGAAAGGAAAGCTTTTTATAGCACGACATTGAGTCATCTCCTGGGACCCCAAGATGTGCCCCAGATATTGAGTGTGTAAACAGAAAGGGCAACTCTAATTTTAGTCTTAATTGGAGTGCAAAAATGCCAGTGAATAAGAATTCATATATTTTGAAGTATTCATTGTTCTTCTACACTTCTTTCAGGTTTCTCCTGGATGTGGGTGTATAGCTTTAGAAAGATTTATTAAGGAAGGCATTTTCTTGAATAAATCCCTCCAAAGGGCCCCAGTGATGAGGTCATCCAAGGAATCAGGTCGAAACACTGGCAGACTAAGGTCTAAGGGCCAGAGGGCTAGTCAGGTCAGCTGTTTTTTCCTTTCTCATGGAAAAAATTAATTTCTGTTCCTTTAAGATAATGGGGAATAAATGAAGAGAGCTTAAGAATTATTTTTCAAACTGTGAACAATAAATGAGCTCCAAAAACAACACGATTCATAATTAAAATTGTAAACAAGCTAAATGTCTCCCAACTGATGGAAACAAAATGTGGTATATTAGCGATGAAAGGAATGTAGTGATACATGCTATGACATGAACTTTAAAAATTTTATGCTAAATTAAGAGAGTAAATTAGTTTTTGCCCAAGGTGGAGAGGGCTAATAGACCATCTCTTTGCGGGATGTTGAAACGGCCTACAATTACAGTGACGGTGCACAACTCTGCGAACATACTGAAAAAAAAAAATCAATGAACTAGAAACTTAAATGGATGACATCACCAAGATGCCAACGTAGGTTCTTCCTGACTTTGCTCTCCCTCATTAGAATGACTAACAACGATTCTAGAACAAGACGTCATGGAGAGAACCCTAGAACACAGGGGTGAGGCTGAAGCACACCTCCCCTCTACCCTACGCAGCAGAGACCAAGACACGCTGCAGTTTGAAGTAAGAGGAACAGCGACACGTTGCATGCACTGTCGCTCCCCCAGGCCAGTGCAGCACCATGCAGAGAGGCCTCTCCTGAGCCTCCAATTCTTGCAGCAGGAAGAGAACCCAAGGGTGACGACCACTGTGGGACACGTTGCAGGAACCTCTGCTCTGATCCTGCACCACAGGGATTGCAGGGGAATCTGCAGGGTTCAGCCACTGGGAATCTGGTTGTGACAGAACACTGGAGGGGAAACACCCGGGCACACCACACGGATCTCGGCAGATCTCGGCAGACCGAGTGTGTACCGGTACTACCCAAGTAGTAATCTCAAGCAGCGGCACTACTCGCCTGCAGACCCAAGTTGGGGATGCTCTCTAAGGACCTTGCCAGGGTGTAGATCTGCCTGATCTAGAGCCTCAAACAAGAAATTTTGCCAGCCTTAGAGCCTAGCTTGCCCAGACCCGGGCAAGGAGTTGAATCACAGCCCCACCCACTATGGAGAGTGTCTTGCAGTCCCATCTGACCAGAAGGGCTGGCCACAACTTCTGGAAGCTGTGTGGCCACGGCAGCGCTTGACGTGAGAGGCAGGTGGGCAGAGCTCATTGCCCTCAGAGCAAAGTCAGTGCCGGGCAGGGAGAGTTCCTATGCTACACACAGGCAGGGGGATTAGTTCAGGGCCAAGTCTGAGGATTGCTCATGGCTCCTCCCAACTGAAGAGCCTTGACTTGTATCTTGATAACGATTTTTTTTTTTGATATGATACCTCAAGCTCAAGCAACAAGATAAAAAACATCAAACTAAAAGCTTCTGCACAGCAAAAGAAACCATCAACAAAGTGAAAAGACAACCTACTGGCTGGGAAAAAATATTTGCAAACCACACATCTGATAAGGGCTTAATGTCTAAAATATACAAGGAACTCATACAACTCAATAGCAAAAAACTAAATAACCCAAATCAAAAATGGGCAGAAGACCTAAGCAAATATCTCTCCAAAGAAGACCTATAGATGGCCAACACATACTAGAGAAGATGTTCAATCACTAATCATTAGGGAAATGCAAATTAAAACCACAATGAAGTATTACCTCACACCTGTTAGAATGGCCCTCATCAAAAAGACAAGAGAGGGGGCGCATGGGTGGCTCAGTCGCTTAAGCAACTGACTCTTGGTTTCAGCTCAGGTCATGATCTCAGGGCTGTGAGATGGAGCCCCGCATTGGGCTCCATGCTCAGCGGGGAGTCCGCTTCCCCTCTGCACCCCCCCCCCACCAGCTTGTGCACTGTCTCTCGCTCTAAAATAAATAGATGCATCTTTATAAAAAAGACAAGAGAGGATAAATGCTGGCAAGGGTGTGGAGGGCACGGAGCCCTCGTGCACTGTTGGCGAGATAGTAAACTGGTACAGCCACTGTGGAAAACAGTATGGAGGATCCTCACGAAATTAAAAATACAACTACCCTATAATCCGGCAATTCCACTTCTGGGAATGTATTCAAGAAAACCAAAAACACTAACCTGAAAAGACATTTGCACCCCCGTGTTCATAGCAGCATTATTTGTAAGAGGCAAGACATGGAAACAATCTAAGTGTCCACTAATGGACAAACGAATAAAGTTATGGTATATATTCACAATGGAATATTACTAAGCCACGAAAAGATGAGGAATCCTACCATTTGCAACAACATGGATGGACCTTGAAGGCATTATGCTAAGTGAAATAAGTCAGACCGAGAGAGACAAATACTGTATGATTTCACTTACATGTGGGGGAAAAAAAAAAATAGAAAGCCCAACCTCATAGAAAAGAAATCAGTCAGAATTGTGGTTACCAGAGGTGGAGGATGGGGAAAGGAAGAACTGGAGGAAAGTGGTCAAAAGGTACAAACTTCCAGTGATAAGATACGTAAGTACTGGGGATGTGATGTCCAGCATGATGACTAGTTACCACTGCTGGATGATCTACAGGACAGCTGTTAGGAGAGTAAATCCTAAGAGCTCTCATCACAAAGAGAACATTTTTTTTCCTTTATTCTTTTTTTCTTTCTTTTCTTTTTATTGTATCTCTAGGAAATAAGGGATATTAGCTAAACCTACTGTGCCAATCATTTCACAACCAAACCATCATGCAATACACCTTGAACTTTTGCAGTGATGTACATCAATGATTTCTCAATAAAACTGGAAAAAAAAAAAAACCTAAAACAAACAAAACTGAGTGAACAGTATGTGAAATAAATCTCAGTATGTGAATAAATCTCAGTAAAGTTGGAAAAAAAAAAAAACCCAAAAATCTCATTACTGTTTGGTTTTAGAAAATACTATACACAAATGTAAGCTTCATTAAGTAGGAAAAAAAACAATAAACTATTAAATCATTCAATAATTTAGAAGTTCTCCAGTTGAAAGTTAAATATTATTTTTTTTAACTTAGGCACCACGCCCAGCATGGAGCCCGATGTGGGGTTTGAACTTACGACAATCCTGAAATTAAGACTTGGACTCTTAACTGACTGAGCCACCCAGGTGCCCCAAAAGTTAAATAGATTTTAAATCCAGTTATGCCTCCAAAACAGTTCACGTTTCTACCCTGCAGTTAAAAATTCCAAATACAGAACCCTGTCATTAAGCACATAATAGAAATGCCTTTTAGTCCATGACAACTTTATCCAATATACCCATGAGCAGTTCTACTCTCTGGTGATTTCACAGGTATCCGGAGGTGGCTGGAAGAAAGTAAATCCGTATATATTTATATAGGAATTGCCTCAGAAGGGTTTAGAGCAGCTCTCCTGAAAGCTCAATCTAAGAGTATATTAAAAAAGGCTGTCACAAAAAAAGTTCTCTTTAGAAAACTGTGTGGACCTGGTCCTGTGGGCCATAGCAGGAACAGAATAACCAGGTGGCACTTGGAGATTCTCATCCCCATTTGTTGAGTCAACCTGAAAGGGAGGAGCCCAGACACCTGGACATTTACGTAAGTTCCTCTGGGAGACTGACATGGCCAGGGAAGAGAATTACAGTCCTGATAATCAATACTCAGGAAGTTAATCAAAATAAGAGGTGCTCCCCATTACTAGTTATATCATCTTTGATATTCTTCATTTCCTACAGATACATCTTTTTACAGAAAAGTAAATTAGAAGTGATAATTTTTGAGGGAGTGTTAAGATTTCTTGAACATTATGAACATGGGATTATATAGCAAACATTTATTTCCTGATGGGATAGTGTTTAAATTAGGAGATAATCTTTGATAGTCTTTAAAATGTAATCTTTGGTCTCTAGTCAAGAGAATAATGGAGTCTTAGGAGTGATATTTAAATTAAATTTAATTCATGACAAACATCACATACGTCCACCTTCCCCAAAATGGTCAATTCATCTGAGTTAAGGAAATGGCAACTATTCTGACTGAAGTCTTCATTCTGTGATATGTGTGTTTGGGCAAGTTTAGGCAAACAGCAAAGGTTTAGAACCTACCACCAAACCTACAGCATCTTGAAAATGCAAAAGCCAACATGATTCTCCAACCTGGCAGTTCAATATGAGCTGCCAACATCTCATCCAATTCATCCTTCCATTCCAGATAATTTAGGTTCCTCAGGGTCGTTACGGTTTTCCCTTGACAGCGGTCCAGGACACTTGAGCTCTCCCTTCTGATGCCCTCAGTTAGCCTGGGCAACTCTAGTATCAGAACCATGGAAGTTCAACATCGTCGTCACCAACTCTGGAAGATCAAAGTCGTGTTTCCAACCCCAGTCCTTCCGAGCATTGCTGTCATCAAAGTTCATCGGCCAACTATCCGCTAGGAAAAGACATGGAATAGAAGCGTAAGTTACTCAGGCTCTAGATTTGCAAAAAGGTCCAGCACATTTTATATAAAGGTCTATCATCCAAGATACCACAAAAGAAATTCACTCTCTGAAATTCCTCCTCTGAGCAGACCGGAGTGGCCATTATGTGCACACGTAGCCACCCTCCTAGATTAGAAGATTCTATTACACATCCATGGTCAGGCCCTGGGAATTGTGACGCACTATTAAAATATCCCACGGAGTTGTAGGGCAGGACTCTTCTACTCCGACAGTGCTCAAGGCCACAGTGGCATCAGAAAACCCAGGGACGTTTTCTTATGCTGTTGGCTGGTTTTATGTTTCAATGATAAAATGGCGAAATGCTGACAAGCTATTTATTTGGAATAGAACGATTCCACCCCCTTTATTTTTTTTAAAGCATTTGTTTACCTTTTTTTTTTTTTTAAGATTTTATTTATTTACTTGACAGAGACACAGCGAAAGAGGGAACACAAGCAGGGGGAGTGGGAGAGGGAGAAGCAGGCCTTCGTGGAGCAGGGAGCCCGACGTGGGGCTCGATCCCAGGACCCTGGGATCATGACCTGAGCCCAAGGCAGACGTCTAACAACTGAGCCACCCAGGCGTCCCTCTACCCCCTTTAGATATCAGTGCCCCAAACTGCAGCATCTGTTGGCTCAACAACTCTTTCTCCAGAATGTGTCCAGACCTTCCTTATCCGCCATGCTTTTTGTCCTCATGGGACTCACAGTACAGACTGGAGCTTCACTTGGGTTTTGAGGGGGGTTTGCAATGATATACCCACCTATGGCCTGTCGAACAGAATCCACGTTGTACGTGATCTGGAATTCTGGTACGTGCTTGAGAACCTCCTGGGCCAGGTCCTCAGGGGTGAAGCTCATGGCATTGATGTTGTAGGTCCTCATGGAGAGGGACTCTGCCGGGGCCTCCATGACTTCCAGAGTGGCCCTGAGGCAGTCATCAATATACATCATTGGGAGCCTCGTGCTGGGTTTCAGGTTGCACTCAAATTTGCCATTCTTCAGGGCGTCATGGAAGATCTGGACCGCATAGTCTGAAAGAGAATCCTGTCTGTGGGTCGTCTTATAACAAAACGATGAATGAGCCTCTTGTGTTAGGGTAGTGGTTCTCAAACGCCTTAGGCTCCAAACCTCTTTATGCTCCTCAACACCACCGAGGACCTTCAAGGAGGTCTTAAGAGTGCGGGTTACATCAATATCTACTATACCAGAAATTAACAGAGCATTTAAAAAAATACTACTACATCTTAAAATGATCATAATAAACCCATCACACAGTCATGTGTATGATATTGTATATGAAGAACGTATTTTCCAAACAAAGGAACATTTAGTGAGAAGAACGGCGTGTTTTACGTTTTGACCATCTCTCGGCTGCCTGGCTCGGTAGCAGACAGCTGGGGTCTCCTGTGTGTTGGCGTGTTCAGCCCGCTGCACTGCCGCACATCACACGGCCTCTGGAAAACTCCACAGTGCATTCATAAGGAGAGTGAAAAGAAGGCAACTAATATCTTAATCCTGAGATGGAAAGAGTTTTGACCTCTTGGACTCCTTGAAAAAAACCAAGGATCCTGAGGGATTCCCAGTGCATACTTGGAGAGGCATTGTATTAAGGCAAAAAGCTTTTTAAAAAGTCACCCAATAAGAATCTCCTTTAAAATCCCTCAGATTTGGGGGTGCTTGGGTGGCTCAGTCAGTTAAGCATGTCTGCCTTTGGCTCAGGTCATGATCTCAGGGTCCTGGGATCGAGCCCTGCATCGGGCTCCTTGCTCAGCGGAGCCTGCTTCTCCCTCTGCCTGCCACTCCCCCTGCTGTGCTCTCTCTCTCTCTAATAAATAATAAGTAAATAAATAAAATTAAAAAAATTTAAAATCCCTCAGATTTTGTCAAGGCTTAGCTTTTTTTTTTTTTTTTTTACAGATTTTATTTATTTATTTGAGAGAGAGAGAATGAGAGAGAGCAAGTACATGAGGGGGGGGGTCAGAGGGAGAAGCAGACTCCCTGCCGAGCAGGGAGCCCGATGCGGGACTCGATCCAGGGACTCCAGGATCATGACCTGAGCCGAAGGCAGTCGCTTAACCAACTGAGCCACCCAGGTGCCCAAGGCTTAGCTTTTATATTGTATCTCAGGACCCCTCATATGGGAAGGATTTCTAGTATGGGAGTTATTGAATATAATGCATGTTTGAGTCCAAATTAATAATAATAATAATAATAATAATAATAATAATACCACCACCACCACTACCACTCATGCTCCCTTAAAAATATGCAATGCATATATACAGTCCATTTTCACAGAGCTCTCTGCATTAAGAAACAAAGGCTGGATTCAAAGAAAGAGGCTATTTCCTATTTGGTGTCTTCCTACATTGCGGATGACAAATCTGTTCTTGAATATTCTCTGTCTGATTCCAGCACTGGGGATGGCCAGTCCCGACCTGGATTTGCAACACCAGCATGAGCTACCCTTCACAAGTTCAAGTCAATGGGATTCCATGAGCTTCTCAGATGCACTTGCCAGAGGGGGTGCCGAAACTCGGGTCAGTACACAGCTGAAAAGACTGCCGGTCCCTCGCCACTTTTCAGGGCACTGAGCAAGCCCGTCTTCCATAGGGCAGAGAAAGAGAACGGCACTTACCAGTTGTTCCTCCTCCAGGCTGGGAGTCCGCCGAAATGATTCCAGGATATCTCAAGCACCGGAAATCTAACCCGTACCGGTAATGATAATACTACGAGAAAGAGGAAAAATGACTTTAAAACACATCCTTTAAACCAGACAGAGCAATGCAAAGAACAGCTCTTTTTTGGGGGGTGGGGTGGGGGGAGGGCGGAACGGAATATCTTTCCATGCAGTTCTATTAAAATATTCCTAAAGGAAACGAGACTGTAGAATTTCTAAGAGCCACTCACTTTTCTTTAATAAATAGCCCTTAAGTTTTAATCTTCAAAAAATCACTCTGGTGACATACCAACACGGTCAATAATAAATCAGCCTGTGCTGGTTTCCAGCCTTTCTTTGGAAGACACTGTGCAGTCCTCCAGGAGCATGTTCCTGCGGTGTGGCATTGCACAGAGCCCGGGGAGGACGGCACAGGAGGAGGGCAATGCCTGATAGGTCAGCTAAAGGAGCTGACACCAACTCACATGTGCTGGAGAGTTGTTTTTCTCATTTTTTTAAAAAGATTTTTTATTTTATTTATTTGCAAGAGAGAGAGAAAATGAGAGGGAGAGAGAGCATGAGCAGGGGGAGGGGCAGAGGGAGAAGCCGACTCTCTGCTGAGCAGAGAGCCCGATGTGGGACTCGATCCCAGGACCCTGGGATCATGACCCGAGCCGAAAGCAGACGCTTAACCGACTGAGCCACCCAGGCGCCCCTTAGCATAGAGTTTTAAAGACCAAAGAGTATTTAAAAAAATAGAACCAAAGTCATTTGATGTTCTCCATAAACACAAAGTTTGAAAATCACCTCCCATTACTGCCAATAGTGGAAGCCTGACAGAATGGAGCAGAACCCGTAAGACAGGCAGCAAATGAAGAGGATGCCATCGAGGGGCCTCTGGGAAGGGTTGCGTGTTATCACAAGGCCAAGGGCTAAGGAGTTCTTCTGGAGCTATCCGTACCTACCACTTAGCAAACACAATCAGCCTGGGAGCACTTCTGGGGGCTGTGCTGGGGGTGGGGGTGGAGGGAAATGTCCTCTCCAAGGATGAATCAGCAAGTGTATGAGGCAGAAAGAATAGAAAAGGCAACGCTGAGTCATCTTGCCAAGCAACGCTTACTTCTCCCATGAGCTCGGCGTGGACCTTGGACACCCCGTAGATCGTCCTGGGCCTCTGAACACAGAGATCGGGAGTTGGATTCCGGGGAGAAGTAGGTCCAAAAGCTCCGATTGTGCTAGGCACAAACAATCGCAAGTTGTGCTCTGCTGTGACATCCAGGACGTTATGCAATCCTGAAACGAACGGACATGACCACCGTCTGAAAAATCTCCTACCGCAGAACTGGAAAAACTGGCAAATCAACCATTTTGGGCAAGACCCAGAAACTTACCGGTGATATTTACAGCTCTGGCCAAGGATACGTTTGCTTCCCCAACCGCACTGAGCAAAGCGCTATAATGAAACAACCAGGTGATGCGGTTGTTTACCACGATCTCCCGAAGATTTTTGTAATCCAGAATGTCGGAATAAATAAACGGGCCTATGAGGAACACAGCAAAACCATAGAAGCGCAAGTTTGTTTTTTAAAAAAAATTTTTTTTTTGCAAGTTTGGGGTTTAAAAAGCTAAGTGGACCTTCTCCCCCACCTCTGTTGACTCGTGAATTCCATTAGGATCAACTTGGTGACGAAACCATTTGGACCCTATGCAGCATTTTGCTTATGAACAAACCCCAACCACCCCCTAGGTAATAATAGTTAGCGCTTATAAAGGACTTACACTTGCCAGGCGCCGTCCTAAGGGCTTTCTGTGTATTTAGCTCTCATACAGACTTTGAGGGAGATATATTTTACCAGGAAGGAATCTGAGGCACAGAGAAGTAAGAACTAGCCAGGGTCAGAGAGTAAGTGGGAGAACGGGGGTCACAACCAGGCAGCTGGCTCCAGAGTTGGCGCTGTTAATACCACCCCTACATGCACACGGTGATTTCACTCTGCTGAAAAGTTAAGTATTTTAAAAAGGATATAGAGGTGGATTTTTTTTTTAAAGATTTTATTTATTTATTTGTCAGACAGAGAGAGATAAGAGAGAGCGCAAGTGAGCAAAGCAGGGGGAGCAGCAGGCAGAGGGAGAGGGAGAAGCAGGCTCCCGCTGAGCAGGGAGCCCGATGCGGGACTTGATCCCAGGACCCTGGGATCATGACCTGACCCGAAGGCAGACGCTCAACAGACTAAGCTACCCAGGCGCCCCAGAGGTGGATTTTTAAAAGAACATACAGCTTGGTATAGAAGAACCACAAGCATGACCTAGGGAGAGTCAGTTTGGTGCAGGGGCATCTTCCCCCACTCACAGCAAAGTACCGGTAAGCCAAAGGCTGACATGGAACCAGGATGGACCAGGAGATGTTATAAACATGTTTCTAAGGTAGGGGAAAACTTGGGGAGTTTGAAGTGTTTGTGTGTGTGCACAGCAGTTTAAGAGCAAGTCTATGTTGGGGTGCCAGGATGGCCCCGTTGGTTAAGCATCTGACTCTTGATTTCACCTCAGGTCATGATCTCAGGGTCATGAGATTGAGCCCCGTGTCGGGCTCTGCGCTTAGCACGCAGTCTGCCTCTGTTGGGATTCTCTCTCTCTCCCTCTCACTAAAATAAATAAATCTTCCTCTTTTATTTTTTTAAAGAGCAAGTCTATGTTGAAATAGGAGGATTAATTTCTTCAAATTTTTAAAGTTCCTTTTCCTCATTACAGGACTTGATTTTTCTTTTCCCTCTGAGAGAAGAAGTTAACTAAAAACTCAAAAGGCAGGAATCAAAGTTTTTATTCCAAAAATCCTATCCCAAATAACATCCAAAGATATCATTCCCAAACTTTACTTCAAGTTCAGAGAGTTCTCCTGTTCTTGTAACTCTTGAACAAGCAGCAGCATTACTGTAGACATTTCACAGAACTACGAGGGACCAAAATAGGTTTTTTTTTTAAGAGAGAGTGAGTGGGGGAGGGGGTGTAGAAGGAGAGGGAGAGAGAGAATCCCAAGTGGGCTCCACGCCCAGGACAGAGCCGGACCTGGGGCTCGATCTTACAACCCTGAGATCGTGACCTGAGCTGAAACCCGGCATCCCAAAACAGGACATTTTTAAAAATCACACAGCCGGGCCTCAATAATGCCTTTCTTTTCATCATAAGCCTGGTTATGAGCTGTTGCACACACTGACCCCATGAGCCGCCTCTCTAACTGCATTTTGAAACTCAAAGATAAAAGCAAGGCATCTTGATCTCTTACCACTGTGGAAGATGTGATCAGGGGGCTTCCTTATGTCAGACAAAATCACATTGTCCTTCCCAAATCGTTTCCTGAAGGGAAAATCAAAACACGTGAGTTGGTACCTCTAGGATATAACTGGTCCAATGAAAATGCTCTTTTAAATAGGGCAAAGGACCAGTGTGGGAGATGATGACCCATGGAACTGCTACAAGTCTATGATATTAAGAGCAAAATAAAATGATTACATGTTGCCAAAGATAAGCTACACATACTGAACAACTCAGATTTTCAATTTCAGCTTTTGGGGCTCTTACCTCAAAAGGTTAGCAAGCCCCACTCCAAGCTGGCCAAGACCCCCTAGATGAAGAAGAAAAAAGTGGAACTTTAATCCAAATCTAACCAATTCAATTATTCCCAGAAAATAGTAGCAGAATAAGACTATATGGCAATCTTAGCTAATGAGGGAAAGCCCCAGTCTGACCTGATAGAACTAAGTTACGTCTTCTAAGCTAGGACAGAGATCAGGCAGGTAATATTAGCTGCAGAGACAAAACTCTTTCTAGCATGCAGTGGCTGACAGGAAGCAAAGGTGCAAGAGGAGGAAAATCACAAGAAAGTTGGAGAGCCTCCTAGCTCCTTGGGCCAGGAATTCCCTCTCAGACCTGCCCTCATTATTTGATGGGCTCTGAAGCTTGAGTGCAACAGGTGCCAAAACAGTCAAAGCCAAATAGAACAGTCTGAGATCAGCCTCCAGTAGGATTATCCAGAAGCCCATTGCCCATTAGAACTGGGCTGGGGTGCGAGAGGGGAAAGAGGGAACAAACCAGGAAGTCAGCTGAGAAAAAGGCAGATAACTGAATCAACAAGGAGCCATGAAGAAAATTAAAAATGAGGATTAGAGGTTCCTAATTTAGAGGCTTAAAAATGCCGCTGAGAAGAGGGACGTCCAGGTGGCTCAGTCGGTTAAGCGTCTGCCTTTGGCTCAGGTCATGATTCTGGGGTCCTGGGATCAAGGTCAGGGCTGCCAGCTCAGCGGGGAGTCTGCTTGTCCCTCTCCCTCTGCCCCTCCCCCTGCTTGCGCGATCTCGCTCTAACAAATAAATAAATAAATAATTTTTTTAAAAAATGCCACTGATTGAAGTGGGTAAGCTGGGGGCCGTGAGTACAGCTGGGGGAATGCAACTGCAAATTTCATCTGGGAGGAGTAAATGAGGCAGGAGATCCAGAAAGTGGGATTTCCTATAAGCGCTTGTTACCGTGGGACTAGAACCGGGCCCACTGACACTACCACTGGGTTCTAGAAGATGCTCTGCTGGTGGAGGCAGGAGGGAGTAAACCACTACCAGGTAAGTGGGGTGAACCACGGAGGAATGGTGCAGAGGGGAAGTGACTCCACCTCAAGTCCATTTCCAGTCAGAGACGAGGAGGCAGTCAAAGAAACACACACACACTGCGAGGAACATAAGAAGCCAAGGGGAAGACAATCTGGTGGGAAGAAGGAAATAAAGTGTGTCCATCACATCAGAGGTGGGCTTGGGTTGGCTGGAAGGACTTGGAGTGCCCGGAGAGGCTCGGAGCGAGGAGGATACGGCCTCAGGGGCTGGGTGGACAGGAGGTGAGGAGCAAAGGGGGCCAATCTGGGGACACTGAGATCAACGACATTCTAAGATGGTGGGGACGGGTTCCTTGGGCAGGCCCTAACGTATCTCCTCTGTCTCCCACACACAAACGTGCAACAGCTGCTGGACATGGATGATGTGCAGTTTGGGTTGAGGAGCTCGGCCAAGAAAAGATGCACCTGATGCACTGCCCTAGTCCCTGCACGCTCGCTCCCCGTGAGTCCTCACCTTCAGGTGATTGCAGCTCCTCGGCAGCTTCCTGCACCGCCCCCCCCTTTCCTATATCCAACCTTCAGACAATAAAAAATTACAACATGCAAACAAAGCACTGGCAACAGTGACACAATAAGGATTTCGGGCTTGCCATATTCTGGAGGAAGCCAATCGTGGAAAAGGTCATTTCTGATGACATGGTAGCCGTTCCAAAACCATCCAGAAACAGCACAGAAAAAAAAAAAAAAAAAAAAAAGAACGAAAAAACAAGTTGCAAATGCGGAAAAAAGAAAAAAAAAAAAACCCCAACCTGTAATTAGGACGCGTGGCTGGTCTGTTCCAGAGAAAGAGGCAGAATGGAAGCTGGCGTCTGCTGGAATCTGCCGAGGGGAGGTGCCCAGAAACCGGAGCGGCGGGGCAGCTGTCCAGCAGCCACAGGCTGGGCTCCCCAGCATCTGGCCCGCGACCTGCCGTAGCAGCCTAGCGACCGGCATTTCCCCGCGAGTACCCTGCCATAAAAAAGGAGCAGAGTTCATTACGCAACCTTTTATGCTCCCGACCCCTCCAAACACAAGCTCGCTGAGATCGTCAGCTCACGGGCAAAAAGCGGCTTGGACTCCCAAACTGAACTAAGGAGACTGCTGAGTGGGCCAACAGGAAGTCCGTCAAGAGCCTACCGTGAGCTGGGCTCTGTGAAAAGGGGATCAAACCTGGCAGGCAGACAAAAGCCGGGCAGAGATTTAGAACTGACACCTCACAATGCTGACATCGACTGCATCTAATGATCACAGTGGAGGGGACCATGCATACAGCTGCAAACACCAAGTCAGTACATCCTAGCGAAGCCTTCAAATCCTCACAGCTGTTAGCCGTCTGTCCACGCACCATCGGAAGGCACACACAGATCCCAGATTAAATAACCTAGTGCCCTGTAAATCTTGTGCAAACACTCAGTCACTATCCTTAGAATGAACCAGACCAGAAAAGCAGATGGTTAAGATAAAAAGGCCCTCAGTGATATTCGGTAAGCTGTGACTACTTTGTTTTACTGCCCTCTCCTTTCGAAAGGATCATCTGGAAGAGCCCTTTTCTCCTTTCCCTCCAGATCACAAACATTTTTTTTTTTTTTTAAAGATTTTATTTATTTATTTGACAGAGAGAGACACAGTGAGAGAGGGAACACAAGCAGGGGGAGTGGGAGAGGGAGAAGCAGGCTTCCTGCAGAGCAGAGAGCCCGATGCGGGGCTCCATCCCAGGACCCTGGGATCACGACCTGAGCCAAAGGCAGACGCTTAACGACTGAGCCACCCAGGCGCCCCAGATCACAAACATTTTAGTCTTCCTCCTCTTCCTCACCAGTTTTATTGCTCACTGACCATGAAATCAGTTCTGGCCTTAAGAGGTCAAGACGGTCCAATCACACAAGGCTTGTGACTGGAGGCACATGCAGGCCTTTCACCCCACCTGCACCCTCCCCGCCCCCGCCCCCCCGCCCCCCCGCAAGCGTGTCCCAAGAGTAAATCAGAGCCACACAGCGAGCTCTGCTGCTTCCCCTGCTCTAAAGTCAGGCCTCCTGCACTCTGCACACGGCCCTGTGGCTTCCACAGTAAGATTTCCAACAGAGCGGGGTGCCTGGGTGGCTCAGTCGTTAAGCATCTGCCTTCAGCTCAGGTCATGATCCCAGGGTCCTGGGATCAAGCCCTGCATCGGGCTCCCTGCTCAGTGGGAAGCCTGCTTCTCCCTCTCCCACTCCCCCTGCTTGTGTTCCTTCTCTCTCTGTGTCTCTGTCAAATAAATAAATAAAATCTTAAGAAAAAAAAAAGATTTCCAACAGAGCTGGCAGGTGAACCTTCAGAGCCGACTCTGGTGATCGACCCCCTTCCAATGAGCTCACCAGATCTAACCATCTTACGTTTGTAAACTACAGTTGAAGACCCTTTAAGATCTGAACTTAGCCTGCTCCCACATTCAACTCAGTGCCTTGAGGAGAGAACACTAATACACAGCCCTTCAAAGCCCTTGGGACCCTTCATCCCAGCTAACTTTGCCAAACAAGCAGAAGAGAGCCTTCTGCTGGAGCATCTCTGGCTTGCTGTGGGGGGTCAGGACTGGACCAGGGGCCCCCACTCTGGGCCACATTATAGGAAAGGCCCAAGTGTCCCTCAGAAGACCTTTGGGGAAATCATCCTTTCAGTCATTATTGTCACCCAAGACCGGGTAAGAACTCTGACTCTTTTGGGGGGGGAAAGGGGGGATAGAATAAATTATAATTTTTTATTGGAAAACATGCATAACTTGGAATGGATTTGAGGCCAATTGTGCCATAAGCAAATTTTCTTTAAGTAGCTAAACACAGTTTAAAAAGCAAGTAACAATAAAAGAAAATGTTTCTAGTAAAGAACCAGCAGTACAAAAAAAAATAATGTGTGAATATGTGGATCATACACCCATTTTGCAATAGTGCAACTCTGAACTACATATTGTTGACTGTCCATACTCCACATAAGAGTTATGGCTCCTCGCTTCTACAACACGCTGACGCTTCCTAACAAAAACTGCTTAAAAAAAAAAAAAAAGGCACAACCCAGATCTTCCCTCATTTGACCAACTCCATCTACGCTGAGGTGTGCAGGTCTTAGATTTATCCAGAGGGAGCCACGTGCACAATGTGACTGGATCGATTTTCTCAAGGAAGGTTTCAGGACAATGACAATAAGATAAAGGAAGAAGACAGGGAAGAATGAGGTCCTAATCACCGTATTTGCGTGTTTTTGGACAGCAGGGGGGAAACAAGGAAGAGGCAGATAAATAACTTGGTACAAGAAATTGAACACATTCTGTACAATGTCCGCACATCGCTGTCATCGTGAGTACAAACTCTTCATAGTTCCCGTGCCCGTCACCATAAATATCTGCTTCCCTGTCCATATCAACCTCAGCATCTGCTCACTTCTCTCCCAGGTTTGTCATCACACGGTGAAGCCCTGCACTCATACAGCTGTTGCCATCTTTATCAAACACACGGACTGCTCTCTAATTTCCTCCTCACTGTGCCTTTCATTTCTCTTGCCATCGTTGTCAGAAATTCCGGGCCGTCAACTGGGCTGTGACCATCAGCATTCACTCCGTTGATCGTGTCCCGTAACTGCTTCTGTGAGGTTCTGTCCAGAGAGATATCGTTACATTTCCCATTGCTTGTTTTGGTTTTGTTTTATTTATTTATTTATTTTTTATTTTTTATTTTTTAAAGATTTTATTTATTTATTTGACAGAGAGAGACAGCCAGAGAGGGAACACAAGCAGGGGGAGTGGGAGAGGGAGAAGCAGGCTTCCCGCGGAGCAGGGAGCCTGATGCGGGGCTCGATCCCAGGACCCTGGGTTCATGACCTGAGCCGAAGGCAGACGCTTAACGACTGAGCCACCCAGGCGCCCCTGTTTTGGTTTTGTTTTAAAGAGAGTGATGAGGGGGGAGAGGAAGAGGGAGAGAGAGAATCCCAAGCAGGCTCCATACTCTGAGCAGAGCCGGATGAGGGGCTGGATCCCACGACCTGAGATCATGACCTGAGCCAAAATCAAGGGTCTCACACTCAACTGACTGAGCCACCCAGGCACCCCGAGGCTCACATTCTTAACTGAATATAAAGCATTTTAGGTTAACAATGTGGACAATTCTTAATTAAGTTGGTTCTTCTTATTTCACTACTATTAATAACTAACATTTGATGCTCACTCTCTCACTATACGCCCAGGTCAGTGAGGGAAGCAGCTCTTCACCACCAAGCAGCACTACTGTCCCCACCATAGGATTGCTCTCATTAACAAGGCATGGACATTAAAAACAACAACAAAAAAACTGCCAACCATCTACAGCAAATAGCTTTTCCAAGTCAAGATTATCACCTTGCTACCACCAAGTTCAATGGAATGGTCTTAAGGCAGCAGTTCTCAAGTCTTCTGGTCCCAGGACTCCTTCCCATTCTTAAATATTGAGGACTACGAAGAGCTTCTTTGTATGTGGTTTACATCGAACATTTGTTGTGTTAGAAAGCAAAACTGAGAAATACTTAATATATTAATTCATTTAAAGCCAATAAACATATTTTTATGAAAATAACTATATTTTAAAAGAAAAAATGAGAAGAGTGCTACTGTTTGCCTTTAAGGCAGACAACAAAGATGTACAAACAGCTGGATTCTCACATCTGCTGTTGTACCCAATCTGTTACTTAAATTGAAGTATGTAGAAAAAATCCAGACTCAGTGAAATAGTGGGGAAAGGGAGCAGTATTTTAAAAGTCTTTTTGGGGGCGCCTGAGTGGCTCAGTTGGTTAAGCGTCTGCCTTCGGCTCAGGTCATGGTCCCAGGGTCCTGGGATCGAGTCCCGCACTGGGCTCCCTGCTCAGGGGGAAGCCTGCTTCTCCCTCTCCCACTCCCCCTGCTTGTGTTCCCACTCTCGCTGTCTCTCTTGCTGTCAAATAAATAAACAAAATCTTTAAAAAAAAATTAAAAAAAAAGTCTTTTCAGGTAATTCTGGATACTCATCTTCACTATCCAAAACTCAACACGTGGTGGGTTTTTGTTTTTTTTTTAATTTTATTTATTTATTTGAGAGAGAGAGAGATCATGAGCAGGGGCCGGGTAGAAAGAAGCAGACTCCCTGCTGAGCAGGGAGCCCAGTGCGGGACTCTATCCCAGGACCCTGGGACCATGACCTGAGCCAAAGGCAGATGCTTAACTGACTGAGCCACCCAGGCACCCCACATGGTAGTTTCTTAAAGGTTGGTTGCAAGGTAGAATCTGAAGCCATTATCAATGAACCTTTTGGATTCTGTACCTTAAAACCCACTGGTCTATCTAGTGCTTTGAATGGATCTTTTACCCCTGATGATTTTGTAATTTCATGCACTGGTCTTTTGGAAAATGTTGGTTCAGCAAGTTATGCAGGGCTTCCAGATGTTAACACACCTCACTAGAGAATATCAAAAGGTCCTACTGATCTCTTCGGAAAGTTTCTAAATACTAAGAAGCTATCAAACTCACAGTGGTAGAGACAAGTTAATTGGCAACAATGCCATTAGTTGTTTCCTTGAAATGACAAACTCACTTGGTTCATTTTTTAGAAAATGTATTCCAATCATCCAAGTATGAATAACCCTAGTTTTTCAGTCATTCCTTGAAGCAAAAATGATTTTTTATGGGAAAAAAAAAAAGTGGCCAGTTCAGCTGACAAATAAATAAATGAAACCTTAAAAAAAAAGATACTAACTTAGTCTTCATGTTTGCAGCGAAATTTTTAATTTGACAACTTTCTCTATTATTAGAAAGTGACAGTGCTAGGATTTCTTTCATGCTTTTTCATCCAAACAAGGTTTTACTGTGTTTCTCCAGCCACTGCAATTTGATAACCTATCCTGCTAGATGCTTCAACAGCTTTTTCATTGCCTAGTTTGGAAAGCTGTAACAAATCATTTTTGGCTTTTTAAGAGCTCATCATATCTACATTTAAGTCATTCAATTCATTCTTCTTTAGAGGACTCTGAATGGTTGATCTCAGAACACTACTGGCACTGTAATATTATTCAAAAAGGTTCTACAGCATAAGACACATAATGTAAATTTCTAGCCACTGTAAAACTGATGAAATCTGTCACATTTTAGGTCTTATTTAGTTCTGTCCACTTCTCTGAAGTAAATTCCTCCCTTCCATTATTGAGGGAACTCCAATAGATCATTTCATTTTTTTCAGCATTTATAAACATGGATGGTATAGCTCTGAGTAGAAAAATCAAGTTTTCTAGTTTCCCCGTTTAGCCAAAAATCTATCCTTAAATATAAAAATATATAAATATCTTTTCATTTTAGAATAATTTTATATCATTTAAAAATTTAGAAAAGTTTTCAAATCAAGACTACGAAGTATAACTTACTTTTTGTTGTTGTTGTTGTTTTACCATATAGGCACAAGGAAAACTTAGGGATTTCAAAGTGATGGCTTATAAAAGGAAATGAAGTCACAGAAATGATAACAGGTATAACTAAAGATAGCTAGTAAGTGTGTAATAGAAGTACTAAGAATTGAATTCATCTCTGAAAACCCGTATTTATACTCCAAGCTTACCCTTAGAAGGTTCTAGAAACACAAGCTGCTAGAATACACGAGCACACATTTCATTAACCATCAGAGGAAAAGTTCATCCCAAGTCACGGAGACCCTGGAAAAAGCCACTGTACACTTATAAGAGAAAGAATGAAAATGGCAAATGACAACTTAGTCTTATTTTTAAAATAGTTTGACCTCATGGACCCTACAAAATGTCTCAGGGAAGCCCAGGATTCCCCAGATCATACTTTGAGAAGAGCTGTTCTAAAGTAAAATTTGCTTTGCCAACCTAGTTATTAAATTTATATATAGGGAAATCATCAAAGATTCTCAGTCCCTCTTTAAAGATTAGATTATAGTCCACAGACTTCCTCTCCCAAGCACCTTGTTTACTTTAACTGCAAAGGGATGAAAAAGAAACAGGTCAACAGACTCTTCTCCAGAAATAATGGAGTGCCTCCCCGACCTAGGCCTCTCCAGGGTGGTTATTATACCACTTCTCCCATCTCCTGGCATTTACCCTCTCTGCCTGAACCACAGAACTCTGAGACAGCAGTGACATCATGAAGAGGGTGGGGCTGATGGAGAGGAAGACTCAGAGCTCAAGTGGATTTGGTCATTGTATGGATATGACGGGGCTAGATAAGGAATCAAGGAGAATACTGAGGTCTCTAATGTGTGCTGCTGTAAGAATGGGCTCCCTGGGGAAGCAGGTCAGATGAGAAGACAGAGTTCGGTTTTGGACACGTTGGTCTTAGGTGCCAGGAGACAATATGGCTGTCTCTCTCATGAGGTTGTGAGCTCTTATGAGCAATTCCTAGCAGTACCTGATGCATGTCAGTACTAACCAAACACGTTGTGGAACAGACAGACCGGAAGGAGAAAACAGGAAATATCAAGGGTTTGCCTACGCCACGAAAAAAATAAATAAAATTAAAAAATAGAATGCCTCTGTTGGCAGAAAAAATTACTTTGGTTTCTCAGGGGAAAAACTTATTTCAACTGTGATTGCTCCGAAGATTGATAATTCTGTTTCAGGAATATTAAAAGAAACTGCAATTTGAAATATTTAAGACCAACAAAACAGGCCTTTCCTTGAGGGTGCAACATCAATTTCCCTTAATGTTCTCACTGTCTTGTGATCTCCCCAAATTCCGGCTCTAATCATTCTTAGTCACGAAGACAATAAATAAACAATATCTCCGGCACTAAAGCATGAAAGTAAAAGTTTCCAGCCACTGACATAAATGGCTAAACAAAATGTGGTATATACACACAACAGTATATTATTCCGCCTTGAAGGAGATCCCGCCACAGGCTACAACATGGATAAGCCTCCGGAACATTATGCCAAGTGAAATAAGCCAGTAACCAAAGGCCAAACACCATATGACTCCACTCCTATGAATTATACAAGGTATCTAAAGTAACAAAAATCATAGAAAAAGGAAGTAGAAAGGTAGTTGCCAAGAGGTGGGGGATAAGAAGGAAGGAATATTAGTGTTTCATTCATTGACATATAGTTTCAGATTTGTAAGATGAAAAAGTTCTACAGATCTATTGCACAGTAACGTGAACATACTTAAACACTACTGAAGGGTACACTTAAAAGTGGTGAACATGGAAATTTTACATTATGTGATTGCAACTACAATTTAAAATAAAACATTTAAAATTCATTTTTTTAAAAAAAGTCTCCAGCCCCAGTGAATGGTCTGCACATACATATATTGCTGAGGAGCTAGAAAATTCACCCAATAGAGATCAATACTGCCTCCAGAGACCTAACAGTTCAGCTGATGCCTACTAAACCCCAGTCTCATTCAAAATCCCAAGCCCCTGTCCCACTTAACTCCCCAACCTGTTCTCCCCCCACCCTTATAAACCTGCTGAAACCTATTCTTGTTCATCTTTTCTCCCAGTCTCAGTTCAGCTGATGCCTACTAAACCCCAGTCTCATTCAAAATCCCAAGCCCTTGTCCCACTTAACTCCCCAACCTGTTCTCCCCCCACCCTTATAAACCTGCTGAAACCTGTTCTTGTTCATCTTTTCTCCCAGTCTCAGGGGTCTCCAGGAGTGGTCGGTTGCTCCCAACCTTCACTCCCTACACCTCAAAGTGGGGCTTCCTACCCTGCACTCTGTGAAACTTATTTCACAAAAGAGGTGCCATTTGCCTAGTTGACGATTTCCTGGCATCAAACCCTCCGGCACTGAGCTGCTGACCACGCCCACCTTCATTCCCGTACCCCGCCCCCCCGCGGGTTCTCCCACCTCTTAGTCTGCTTTAAGGACCAATAAGGCTTATAAAACACATTTGCAAGGCAGTCTCTCCTTTAAATCTTCCGGTCCATTAAATAATAATAAATGTGTACTCTTAATAGAACTGACCCAAGGAAAAATCAGGCACCTCCTAAATCAGAGCACGGATGAAACGCCTGCTTTGCTGAACTCTTACTTAACCCTCACCGTACCCCTGAAGCTGGGATCTTCTCTCCAGGGTGAACTGACCTGCCCAAGGTCAGGCGAATAAATCACCAAGAGGGGATAGGAAATCCGATTCGTTGAGTCTCAAACCGTCCTTCCACAACCCCCACACTTCTCCTCCAAGAGATGCGATCAGGTACCCAAGAAGACAAACCGGAAGCATCCCGGTGGTCGCGCTGCGGGCCCCTTCCCCTTCCCCCAACCCCCTTCCAGCGCGGTTCCTCCCCGCCTCTCCCTGCGAGGGCACCCGACCAGTCGAGGGGGTTCGGGACGCCGCCACTCTCTCGCCGCGTGAGCCTGCGTACACTCCTTTGCCAAACCTCAAGTTTCCTCAATCTTAGGGGACAATGATAGGACCGCCACACTAGATTGTTGAGAACAATGAATAGAGCAATCTATGAAGAGCACTTAGCAAACTGCTTAATGTAAAGACTCCACCAACGAGCTGGTAAAGTCCGGACTTACCGTGGTGATGATCGGAAAGACAGAAAAAGTCTAGAAAAAACTCCAGAGCTCTAAGCTGGAGATACAGAGGGTCTCAGCCGTCTGGCTCTGCAGAGCGGGAGGAGGACGCCCGGGAGAGGGAACCCAAGAAGACGTCGGGCGTCAGGCCGGCTCTCGGTGGAAAGGGTGTGGGGTCCCATCCTCCCCGGGAGATGACCGGATAAACCGGTTTTATGAGAACGGCCGCGCCTCTCCTTATTCCTTGGCGGAGGGTGTCCCAGCAAAGTGGAAGGGGCCGGGTGTCGCGCCCTGTCGACCCCAGCAGCGCCCCCGGCCCCGCGCCCCCCGCCTCCCAGCTCTGCGGCGACCGCTGGAGACGGCGCTCACGCCGGGACCACACCGATCGGGCCAGCCGGGGTCAGGTGGGCCCGCGACGTCGGCCTCCGCTCCGAAAGGGGTATCTGCTCCCGGGGACAGCAGCCGGGGTAACGTCCCGCCGGCTCCGCACTGACCTTCCGATTGAGGCGCCCAGAGATGCTGCGCTGCGGCGTGGGAACGGGAGCTGGAGCTGGAGCAGCACGGCCCGGAATCGCAGCGCCGCCAGTGGAAACCCGAGCGCGCGCCCACTGCGCGGCGCCTTTATCCTCTCTGCACCCGAACCCGCCCCTCCGCGCACCAATCCCTTTCCTCCGCGGGGGCCCCGCCGGAGGCGCCGGGTCATGAGGGGGCCGGGGTGCGGGAGGGGCCCGGGGAGGGAGGGCCCCGGTTGCCTTGGCAACCCTTTCCCCGCAGGTCTAGGCCTCCTCCGCTGACCGACAAAGTGGAGAGTTAAGGAACGGCCAGGGGCGCGTGAGAGTCCCGCGCGCGCAGCGTCTCCCGCAGCAGTGGGGCCAGCCTCCCGGTCTTCGCGTGGGCCCCGTCCAGGTGCGCGCGGCTCCGCAAGGGCCTTCCCCTCCTCGGAAATCGGCCCCTCTGTAGCCCCCGAGAACCCGCTCGGGCTGGCGTTGAGGGGCTCCGCGGGGACCTGGGGACGCAGGAGAGGAAGTTGGAAGGATTGGCTGAGGAAATCGCCCGGGACCCCGAGTCGGGAGATCTGGTAGTGTCATTGCTTCTTGGTTTCCCACATGGGAAACATCAGCGTCAAATGAGATAACCCCCAAGGCCACGGACCAGCAGTGTCAGCATCACCTGAGAACCTGTTAGACGTGAAAATCTGGGGCCCCATCATCCCCGACCTGCAGAGTCAGGATCTCTGGGGGCGGGGCCCCGCGAGCTGTGTCTTAACAAGCCCTCAGGTGATGCTCATGCGCGCTAAAGTTGGAGAAGCGCGGGTCTAAGGCCGGGGTTCTCAGACTTCGCGGCCTGTTAGACTCACCTGGGAGTTTCAGGGCCGAATGAATCAGAATCTCGTTTGGCGGGGTTTGGAGGGGGAGGAGCCTAGGCTTAAGTATTTGCTTAAAGCCCCTCAAGTGATCCCAATGTGCTGTCAAAGGTTGGTAGAAAGCAGTCCCCACCCCATCTACTGAATCACAGTCCGCATTTTAAAAGATCCCCAAGCGATTCTCAAGCATATCAGGATTTTGGAAAACGGCTCTAAGATAGGTCTTCTCCAACATTAAGAATCTATGATGCTATACAATACGTCGAATTTTCTATTTTACAGCCTCTTTCTTGGAAGGCCCCATTTATTCAACACTTTCTCATACGACATGATCCTCATTATGGGTCTTTCTCTAGTGCACTTGAACTCTAAAATCTTACTTACAGACTTCTTAGCCTCTCAGGAGACCTTAGAGATTATGAAGGGCATTATACCCACTTCACAGTGGAAGTGGCGAAGCCCCTTCCAGAGAAGTGAAGACATATGCTCAAGGCCAAGCTACCAGAATGCTGACCCAGGCACTGGGTCACTGCCCTTTCTAATACACCACATCAAAGCATGAAGAGTTACTTTTGTTGTTGTTGTTTTCCCCAGAACTTGTGATGACGTCAGAGATCCTGAGCTTACTTTGAGTGGGGTTGCAGGGAGGGCTGTGGCTGAGTGGAGCAACCCACTGGCATTGCTGCTGGTCTGGATGCGGGAGGGGATTGGGGGGAGAGAGGCGTGGCTTAAACCTTTGTTTCTGAGGACCCGGCATGAAGAAGGGTTGATTTACAAGGAATTGAAAGGTGAGTGGTTTCTGGCTATCTAAGATCCATTTCCTTTCTTTCTCAGGGAAGCAGTTTGGTATTAATATCATCAGCCCCCTTCCTCTTCCAGTCAAGGGACAGGCACTTCCACTGGATTTGAATCCCGGTCACGGTGAGGGAGAGGCTGAAAACAGCAGGACTGGCCCCCACCAGCCAAGGACCTCTCTGGGGGCCACTGCCTGCGGATTTCCTGACTTCGGGACTGCCTTGGGTTCCTGCCCCTTTCCAGGCTAGTTCTCCAGCTTTGCCAAGTCTGTGTCTTCCTCCTACCCTTTGGATTAAGTCATCGAAGTAGGTTTCTGTTACCTTAACTTAGATTCTGATAATATTCAGACTTTCCCTCCATTTTCAGGGTTGAGATTTTGGCTCTCAGATCACAAACCCAAATAATAAAAAATAATATAAATATCCTCTAGTCTATATTGATATAAATAATGAATAAATAAATAAATGAGGTAGAAAGGACAACTTTTTTTTTTAAAGATTTTATTTATTTATTTTGACAGAGAGAGACACAGTGAGAGAGGGAACACAAGCAGGGGGAGTGGGAGAGGGAGAAGCAGGCTTCCCGCTGAGCAGGGAGCCCGATGCGGGGCTCGATCCCAGGATCCTGGGATCATGACCTGAGCCAAAGGCAGACGCTTAACGACTGAGCCACCTAGATGCCCCTTTTTTTGCAGTTTTAAAGTCATATTTAGTGGTGGCTAATTCTTACTTAGCATCCTATTTCGAATGTAATATCCCAACATTGGTACATGAAAAAAAAATTTCCTTCTAATAGAACTTAAACATATTGTCATGGACAGTTCTTTAAAAGTAGTTTTAAAAGACAAAAACGCAAAACGCCTTGCAAACATACAATTTTCTAGCAAAATTTTTAAGTACATAATTCTCATGCAAGGCACTTCCATTCTTTTTCAAATATTAACTTTCATAGAAAGTTTCCATGTTTTTATAATCTAGTCTTTATAATTTATACAGTAATAATGTTACTTCAAGTACAACTTTATTAAATACCTAATTTTGGCATAATTTCCTTAAATATCTTTACCTTTGAATAGAATGAAGGATGGGCATCAAGTTCTTTGTGGGCTAATCTTAAAGGAATGTTTTATAGAATTGGTAATGTTTTATCTTGTTCAAGAATCTTGAAATCTTCCAAAGGAAAACTGCTTAAGGCAGTTGGTAAAATGTGTTCTGATGTGCCTTTAGGTAATATGTTATTTGCTTCCAGATTCTTCACCAAAGTGGCTTTGATCCATCTTCGTGTTGCTCTGCGTTTTGTAAGCAAGTTTTCATTTTCTTTCTTAAGCTTGCTATTTCTTTTTCCAGTTTAATTATCCTCTTTTTTGCCTCCATAGGATTCCTAAAAGCATAACTATGTTCAAGTAGTACTTGCTGACTACTAATGTTTGATTTTAAATTAGATGGTCCTGTTGGGGTACAATTGTTGTTTTTCTTCAAAAGATTCCTTGACTTGAGTTTCATAGACTTTAAATGGGTACAAAAATCAAAAATGGTTGGAACATCATCCATTTTAAGTTGTTGAGTTTGTCCTGTTAAGTCAAAACAGGAGGCTTCAAAGTGCTTTGAACAAAGAAAAGTGTGTTTTCCTGGCACAAAATTTTTGCACCTAAGCAGGGGAACCCATTCTTTTCTTCTTTTAGGATCCACAGGAAACCTTTATGGGATCTACTTTTTACATGAGGATATATTGTAATGGGAAGGGTAGAGAACCAAATGGCCTGATGCAGTAAAAAAGTGTGGCTGAGAACATTGTCTCTGGAGTCAAATCAAGATGCCAATCCTGGTTCCTTCTGTGTAATACCTCTTCTAATCTAGTGCTGATGGTGCCAGCGACGAAGTACCTTGTTTAGCTCAGTTGACACTGCAGGAGAATTTCCCTGTGGAAGCTGATGTTAATGTGCTTGTTGTAGGTGGTAGCGCAGCCCGCCGGGCGCAGTTGGTCCACATTTCCCTTTCCCCCTCATTCGGTGCTGTCTTAAGCCTCTTCTGAGGCGCTGGCTGCTAGGCTTCCTCCGGGCAAAGGCCAAGGACAACTCTTTCTTACAGAACAATTCCAGGTAGTAAATGTGGAAGAAATGAGGGACACAGAAATCCCCCATAAGAACACCACAGCAATAATTGCTGCAGGGAACACATTCTCCCTTCCTCTACATTTTGTTCTTTTTATTTATTTATTTTTAAAGATTTTATTTGAGAGAGAGAGAGAGAGAGGGAGCAGGAGTAGGGTGGGGGGGCAGCAGGAGAGGGAGAAGCAGACTCCCCGCTGAGCAGGGAGCCCCATGCAGGGCTTGATCCCAGGACCCCGAGATCATGACCCAAGTGGAAGGCAGACATTTAACCGACTGAGCCACCCAGGTGCCCCCTCTGCATTTTGTTCTATTCAGTCCCTCAGTGTATTGGATGATACCAATTTCATATTAGCCTAGTAGGACAGTCTACTGAATCCACTGATTCAAATGCTAATCTCATGCAGAAACATCCTCAAAGACACCCCAAAATCGTATTTAATCATGGCCCCACCAAGTTGACATAGAACATTAACCATCATAGTCTCCATAGTTTTGCCTTTTCCAAAATGCCATATAGCTGAAATCATACAATATGTAGCCTTTTCACGTTGGTGTCTTTTACATAGTAATATGCATTTAAAATTTCCTCCATGTGTTTTCATAACTCTAAATAATATTCCATTATCTGGATATACCACAATTTATTTAACCATTCACCTACTGAAGGACATCTTGGTTGCTTCCAAGCTTTCTCAGTTATGAATAAAATAGCAGTAAATATCCATGTGCTCCTTTAACAAAGATTATTTGCCTATATTTGTGTAAGTCTATTTCTGGGGTCTGTATTCTGTTCCATTGATTTACTTGTCTGGTTTTTTTGTTTTTTTGGTTTTGTTTTTTTTTTGTTTGTTTTTTGTTTGTTTTTACCAGTACTACACTGTCCTGATTACTGTAGCTTTATAATAAGTATTGAAGTTGGGTAGGATCAGTCTTCTGATTTTGGTCTTCTCCTTCAATATTATGTTGGGTATTCTGCTTCTTTGGCCTCTCCATATAAACTTTAGAATCATTTTGTCGATAACCACAAGATAACTCGCTGGGATTTTCTTTGGGATTGCAGTGAATCTACAGATCATTTTGGGAAGAAATGACATCCTGACAATATTGAATCTTCTTATCATTAACATGGATTCGATCTAGTTCTTCTTTGATTTCTTTTTTTTTTTTTTAAGATTTTATTTATTTGACAGAGAGAGATACAGCAAGAGAGGGAACACAAGCAGGGGGAGTGGGAGAGGGAGAAGCAGGCTCCCCGCCGAGCAGGGAGCCTGATGCAGGGCTCCATCCCAGGACCTTGGGATCATGACCTGAGCCGGAGGCAGATGCTTAACGACTGAGCCACCCAGGTGCCCCTCTTCTGTGATTTCTTTAGTCAGATCTTTTAGTTTATTCCTAGAGATCTTATACATATTTTGTTAGATTTATACCTATGTATTTCATTTTTGGAGGTGCTAATGTAAATGGTTTAGTGTTTTAAATTTCATATTCTACTTGTTCATTGCTGGTATATAAGAAAATGATTGACTTTTATATATTAACCTTGTATCCTGCAACCTGGCTATAATCACTTATAAGTTCCAATTTTTCTTTGGTCTATTCTTCCTGATTTTCTGCATAATTATCTCAGCTGCAAAGACAGTTTTATATCTTCCTTTTCAATACGTATACATTTAATTTCATTTTCTGTCTTATTGCATTAGCTGGGATTTCCAGTACAATGTTGAAAAGTAGTGATGAGAGGAGATGCCCTTGCTTGGTTCCTGATCTTAGTGGGAAAGCTTTTTTTTTTTTTTTTTTACCAATAAGTATGATGGTAGCTGTAGGCTTTTTGTAGATGTTCTTTATCAAGTTGAGGAAATTCTTCTCTATTCTTAGTCTGCTTTCAGTTTTTATAATGAATTGGAGTTGCTATTGGTCAATGCTTTTTCTAAATCCATTAATTGGATCATGTGATTTTTTTTCTTGTTTTGCCTGTGATGTGATGGGTTACATCAATTAATTTTTGAATGTTGAACCAAACTTGCACACCTAGGAGGAAATCATGGTGTTTTTCAAATTTATTCTTCCCTTTTCTGCCTTTTATTATAATTTGTGTTCTACTTACATTTAAAATAATTACTGATAAAGAAGAATTTACTTCTGCCATTTTGCTCTTTGTTTTCTGTATGTCTTATAGCTTTTTTGTCCCTCATTTCCTCCATTACTGCTATCTTTTGTGTTTGTTTTATTATTTGTAGTGACTTTAGATTTTCTCATTTTTTCCTCATTTCCTCCTCCATAGATACTATCTTTATGGTTACTATGAGCATCACATATAGCAACCTAAAGTTATAACTGTCTAATTTGAACTGATATCAACACCTTTATTTTAAAGGGAAAGAGGCCTTTTTATTTTATCTTTTTTTTTTTTTTTTAGAGTGAGAGTGGGAGCGGGGGTAGGGGGGTGGGGTAGAAAGAGAGAATCTTAAACAGGCTCCATGCTCAACACAGAGCCTGACATAGGGCTTGATCTCATGACCTTGAGATCATGACCTGAGTTGAAATCAAGAGTCGGACACTTAGCTGACTGAACCACCCAGAGGCTCCTATCAACTTAACATTAATAGCTTACAAAACCTCTGCTCTTATATAGCTCTGTCTCCCACTCTGTTATTGATACCACAAATTACATCATTATACATTGTGTGCTGAATAACATAGATTTATAATTACTTTCTATGTCTTTGTCTTTTAAATCCTGTAGAAAATTAAAGTGGAGATACCATCCAAAATTACAATAATATTGGTTTTTATATTTGCCTACATTTTACATTTGCTGGAGATATTTATTTCTTGATATGGGTGTCTGTTTATTGACTAGTGTTCTTTCATTTCACCTTGAATGACTTCTGTTACTAGTTCTCGTAGACCAGGTCTAGTGGTAACAAACTCCCTGAACTTTTGTTAATCTGGGAATATCTCAATTTCTCCATTGTTTTTGGAGAACATTTTTCTTGGTGTAGAGTTCTCAGTTGACAAGATTTTTTTTCTTTTAATATTTTAAAGGTATCATCTAACTGTCTTCCGGCCTCCATGGATTCTGATGACAGATCATTTGATAATATCATTGAAGATCCTTTATATGTTCTGATTCTCTCACTGCTTTCAAGATTTCCTCTCTGACTTAGTAGTTTGATTATGTGTTTTACTGTGGGTCTCTTTGAATTTATGCAACTTGGAAATCATTGAGTTCCTTGGATTTGTAAATTCACATCTATTTTCAAATTTGAAAGTTTTCATCCCTTAATTCTTCAAATAATCTTTCTGCTCTTTTCTTTTCTCTTTCTCAAGCTCCTATATGTTGGTCCATTTGATGGTGTCCCATTGGTCTCTTAGGCCTATCCCCTTTCTTCATTCCTTTTCTTCCTGCTCCTCAGACTTGATCATTTCAGTTTACTGATTTTCAAGTTTGCTGATTCTTTCTTCTGCCTGATCAAATAATTTGTTGAACCCTTCTAGTGGATTTTTCATCCCACTTGTACTTTCAGCTCAAGAATTTGGTTCCTTTTTACAATTTCTATCTTTTTATTGATATTTGCATTATGTTCGTACACTTTCCTGATTTCTTTTAGTTCTTTTTCTATGCTTTCCATTAGCTCTTTATGCCTATTTAAGGCAGTTATTTTAGTCTTTTTCTAGTTACTCCAATGTCTAAAATTTCTCAGGGATACTTTCTATTTATTTTGTTAAATTTTGTAAAATTTGTTATTTTGAACGGGTCATACTTTCCTGGTTTTTTGGGTTTTGTTTTTGTTTTTCATGCTTGTGATTTTTTTGTTGTTGAAAATTAGACATTTGAATATTATAATGTGGTAACACTGGAAATTAAATTCTTATCCTTTCACTGGGTTTGCTGGGGACTTTTTGTTTTATTATTATTTAAGGTTCTAATAGTCTACCAGTTTAGTTGCTTTTCCAAACTAGTTTTGCAAAGACTGTATTCCTTTTCATGTGCGGTCACTGAGATCTCTGTTCCTTTAGCTCCTATTAACTTAATGTTTTGGCAGAGTTTTCTTGGAATGCCAGGAGCTTAAAAAAATAACTGAAAACAAGGGCGCTTAGGGGGCTCAGTCAGTTAAGTGTTTCCCTTCAGCTCAGATCATGATCTCGGGGTCCTGGGATGGAGCCCCACGTTGGGCTCCCTGCTTAGCGGGAAGTCTGCTTCTCCCTCTCCCTCTGCCCCTCCCCGTCACTCACATGCTCTCTCTCTCTCAAATAAATAAATAAAATCTTAAAAAAAAAAACCCTCAAAAACAAGCAAACAAAAAACACTTCTTCCAATCTTTGCAGATTGGTTCTGTGTTGTGGCCTTCCTTCAACACTAGTCTTGCACTGAGCCTGGGATCACTTGTGAGTGAAAACTTAGGATCTTCTTAACACTTTTCTCAACATGCATCTTAATTCAGGCATGTATGTGGACTTCTAAATTGCTCCATACGTAACGAGTTCCTTTGAATGTCTTGATTTCCCAAAGAATCTTCCCCAACTTTTCCTCCCAGGCCTTAAGTATCTTGACTGTTATATATCTTGACTATATTTTGCCCCAGGTGTTTGCAGGTTGTTAGTTCTCCTTACAGTATTTTGGGTCAAAGCCCCACTGCCTTCCAGTCTGAGTCCTGAGTTAGGTAGAAGAGAGATGAACACGTTCTGTCAGTCCTTCAGGTATCCTCTAGACACGTTACGACAGATTTAAGCAGTGTATTTGGTCAAAGTCTGCTCTTCTCTCTTCACAACGAGACACTAGGGGCCCACAACGATAACACAGGCTGGCACTGTTTCAAGACTGTGCTGGGGAGGGATGGGACAATGGCAGGTTAAAAAAAAAAAAAAAGCCACAAATTTTTCCTACAATTTTCAAGTCACCTTTGAATTCATTCAGCATTTGCTTTGTTACTGCAAAACTTGGACTCTTCCAGAGTTCTGACAAACTTGGATCTAAAATTTGTTTTTCGACATTTCTGTGTGGGAATACAAGGTTAGATCTGCCTACTCCATCAATTTCTTAATATCACTGTATATGTATTTTAAAGGACTTACTTTATTCTGAAATTGAACTAATTAAATATTTGTAAATTGGAAAGTAGGTATATTAAACTGTTATTTCATTATAAATTTTTAAAATAACAATGAAAAACATAATTTACCATCTTAACCATTTTAATGTACAGTTCAGTATTGTTAAGTATATTATGAATATACTTAACAATACTGAATGTTTTCAGCTTGCAAACCTGAAACTCTATTATGCCCATTGAACAATAACGCCCCATTTTCCCCTCCATCCAATCTGTGGCAACCATCACTGTCCTTTCTGTTTCTACAGATTTGACTGCTTTAGACAACTTATATAAGTGAATCATACGGCATTTGTCTTTTTGTAACTGGCTTATTCATTTAGCATGTCTTTAGGTTCCATACATGACATAGCATGTGACAGGAACTCCTTTTTAAACACTGAACAAAGGGCACTTGGGTGGCTTTGTTGGTTAAACATCTGCCTTTGGCTCAGGTCATGATCGCAGGGTCCTGGGATGGAGCCCTGCATCAGGCTCCCCAGGGAGCCTGCTTCTCTCTCTTCCTTTGCCTCTTCCCCTTCCCTCTGCTCATGCTCTCTCTCTCTCAAGTAAATAAATCTTTCAAAAAAATAAATATTGAATAATATTCCACTTTGGTATATACCATATTTTGTTTATCCATTGATGAATACTTGAGTTATTTAGCTATTGTGAATATTGCTACAATGATCATGGATGTCCAAATATTTCTTCAGATTCTTTTGGATATATAACCAGAAGTGGGATTGCTGTATCACATAATTCTATTTTTCATTTTTTGAGGAACTGCTATACTGTTTTCCATAGTGGCTGCACGCTGTGCCATTTGACCTTCCCACCAGATAGTACACAAGGATTTCAGGTTCTCCACATACTCAACACTTGTTATGTGTTGTTTTTCTGATGGTGGTCATCCTAATGGATCTGAGATATCTTATTGTGGTTTTGATTTGCATCTCTCCAACGATTAGTGATGTTGAATGTCTTTTCATAGGCTTGTTAGCCATTTGTGCATCTTCTTTGGAGAAATGTCTACTTAAGTCCTTTGTCCATTTTTAAATCTGATTATTTTGTTGAATTGTGGGAATTTTGTATAAATTCTGGCTATTAAGCCCTCATCAGACATGATTGGCAAGTATTTTTTCCCATTGTGTACATTGACATCTCATTCTGTTGTTTCCTTTGATGTGCAAAAGTTTTTAAGTTTAATGTAGTCTATTTCTGCTTTTGTTGCCTGTGCTTTTGGTGTCATATCCAAGAAGTCATTGCCAAATTCAATGTCATGAAGCTTTTCACCTATGTTTTCTTCTAGTTTTAAGTATTATGTTTACATCTTTAACCAATTGAGTTAATTTTTGTATATGGTATAAAGTAACTAAAAAAATTCTTTTGCATGTGGGTATTGTTTTCCTGGCAACATTTTTTGAAGAGACTGTCCCTTCCCTATCATGTAGTCTTGGCACCCTTATTGAAGATCATCTGCCCACATACATGAGGGTTTATTTCTTGGCTCTCCATTCTATTCCACTGATCTTTGTGTTTATGCAAGTACAATGCTGTTTTGATTATTGTAGCTCTGTAATACATTGAGCCATGACTAAGTACATGATTTTAAGTTTTTGAGTCACTTTAATTCTGTCTGGTGTATACAGCATAGAGTTGCATTTTACTTTATAAGCCAATCTGGAGATTTTTTTCTTTAAATAGATGAATCAAGGCCATTCACATTCTTTGGTTAAGTCTGATATTTGGGTCCAATTGTCATTTGTTTTCTTATATTTACTGTGTATATCATATGTTGACTGTATTTCTTTATTGTTCCTTTGTAGTTTTTATTTCCTTGGATAGAAAAAAATGGAAGGTTTTCTAGAAGTATATATATATACTATATATAAAGCTGGCCGTAGACACCTTTGTCCTAACTTTACATTCTACAGTTTGATTTGCCGGGTTTAAATGATACCTTTAACTCCTACCTATTACTTAAAAGACAGTCAAAGAGTTTCTTTTACTTTGTCCCTTTTTTTCCTCTTATTTTAAAAATTTCATTATTTCTGTCAAAATATATCATTTCTACCCAATATTCTTCTACCCCTTGTATTATTCTTGGGTCTACAAGTTACAGTATATTTAGCACCCTAATTTACAGTTTTCCCAGTCATCACTTAATTGGACGAAATTAATTCTTTCACAGATTTCTCAGGAAGCACTCTTGATTATAGCATTACCTGGGGTTCCTGTGTACTTAAAAACTTTGCTTTGACTCCTAAAGTACAGGCTGGCTGAATATAAAATCCTGGCTCATACTTTTCCATATCTTGAAAATATTCTTATTTATCTTAGCATGTTGTTGTTGAGAATTCTAACAACCTGATTTGACTCTTTTTGTCTAGACACCCTGGGGATTTTGTTTTCCTCTTTATATTTAAAGTCTAATGCTTTTACTAAGATATGTCTTGGAATTGACAAATCTGGATCCACTTCCACTCAGACATTATTCATTTCTGGAAACTCTTCTTGAATTATAGGTTTAAATATTAGTTCTGTTCCATTATTTTTCTTCTTCAGGGACTTCCAATTATTCATACATTGGCTCTTCTTTGTGTGGCCTCTATGTTGAACTCTTTCTCTGTGATCCTTTTCACTTATTTAAAAAATTTTCACTCTGGCCTTTCATACTTTTAATTATCTTTCATACACTTTCAGTTGAACCTGTTCTCCCTCAAGGACCTTGTAATCTCCAAGATGACTTTGTCTTTATTCCTCAGATTCTGAATTCATTCAACTCTTGTTTTCTCCCTTCCTGCTTTGTTTTTGGTCTACTTCTGTTCTAGGTTTTGTAGTTTATCACTTGAGGTGTTTTCTCATATCTGCAAGTTTTCCAAAGGTATTTATTCCTTTTGGAATGTGTCAGTTTTCTTTTGTTCAGTTTCATTTTGGGTGTTAATTTTCATCAGCTGAAATATATTTTTTTAATTTTATAGCTTTGTATGAATGTCAACTGCTGTTTTCTGTTCACTTTGAGTTCTTAAAACTTTTGAAGTTCAAACTTACAAAAAGTTTCTTTCCTTTTCTTCTGTAGACTTCATACGACCAGTTATGTTGTAGAAGGTCCCTCAATTTAAATTGGCCTGATGCTTCCTTATAATTAGATCCAGGTTGTGCTTTTTGGGTTTGTTTTTACAAAAATGGCACAAAAGGGGGGCCACTGAGGGTGGCTCAGTTGGTTAAGCGTCTGACTCTTGATATCAGCTCAGGTTGTGGTCTCAGGGTCCTGGGATCAAGCCCACATCAGGCTCTGCGCTCAGCGCGGAGTCTGCTTACCCCCCCCCCGCCCCCGCTCGCTCTAAAAAATGAATAAAATCTTTAAAAAAACAAACCAAAAAATCCAAGAATGCCACAAAGGTGATGCTTTGCTCTTAGTAGTTATGATCCATGATGGTGGTCTGTCCCATTACTAGTAATGCTAATTGTGCTTGGATAAGGTGATACCTACCTGGTTCCTTCACTGTAAAGTTACTGTTTTTCCCCTTTCTAACTAGTATTTTATTTTATGGAAAGATACTTTGAGACTATACGCTTTCCCTTACAAACTCACCTGCCAGTTTTAGCACCCAAAGATGATGACTGCCTAGATCAGTTATTACTGCAGTGGCTGCCAAATAGTGACTTTCTAATTTTGTCATTCTTCCTGTTTCATAGGTCGCTATTATTCTAACAGAGAGCTTTTCCTTCATGGATTTATTCATGGTGATACAAACTGAGTACACAGAATGTATAATACATGCTCCTAAATCTTGAGAGATACCTTTGAAATATTTATGTAGAAAGGTCATGATGTCTGTAGCTTATCCTCGAATGCTTCAGCAAAATAACAGCAATAATACACACACAATCAGGAGTGTCAAGTCAAATGTGACAAATGTTAATTATTCAATCTAATTGGACAGTATATGGAAGATCATTGTACTGTTTTGCAACTTTTTTGTGGATCTGACTTTTTTCAAAATATAAGGCCTATATACAAGCAGTTTTGAGACACACTGCCAAAACCTTCACAGATATTTGAAAAAAAATTAAAGTCAGCCTATAGTTTTAATTTACCAGCATTTGAATATATTCAAATTTTATTACCATTGTCTGTAGACATTTAACACTAGCATCTGTGCAACAGTCCTCTGAGGCAGAGAGCACACCACACAAATCTTACATACCAAGATAACAGTACCATGTTCGACAAGACTGTTTCATGATTAAGTAAACCAAGCTTGACAAAGCAGCTGACTCATGATGAATGATTCCAGTTTTAGGACATAAGTGAACTGATCACATAAGGAACATTAAAATAATATTAAAATGTTACAGAGACTTTAAAAAGTTTAGAATTTTTCCCTAAGACTATATATAGGCAGGTTCACATAATAGAAACCTGTCCATTACAGCACTCTGAGGTTTTAGCAAAGCATACGTTATAGACATATTTGCCATACAGTGCAATTTTATTGTGTAAGACATGAATAATAGTGCACTTAAATCCAAGAGTCACATTCAAATATATCAAGAATACAATCCAAATACCTGGCTATTGAAGAAATACATACTCTTTTTTTATATAACTACATTGTGCAAGTACATTTTTAGTGTAGATGGTAATAATCTATAAGGATTCTAAGCAACACAACTCGGTGTACTTGTGTAGAATAATCCACGTCTTCAAAGATATGTGCATTTTAAAAGTGAAGGAAATGGAAAATGTCTTGGGCAGAGACACAGGCAGTGTTGCACAAGTTGTTTTTATTACAAATTACCAATACAGTTAATCTGTATACTCACAGGTGGTTAAAACAGAATGGTTCTAAACATCAGGAAGCTCTCATCGGGAATTATTTTTTAGGACAATGTAGTGTCTACAGCGAGCCCCACTATCTTTCACTGAATTAAGCACAAACTACAGTTCCACAACGAGTTCAAAAATAGGACTTTCTTAAGGGGAATTTAGATAAGAAGTTCAAACCTTCCAGAACCTCATCCTACAGTTTCATAGGGTCTCATCTGAGCTACTGGTTTAAAGGAAGAAGATGCTGTGGACATGATATAAAGACTGAGTGATGGGAGAAATAGTTTACTTAAGAAAAAAAATCAGAAAACTGATACGATAAGAAAATTAGCACTTCGTATCATCTGAGAATAAATATTAATGGAGAAATCAGTCCAGAAAAAAATATGTTTGAAAAAACAGAAATGTTTTTTGTTAAGATGGTGAATTACATAAAAATACTATCTGGTAATAACTTAGGGTATCAGCTCTGGAGGGGGAAAAGATCTAACCCACATTAAAGAATAATAAATAACTAATCTATGTTGTCTTGAGGTATAATAAACCTGTACCAGATGTACTGAATGATTTCATTCTCTGGGAAGTTTCAAAGCTGCCAGAACAGGGGCAAATTCTAAAATTTGCCCTTTTTTTGGTCCAGGAAATAACTTTCTCATAAAAGGTGCTCATGATAACCTCTTGTAGTTACCAAAATTTTGCCTCAGGTTGGGGTCTGATAGTAAGTGAACCAGATGAACTGGTTAAGACTGCCAATTAAAATAGCTAATTCTGAAACCAGATTAACCACAAGAGTCACATCTCTACTAAGCAGATTTTAAATTTTTTAAAAATTATTTTTATTTATTTATTTATTTATTTATTTATTTATTTATTTGCGGGAGAGAGATAGCATGAGCAGCAGGGAGAGGGAGAAGCAGGTTCCCCGCTGAGCAGGGAGCCTGACATGGGGCTCGATCCCAGGACCCTGGGATCATGACCTGAGCCACCCAGGCACCCCGCAGATTTTTTTTTTTTAAGTACAGCAAAACGTTCCTTCTATTTTTCACTTCAAGAGACAAACTACTGATCAGATCTTTCCCATGATACTGATTTTTTAATTTAATATAAATACTCAAAAACTAAAATATCACTAAATTTCATCCTTTAAAATGAAAAGTAATGACATGTCACCTCTGTAAATCAGGCCTCAGAGTTCAAAGAAAAGCTTTTAAATTACCCATATGGGATCTGAAATGACTATTGTCTTCCAAAGTTTTCCCAAAAATCACTTTAAAATCTTGTTTCAAAGGCCTAATTTTTCTCAGAAACAAAATATATTTATAGGTTGTTTTAATTCTACTAGATTTTATAACTTTCTGCTGTTTTCTTTCCATTTAATAAAACCAGAATGAAAAATTTTGACCAATTACTGAAAAGTCTTACCACCCAAAAAGTTTCAAAATCTTAATATAATCAACCAACTATGTTCTTGTGGTTTCTAAAAAAAAATTGTTAATTTAAAATCTAAGGATCCTTGTACTGCTGATAGAAGACTGTAGCAATCTTTTGTATTTTTAGAATATTCTCTGTAGGACCTACTTTTGCATCCCCAAAATGTAAACCAGCCTTTACTATAAATGAATACATAAGATGCTTAATATATATAAGCTTGATTTTATCTCACTTGGTTATTATTGGCTCCTACGGGGTAATTCGCTTGCTCACTAATTCTGCCACCACTCTCTTCATTCAAGTTTTTAAAGCCACATTTATCAAAGATGATTCTCCAAACTTAATGTTTAACAAGTATCTTCTCATGAGTATATCCACTGTATGTATTCTTCTTATCCAAGGAATGGGTAACTTCATAATATTACTAAAATCCCTCTTTAAATTATATTGATAATGCACCTCTGACACAGTTCTTGAGTTTGGGAAAACCCTAATATTTGCATTATTAGATGTCCCCTTTGAAAATACACTGATATCAAAGTTTGTTTTTTATGACCTATAAACAGAACTGAGGTTTGCACAATCCCTAATTATAAATTAATACTAAAATGCAAACTTGTCCAAATAGCTTAAGATCACTGCCTCAATAAAAGAAAGAAAAAGAAACACTATGCTATTATCGGACTATGTCTCACACATAAAACGTTCATCAGGAAGACAGGTATAAATTGATGGCATACACTTTCTCCATGACCAAGCCTAATAAAAGCTCCCACCCACAGAAGCCCTATGGCTAATCAGTGTCACCAGTGGGAGTCGCTTCTAAAGAATCACTAAAAACAACAACAAAACAAAACTCTAAATGGTTTTCCTTATGGGTCCATTAACTGAGAAGAGCTCCTTCAGATCTACTCTTGAGACAAAAACAGGAGCAAACAAAAAGATCAGCTGCATGAACAAACACAGCAAGTAATTTTAAGGGGTGATAAAAAAGCTGGAGTATTTCCTCTTTTAAAAGATTAATATAAACATTTCACAGAACATGGAGATATTGATAGCAAGATCTCCTTTGCTCCTTGCTGTAGCCTTTTTGTGAGGGCTTTAATGCCTGAAGACTCATGACTATAGCCAAGAAAATAAGTCGAGAATAAATCTGAGCTTAGAGGAGAAGGCAGGCAAATATACCAAAGGAGAGTTCTGATATTTGTTGCTGTTGTCCAAGCCTTTTGCTACCAGTCCAAGGAAACAGAAAAAAGATGAAGTTTGGGAAACTGGAGATAGAAAGTATTTGCTGTTTTCTAAGGCGTCTGAATGTGGCCATTGATTATGCTAGACTAGATATTTTTTAAAATTATATTTTTAGCTCAATACATAGCTCTAAAGCAGCGTTCAGTTTTGGTGTGCTTTACACTGAAATGGTTATATACAGAGGGGGTGGAAATGTTATTAATCATTTACTCTTCAACTATCCTTTTAATGGAAAACTAGAATTGACAGTATTTATTAAAATGAACAGTGCCACAAAACAGAAATGTATATAGAAAGCACTGAACCACAAACTTTTACAGTAGCAGGAATAAACTAGCATAGCATAAATACAGTTATAACATTGAAACATTTCAATCTGTTTCTGCAGTTTAAAACATAGCTGTGTCATGTTCATCAACTTTCACCTCCACTTCAATTAGATTTGCCTAACATATAATGAACAAATCAGCAGTCAAGATAAATTTTCAAAAGGCTCAAGCCAACGTGAAAGGTTTAAGCTTAGTATTAGTAAACTCTCAGAATACTTAAAAATAAAACAAAACACAATAAAACTTAACACACATACATACATGAAACAGTGCAGTAAGAACTTCAGACAAGGGCAGTGCACTTCTGGTTTAAGGAAACCATAGTTGTAGCTTAATTATAACAAACGTCTATCCTAAATAATGGTTTAATGGGATATCCAGCATTTGATATGCATTTAATATGTATGGTCAAAAAACCTGAAAAACCAATTCAACAGTAACGATACCATATCAGTAACAAATTCCTACTTTATTTCTATATTGCACATACTTTTACTGTCTACTGTTAAAATTTACTTCTTAATCTAAATATCAAAGGATTATACCTATAACCCTTGTAAAAATATTTACCTTGAATAAATATTCAGATTTTCCTTTCTTAACAAACCAGAATGAGAATGAATTCAGCTTTGTTAATCCAAAGCTATTTTAAAGAGAAGGGCAAAGGTATTGGAAACAGCATGTTAATCACAAAATTCTTGGTTTAACAACCATTTCAGTTTTGAAAAATATTTCTGTGTTTGGAGTGTTTAAAGTCTGATCTTTTTTAAAACTAACACATATTCCCTAAAGAGATTAATCATATCCTTGACTGGTCTGGAGCACTGTTTGGAAAGTAGACACAGAAAAAAATTTAGATTAAATGGCATATAACACAAATGGCATTAAATAGGTCACCTGTTTCACATAAAATAAAATGACTAGCACCTCCTTTCTGCTCCCAAAGTAAAAAGGCCTAAAAGGCCACATGAAACATGAGTAATTACAGTAAGTTTCATTCGTAAAGTATTGAGAAATCCACTACATTAGAGGGTTCTCACATCTAAAGCCTTAGGTTCAAGGCTACTGTGTAAAAGTGAACTGAAGGGCCAAAGGAGAGAGACAGATGGGATTCAGTTCCAGGAAGGTCCTTATTTATGTAGGTTGTAGGGAGATTTTTCAGGGACTCTCCTGCATCCCATCCTCAGTTTCTAGTTCTGCCAACTGCCTCCTAAGTACATTTACTTTTGCTTGTAATTCCTTGTTATATTCAATGATGTTAACCATTTCTTCATATGCTTCATCCAAATACTTGGAGGATCTGTTCCAACGGAGGAAAATACCTATTGAATCCAGGAAAGGAAGACAGAAGGCAAAAAGATACATACAATGGATTAACATTATTCCATCATTATACATTCTTTTTTCTTTTTCTTACAATTCACATCTATGTTTTATTATACTCTGGAAGAAGCAGGAATCCTGAAGTACTGAAAGTGTAACTAAATACACTAAAACATCACTATTTCTATGTACATAATCATTCATTCTTCAACCTCCCCCCAACAAAATTATGAAATGGATTAAAACATTATTCTCTGATATATCCAGGATTATAAATAAGCTGGTAACTTACAATGCCATAAATTTTCCAGTTTCACAATACAGTGAATTACAGAATTTCAATTACAGAACTTTACTCAGAACCACAGGACCTCATACATGTGTAAAATCACTTTCACTAGAAAAGTGAGAGTTAGAGCAACTGCTGAACCATACATTGTTATTTAAAACCCTAAACTTCCCAACAAACAAAAGCTTAGGACCAGATGGCTTCACAGGTGAAATCTACCGAACATTTAGAGAAGAGTTAATACTTATTCTTCTCAAACTATTCCAAAAAGTTGAAGGGGAAGGAATGTTTCCAAACTCATTCCATGAGGCCACCATTACCCTGATACCAAAACCAAACAAACACACACAAAACAAGAAAATTATAGGCCAACAGCCCTGATAAACATAGATGCAAAAATCCTGAACAAAGTATCAGCAAAGTGAATTCAACAATACATGAAAAGCATCATATACCATGATCAAGCAAGATTCATTCTAGGGATGCCGGGATGGTTCAATAGGCACAAGTCAATCAACACAACATGCCACATTAACAAAAAGAAGGATAAAATCATGTGATCATCTCAACAGATGCAGACAAAGCATATGATAAAATTCAACATTCATTTATGATTAAAAACTCACAACAAACTAAGTATAGAGGCCATATATGACAAACCAACAGCTAACATACACAACAGTGAAAACCTGAAAGCTTTTCCTCTAGATCACAAACAAGACAAAGAGGCCTACTCTTACTAATACTTTTACTCAACACAGTATCAGAGATCCTAGCCCAGAAATCAGACAAGAAAAAGAAATAAAAGGCTCCCAAATAGGAAAAGAAGCAACACTGCCACTATCTGCAGATGACATAATACTATATATAAAAAATCCTGAAGACTCCACCAAAAAACTACTGAGACTAATAAATTCAGTAAGGTTGAAGAATACAAAATTAATACACATAAATTCACATTTTTATATAATAACCATGAACTATCAGAGAAATTAAGAAAAACAATCCCATTTATAATTGCATAAAAAATACCTAGGGATAAGAGGAAGATCTTTCACTAAAGAAGTAAAAGACCTGTACTCTGAAAACTATAAGACATTGATAAAAGAAACTGAAATAGCACAAATAAATGGGAAGATATACCATACTCATGGATTGGAAGACTATTGTAAAATGCCCATGCTACCCAAAGCATCTACAGATTCAATGCAATCCCTATCAAAAGACATTTTTCACAGAAATAGAACAAATAATCCTACAATCTGTATGAAACCACAAAAGACCCCAAATAGCTAAAGCAATCTTGAGAAAAGAACAAAGCTGGAGGTATCACCTTCCCTGATTTCAAGATATACTACAAAGCTACAGTGACCAAAACACTATGTTAACAGCACAAAAACAGACACACAGACCAACAAAACAGAATAGAGTCCAGAAATAAACCCACACTTAAGACAGTCAATTAATCTTCAACAAAGAAGGCAAGAATATATAGTGGGGGAAAAGATAGTCTCTTCAATAAATGATGCTGGGATAACTGGACAGGTACATGCAAAACAATGTACTGGACCACTTTCTTACATCATATACAAAAGTAAATTCAAAATGGATTAAAGATTTAAATGTAAGAACAGAAACGATAAAACACCTAGAAGAAAGCATAGGCAGTATCTCTTTGACATCAGTTTTAGCAGTAATTTTTTGGATATGTCTCGTCAGGCAAAGGCTAACAAAAGCAAAAATGAACAAATGGGACCACAACAGACTAAAAAGCTTTTGCACAATGAAGGAAACCATCAACAAAAGGCAACCTACTGAATGGGAGAAGATATTTTGAAATGATATAACTGATAAAGAGTTAATATAAAAAATATAAAAGAATCACTTAACTCAATATCAAAAAAACCAATCCAATTAAAAAATAGGTACATGACTTGAATAGAAATTTCTCCAAAGAAGACATATAGCTGGCCAAGAGACACAGAATAAGATGCTCAACATCACAAATTATCAGGGTAAAATGCAAATCAAAACCACATGAGCTATTAGCTCACACCTGTCAGAATGACTAGTATCAAAAAGACAAGAAATAACAGCCATTGGCAAGGATGCAGAGAAAAGGGAACCCTCATGCATTGTAGGTGGGAATGCAAAATTGTGTAGCCACTACGGAAAACAGTATGGAGGTTCCTCAGAATATTAAAAATAGACTACTATAGGATCTAGCATTTCCACTTCTGGGTATTTATCCAAAGAAAATGAACACACAAATTCAAAAAGACATATGCCCCCCTATGTTAACTGCAGCATTATTTATGATAGCCAAGGTATGGAAGCAACCTAAGTGTCCATCAACAGATGAATGGATAAAGAAGATGTAGTATAGATACACCACAATGGAATACTACCCAGCCATAAAAAAGAATGACATCTTCCTATTTGCAACAATATAGATGGGCCCAGAGGGTACCATGCCAAGTGAAATAAGTCAGGTGGAGAATTATAAATCCCATATAATTTCACTTAAATGTGGAATCTAAAAAACAAAAACAAAACAAAACAAACAAACAAAAGAAAACAGAAACACAGATACAGAGAACAATTTGATGGTTGCTACAGGGGAGGGAGATGGGGTGATGGACAAAACAGGGAAAGGGGATTAAAAGGCACAAACTTCTAGTTATAAATAAGACATGGGGATGCAATGTATAGCTTAGGGAACATAGTTAATAACAGTGTAACAACTTTGTATGGTGACAGGCTGTAGCTAGACTTACCATGGTGATCACTTTGTAATGTATGTAAATGTTGAATCACTATGCTGTACACCTGAAACTAATATATGTCAACTACACTTCAATTAAGGAAAATAATAAAAAGCCTAAACTTCAGTGCGCTCTCTCCCTGTCTCTTAAGAGGTAGTCTTCCAATTCTACAGGCACATCCTTCTTTTCCCAATAACTACCCTTTTTTTATAGACTAAAAGGAAACATTTCCTCATCTGCATAGATCTACATTAGCTCTATCATCCCAATATCATGGCTTAAAGACATTCAAATAAGGAGGTACAAAAACTTTCCAGGCAGCAGTATTGTCAGTAGCTGGTAAGTTCACAAAGGTTTTATGATTCTTTAAAACACTTTCTATAAACCAAACTGCCAGAACCCTAAAGCTACTCTCTATCAGAAAGGGAAAACAGAAACATAGCTTAAAGAATGGACTTTGTTGATTTTTCCATTATATGAGCCTGTATTTAAAATCCTGTTCTTCAATTCAGGAATTACTTAATACTAATGGCTAACTATGATGTAAATATAAACAGAAGAGAGACATTTTAAGCTCATTATACAACCCATATACCCACTATGAGAAGATTTTACCTCACACAGAATTTCTTCCATTTCTAAGCTGGGGCACTAAACACATATGGAAACTCTGTTCTTAATGGAATGGTAGGAATTCATTCATGTAACAACAAGATTTCCTCCAATCACTTCATCTCTAAACTCTCAATGAAGTTTGGTAAAAAACTAGTTAAATCGTCCATTAGGCCATTCAACTCCAAATCTGGCTTTTCTCCCAAGTAGCTAGTCTCTTACTTCAGTTACTAAACATGACAGTGGCTTCTAGGTAAACTGTCCCAGAAATCTTTAACAAAAAGTTTGGCTGTAATCTCTCATTTAAGAGATCACTTATCCTGTACCAGGGACTGTCTACAACAATGAAGAAAGTAAGCAAAGAGAAGTTCTGAGCAGCCAAAAATTCCCAAAGCACTAAAGCTCAGACTCTGAGAACCTGGAGACTATCTGAGGCCACTTTCCCACAATTCTAACTTGCGGACACCTAAACAGATAAGATTAGAAGCATAAACTGAGGAGGAAGGAAGCAGCTAATGACAGATATGCCAAGAGGAATGAGACGTGAGAGCTGACATCCAAGAAGTGACAGAAACAGACTTAGTCTCAAACTGAGAGAGCAAAGCAATCTGAGGCCCTTTTATAGATAAAGGGCAGTTTCCCACACATGAACTGCCCTTGTGGGCATAACATATTAAAATGTGGTATAATAACTGACATTTATGGTAATTCAGTTCAATTACCAAACAGGTAGCATTCCTTGTGTGTAGGTTTTGTGCCATTTAATACAGATGAGGGGCGCCTGGGTGGCTCAGTCAGTTAAGCGTCCGACTCTTGGTTTAGGCTCAGATCATGATCTTGGGGTCATGAGATCAAGTGCCTCATTGGGCTCAGTGCAAGAGTGTGCTTGAGATTCTCTCTCTCCCTCTCCCTTTGCCACCCGGCCATGCTCTCTCTCAAATAAATAAATAAATATTTTAAAAAAATACAAAAATGAATAAAGATGTACTTAATACCTTCAAAATGATTAAAAAGAAATGGCATTTTGTACTCTTTGTTTAAGGGATGGCTAATATAGTTTAGACAGATTTTGGTTAGATTTTTAAAGACAAGCTTTGGTATTTATGGAGATAAATTTCAGGAGTCTGAAAAATTTATGTAGGTTAAATACCTTCTTTAGAATGAATTGGAAAATTAAGTATGGATTATTGTTCCACATGAACAATGAGGTAAGTGCATCACTGCACTGATAGCATTATGTTTGTTTATAGAACCTTACTAGAATGACTAGTTCATTAACCCTTCAGTAGCATTTAACAGAGGAACCTTTCCCAATGGCTGCTTAATAAAGGAAACAGAAACCATTTCCTTGGAGCTTACAATTTATTCCTATCCCAACTATCTACCAACTTTCTTACACAAAAAGTAATGTACTTTCCCTCATACCCATTAGAATGGCCACTACCAAAGGGGGGAAAAATCCGAAAATAACAAGTGTTGGCAAGGATGTGGAGAAATTGGAACCCTTGTGCACTGTTGGTGGAACTGTAAAATGGTGCAACTGTTATGGAAAATGGTATGGTAGTTCCTCAAAAATTAAACAGAATTATCATATGATCCAGCAATTCCACTCCTGGGTACATACCCAAAAGAATCAAAAGCAGTGTCTTGAAGAGATAACTGTGCACCTGTGTGCACCCATTCATACACTGTGCATCAGTGTATGAATGGGTAAACAAAATGTGGTAAACACATACGATGGAAAACTATTCAACCTTAGACATTGTGACACAGGCTACGATATGGATGTATCTTGAGGACATTATGTTAAGTGAAAGAAGTCATTCACAAAAAGACAAATACTGTATGATCCCACTCATACGAGGTATCTAGAGTTGTCGAACTCATAGACACAGAAAGCAGAATGGTAGTTACCAGGGGCAATGGGAAGTTGTTTAGTAAGTATAGAGTCAGATTTGCAAGAAGAAAAGTTCTGGAGACCTGTTTTGCGACAATAGGAATATACTTGACAAGAATGAACTGTATACCTAAACATGGTTAAGTTGGTAAATTTGTAATCACGATTAAAAATAGTAATGTATCTTCCCACCTAGGGAAAATACCCAATATAAACAGCAGTATCCACTGAATAATCACTGTTCACTTCTGAAATGGGGACTGAACAAAAGAAGTGTGACTAGATAACGGATGTGAAGGAGAGAACCATGCCCACACTGCGAAAAAAACAGCAGTCACACACAGGTCTGAGGGTCAGGTCCACTCACCAGCTTCAAATACCAACAACAGCAAGTACTCAGAGGCAGTTCAGAGAGGGTCCTTGACTACTGATAAAAAGTCTGCAAAGGATGCAGAGCTTACCTTCCCATAGCTGAAGACTCTGTGGAGCAACTGAAGGCCAGATGACAAGATTGTTGGCTTCAAAGAGAGGATTGGTGAACTTCCTCAGTTCACTGGGCCGATTGACCCAGGACCACAGAGACATCGTTTTCTGCTGCAGCTTCAACTTACATCTGATTAAGGAAGAAAACTGCATTAAAGCAATTCAATGATAACAACCACTATTAAATGCTCCTCCCAAGAGGACAGTTTCTTCTCTCTCTGTGTTAGAAGGCAGAACACAAAACTTTTAACAGACGACTAAAATAGCGTAAAATAAAAATATTTGTCAGAAAATTCAACCAGCATTATAACTCAATAACAGCAAAACTATTTCACAGGCTTTCAAGGCCAACCAGAAGGATAAAACCAGAATCTGGTGTTAAACATTAACCCAGAGAACAGACCATTACTATATGCAAAATCCTTTATTGTATCTGGCACTGTATTTTATCTTATTTTTTAAAGATTTTATTTATTTATTTGATAGAGAGAGAGAGCGTGTGAACACAAGCATGGGGTGTGGCAGAGGAAGAGGGAGAAGCAGACTCCATGCTGAGCAGGAAGCTTGACATGGGTCTTGATCCCAGGACCCTGGGATCATGACCTGAGCCGAAGGCAGACATTACTTAACTGACTGAGCCACCCAGGTGCCCTGGCACTGTATTTTAATTTAAAATAGCTAAATATAAAAATAACTTTCTTTTTTGTTTTAGAAAAGTCTAGAATGCAAAGAACAGATTACAGACATATTAAAAATAGAGGTTGAGTCAAATCTCAAAGCCTAAAATTTTTTAGAGACTTAGCTTTTAGGACAAACAAATTACATGTACATAAAATGCAGATGGACTGTCAAAGATTAAAAATGAATATGTAGGGCGCCTGGGTGGCTCAGTTGGTTGGGCGACTGCCTTCGGCTCAGGTCATGATCCTGGAGTCCCAGGATCGAGTCCCACATCGGGCTCCCTGCTCGGCAGGGAGTCTGCTTCTCCCTCTGACTCTCCCCCCTCTCATGTGCTCTCTCTCTCTCATTCTCTCTCTCAAATAAATAAATAAAATCTTTAAAAAAAAAAAAAAATGAATATGTATCTTGATGTAAATACAGATTCAATCTACATTTATATACAATGAACGGCCTTCACAATAACCCTGAAATTCTGTAACACTCTTTTATCATAGAATAAACTCACAGGGATAGAACATGAACTGATACATTTTGGAAAAAATAAATTTTAACAAGAACTGAAAGATAATTTGTGGTAAGCCTTACATTAACCAAAAAGATAACATATTCAATTTTCATAGGCTTCTACTCAAGTTGAAGTTTTGCTATAAAATTGGTTTTGTCTCTGAAACTACTTATTAGTTAATTATGTGCACCCTTATGTTAGCAATAAAAAGAATCCACATAATCACAGAACTCCCATGTATACTGCAATTTAATTGCTAGGATAGCAAGTCCTATACTATGTCCCCAGGAACCAGGCATGGCGAGGACAGGAAACCACTGTACCCACTGCTCCTGCAGTAAGTGCTTTGGCCCTGCTCCCCACACCTATGGCTAGCCAGTCACTGAACTTTTTTCCACAGGAGCCCAACCCATACAGCTTCAGAATCCTTCTCAATCAGCCCTACTCATAGGATCTACCAAATGGCAATCAGAATGGGAGATAAAATGCATTTGTGATCCCTTTATTAAAGGCCAGTTCTGGGGGCTGGGGGATATTAGTAAGAAGTCCATAGTCAAACGTATTATTTAAATGGTGAAATAAAGTTATATATGTTGCTTTACTGAAGAGTGTCTTAAAGTCTTTAACAATTACTTTGTGACTTTTTGAGAGGGGACTACATTATACCACATTACCCAAATTTAACCAAGGTAAATCACCAATTCTCCCCCTCCCCCATAAGAGTATAGTCTAGGGGTTAAGTCGAACATGCCTTAAGAAATGGCAGGATTCGGAGTGCCTGGGTGGCTCAGTCGGTTAAGCATCCAACTTTTGATTTCAGCTCAGGTCATGATCTCACGGTCATGAGATGAAAATCCACATCAGGCTCTATGCTAAGTGCAGAGCCTGCTTAAGTTTCTCTCTCCTCCTCTCCCTCTGCCTCTCCCCCCAGCTCCCGTGTGTGTGTGTGTGTGTGTGTACGCATGCATGACCCCCAATTTTCTCTAAAAAAAAAAAAAAGAAAAGAAATGGCAGGACAAGAACTAGATTTCTAACATATTTAAGTGCCATGAAACATTGCCTTTGTGATGATTATTTGTATGTAATCTTTTTTTAAATTTAGATTCAATTAGCCAACATGTGGTATATCATTAGTTTCAGATGTAGTGTTCAGTAATTCATCAGTTGCATATAACCCCCAGTGCTCATATCACTGTATATAATCTTTACTCTCCTAAAAAACAAACAAAAAAAAAACCAAAACCAAAATATAACAGCAAAGCCTTGTTGACATATACAACTTTGTTTTGTTCAGCATTTTAAAAGCATATCTAACCATTGGTGTAATACCTTTTAACACTGCTTGGTATTAGTATCTATCAAAGAAACTGTAAATATGCTTCATTTCACATGCTGACTCCCAACTGCTAAAGGCTACCAATTATCTTTCCTTTTTTAAAGCATCAGATGACATAGAACATGAAATACTTGCTGTCACATTCAGTAGAATCAATGTGCCAGCCAGAGTAATACTGTGGTTCTGTGTCAAAATGCCATCAGTGGTTAAGTTCCAGGCTTGTGGCTAAGCAGGTGATAGAAGATTCAAGGAAGAATGAATGAATGAACTGACATTTTTAAAATGCCTATTATGTGACAGGTATTAGGCTAGTTTTCACATGTGTGTCATTTGATCCTCACTGTAACCCAGTGTGGCAGAGATTAATTTTTGCCTTTAACATGAGCAGAAATAGATTCAGAGAAGTCATATGGCTAGTAAGTGGCAATAGTAGAGATTCAAACTCAAATCTTCTAATTTCAAGTCTTGAATATTTTCCATGAAAGTACACTGGAGAGAATGAGGAAGGAGCTGATGACAGTAAAAAGGAAGGTACCTAAAGTTTCTCAGAGCATAGTTTAAAATGTTGCATGTAGGTGTGGGACTTCTGGAATGGTAGGGTAAGGACCTCTGTATATCTTCTCCAAAAAGTAATGAAAACAGGGGCAAAAACAGTCAAAATAAATACTTTAACGACTCTGGAAATTAACAAAAGGTTTGTGACAATCTGAGGAACACTCATTCAAGAAAAACTAATGAACCTCTGAAAGAACAGGATTCGGAGCATTTTAACTTGGCCAATGCCAACACCCTTTCCCCAGCTCTGCACTATCACTGCAAACCAGCAGCCCTGTCGCCACTGGAGGGGCAGACCAGCTTTGGAGCTCCTCAAAAAATACCACCCCCAGAGCACTGTCACGATTTGATGTGTCTGGCAGCTCCCTGGTAAAGGCTCCTTGGTAGAGTCTTGTAGTTATTTGACAGGACTCACAGTTTGAGGTTCTCAGAGGGAAAAGCCCTATTCCCCAGGGTATTTGTCAAAAACAATGAGAGGAAACTATTTAACAGCACAGTTGCCTGAGGCTGTCATGCCAGTTGAGGCAAATAAGACCCTAGGAAAAATAAAAGATCAGGGGAATGAGATGTCCCTGGGCAGCAGGGGGTGAGATGGGGCTTTGTAAAGCTCTGACATATTCCTGCGAATTCAAAACGGTATGCACATGCCTAGGAAATGCTTGAGATAGCCCCTATTCTTTCTCCTCTGGCTGAACCTGAGGCCCTGTATAAGCTGAAGGCTAAAACAGAGCTGTGAACTACCTGAGTGTTGAAGTCATGCCTAATACACACATAAGGTCCCTCAGCAAAGGAGGAAAAAGTTATTCATTCAGAAGGTAGAGGATCTAATTTCCAGATTTGCCATATTATCTAAAACATCAGTTTTCAAAAAAAGCAAATTACAACACACACAAAGAAACAGGAATGTGTGGTCCATACTCAGGGGGAAAAAAAGCAGTCAAAAGAAATTGTCCCTTGGAGAGGGAGGACATATTGAACTCACTAGACAAAGACTTTATTTTATTTAGGATTTTTATTTATTTAGTTGGGAGCAAGCAAGAGAGAGAGTGAGCACGAGTAGGGGGAGGGGCAGAAGGAGAGGGAGAAGCAGACTCCCCACTGAGCAGGGAGCACCACTAGGGGGTTGATCCCAGGACCCTGGGATCATGACCTGAGCTGAAGGCAGATGCTTAACCAGCTAAGCCACCCAGGCACCCCACTAGACAAAGACTTTAAATTAGCTATCATAAATGGGTTTGAAGAGCTAAAGAAAAATGCCTGAAAAATTAAAGGAAAGTATGATAACAATGCTATACCAATGGACAATGTCAGTAAAGAAGTAAAAATTTTTAAAAGAACCAAAGAGAAATCCTAATTTGAAAGTATAACTGAAATGAAAAAATGACCATAGGAGCTCAACAGTAGATTTAAGCTGGCAGAAGAAGCAGTGAATTTGAAGATAGGTCAATTGAGATTATTAATTTCTGAAGAAAAGAAAGAAAAATTGAAGAAAATTGAAAAGAATCTCCAAACCTATGGAATACCTCCAAACCTATGGAATATCTCCAAACCTATGGAATACCAACATGCACAATGGGAGTTCCAGAAGGAGAAGAAAAAAGGGCAGAACGAATGTTTGAAAAATAATGTCTGAAAACTTCTCAAATGTGATTCTACACACCCTAGAAGATCAAGGAACTCCAAGTAGGATAAATTCCAAGTGTCCACACTAAGACGCATCAGTGTCAAAAGCCAAAGAAAAAGAGAATTGCAAAACCAGTAAGAGAAAAATGACCCATTACATACAGGGGACCCTCAATGAAAGTAATGGCTCACTTATCAGAAACCATGAGGCCAGAAAGCAGTGGTATGACATATTCAGGGCACCTGGGTGACACAGTTGGCTGTGTCCAACTCTTGGTTCAGCTCAGGTCATGATCTCCAGGTCATGAGATCGAGCCCTGTGTTGGGCTCTGTGCTCAGTGCAAGTCGGCTTAAGATTCTCTCTTTCCCTATGCCTCTGCCCTTCCCCTCCACACTCTCTCTCTCTAAGATAAATAAACTTAAAAAAAAAAAAAGACTATCGATCAAGATGTCTATATCAGCAAAACTATGCTTCAAAAATGAAGAAGACTGATGTCACCAAAAATGGAAGAGTAGGCAGCTCCAAATGCCCATCCCTCCAGAGAAACATTGTAAACACAAGTAGAAACTGTTAGAACCTACTTTGTCAGATTTCTGGGAAATAGAAGTTTACAGCACACAAGCAAATGAAGAATCAAGGAAAAGGAAACTTGAAAAACAATAAAAAAGCTTAATGATATTTTTATTTGCTCTTGCCCTACCCTTACCCTAGCTCATGGAGGTCTTGAAGATGGCAGCCCACGCTCTTAGTATGGGACCCTGGTCCCTGGCTTCAGAGGGAATAAAGCAGTCCTTATTCACAAAGAATTGTGTCTCTCTGTTCTAACTTGTCCAAGGGCTACCTGAAGCACCTGTCTTTGTTATATCTAACTTGGAAATCACCATGGGCAGAAAAGTGGTGGGCATTCCTAGAAAACATAAGGTGAATGGACAACCTGTAGCCATCTGGGGGAAAAGATTATGGTTGAGGGGTACAACAGAGCACCAAAAGCCCAAGGAAAAAGATTCTTTGGAAAAGCAGTGTATTCACAGTTGCCCATGTATACTGAGGAATTAAGAAAGCCATATGCATGCCTAAGGCAGGAAACATGCTCTGAAAAGGCCCAAGAAGATCCCAAGATTTTGGTTTTGGCTGATCTCTAGGCTCAGTGAGGGCCAGTGAGGGCGAAAAGTGAAGGCTGAGGCCTGACTAAGCATTGAAGGAATATTCCAGCATAAAGCCCATCTGTAAAGACTGCAAAAGGACTTTTTTCCTTTGTCTTGAGTGGTTTTTCCTTTCACTTTTCCCTCCCTCTTTTCCTCTCTCTCTTTTGGCTCCAAGTATTCAAGGAAATCACTGTCAAACACTAGCTGAACATAAACTAAAGAACAGATACTTCAGGGTGCCTGGGTGGCTCAGTCGTTAAGCGTCTGCCTTCGGCTCAGGTCATGATCCCAGGGTCCTGGGATTGAGCCCCGCGTCGGGCTCCCTGCTCAGCGGGAAGCCTGCTTCTCCCTCTCCCACTCCCCCTGCTTGTGTTCCTGCTCTTGCTATCTCTCTCTCTGTCAAATAAATAAATAAAATCTTTAAAAAAAAAAAAAAGAACAGATACTTCAGAAACTACACGTGAGAAAAAAATACAGTTTACAAAAGTTTAGAAAAGTCTAAATAAATAGTTACAGCTTATGGCAAGCAATAAATACAAACTCCAAGGAGTGGGAAGAATCTAATTTCCAGAGAGCTACGTTATAACATTTTAAATGTCCAGATTTGGTGGCGCCTGGGTGGCTCAGTCGTTAAGCGTCTGCCTTCGGCTCAGGTCATGATCCCGGAGTCCTGGGATCGAGCCCCGCATCGGGCTCCCTGCTCGGCAGGAAGCCTGCTTCTCCCTCTCCCACTCCCCCTGCTTGTGTTCTCTCTCTCGCTGTGTATCTCTCTCTGTCAAATAAATAAACAAAATCTTTAAAAAAAAAAAAAAAAAAAAAAAAAATAAATGTCCAGATTTAAAATTACAAATGATGCAAAAAAGACCCCTAGAAAGTATGGCCCAGTCATAGAAAAAAAATTAACAGAAACTGTCCCTAAGAAAGCACTGACTTTGCTTTTACTAGATGAAGACTTTAAATCAACAGTCTTAAATATGCTCAGAGCTAAAAAAAACAACCCCAACAAAACAAAACAAAACAAAAACAAAAACTAAGGACAAAGAACTAAAGGAAACAAGGAGAACAAGTCTCAAAACCTAGACTATATCAATAAACAGACAAAATTATAAAATAGTACCAAACAGAAATTCTGGAACTGAGAAGTACAATATCTGAAAAAAACAAAACAAAACAACTCACTAGATGGTTTTAATAACAGATCTGAGCAGGCACAAGAATAAGCAAATCTGAAGACAGGTCAACTTAAATTCCCCATTCTGAGAAGAACAAAAAAAGAATAAAGAAAAATGAACAGAGCCTAAGCAGCTTGTGGGTACCAACATATGCATAATGGGAATCCAAGGAAGAGAAGAGAGAAAGCATGGGAACAAAAGAATATATAAAGAATTAATGGCCAATTGGTCAATTATACCTCAATACAAATAGAAAAAACTGAACACAAAAAGAACCACACACACAAAATTATTAAGGGCTGAAAACTCCCCAAACTTGATAAAAGACATGAATCTACACATTTAGAAGTTCAACAGGCTCCAGGAAGGATAAAGGCAAAGAGACCCATACTGAGACACATTATAATCAAATTTACAAAAGCCAGACAGAGAATCTTGAAAGCAGCAAGAGAGATGCAACTCCTCATGTAGAGGGATCCTACATCATCCTTCTACAACAGATTTCTTATCAGAAACTATGGAGGCCAGAAGGGACAGCAATGACATTTCTCAAGTGCTAAAAGGAAAAAAAAAAACAAAACCAAAACCAAAAACTACCTACCAAGAACTCTACATCTGGGAACACTATTCTTTAAAAATGAAGGAGAAATTAAGACATTCCCAGATAAATAAAAATTGAGGGAGTTCATTGCTAGAAGACTTGCTTTACAAGAGAAATGCAAAAAGGAATCCTTCAAGCTAAAATGAAAGGACACTAGACAGTAACTCAAAGCCGTATGAAGGAATAACTCAGAAAAGATAACTAAAGGTATAAAAGTAAGTTATTACTGTATTTTTGACTTGTAATTCCTCTTTTTATTTCCTACATAATTTAAAAGACAAACATATAAAAATAATAATAAATCCATGTCAATGGGCAAATAAGAATATAATTATATAGAAGAATGTAATTTGTGATAATAACATATAGGGGAGTGGAGCTATGGAAGAGCAAAGTTTTGTATGCCACTGAAGCTGAGTTTGTATTCAAAGTAGATTGTTATAAATTTGGGATATTAGTTGAAATCCATCTGGTAACCAGTAAAAAAAAAAATATATACATAAAATAAGAAGGGAATCATGATAGTACACTATTAAAGTATCAAACATATAGGAAGGCAAGTAATGGAGGAGATGAAGAACAAAAGAGGTATAAGACAAACATAAATCTGGCAAACTGGCAGAAATAGGCCATTCCTTTTCAGTAATCACTTTAAACATAAATGAAGTAAACTCTCCAATCAAAATGCAGAGATTGGCAATGGACTAAAACATGATCCAACTATATACTGTCTACAAAAGATTCACTTTTGATTCAAAGATGCAAACAGATTGAAAATAAAAGGATGAAAAAAGATTTTCCACACAAATATCCATTCCACACCAAGAGAGAGCTGGAATGGATATATTACATCAGATGAAATAAACTTTAGGACAAAAACTCTTACAAGAGACAAAGAAGGATATTTTAAACTGGAATAAAGAGTCAATCCATCAAGAAGATATAATAATTATAAACATATATGTACCTTGCAGCAGAGCCACAAAATACAGGAAGCAAAAATCAACATAACAAAATAGAGAAACAGACAATTCTACAATATAGTTGAGGACTGCAATATCCCACTTTTGATAATGTATCGAACTAGACAGAAGACCAATAAAGAAATACATGACTTGAACAAATGTAAGACAAATCTAGAATACTCTGCTCAACGACAACAGAGTACACATTCTTCTCAAGTGTACATGAAACATTCTTCAGGATAGATCACAGGTTAGGCCACAAAACAAATCTCAATACATTTTAAAAGACTGAAGTCATACAAATATCTTCTCCAACTACAACAGCATGCAGTTAGAAATCAATAACAGAAGAAAAAACACAGATGAATTAAAAATGAAAACACAACATGCTAATACAACGTATGGGGATTCAGTGAAAACAGTGCTCAGATGGAAATTTATAGCAGTAAAAACCTATATTAAAAAAGAAAGATCGGGGAGCCTGAGTGGCTCAGTTGATTAAGCGTTTGCCTTTGGGTCAGGTCATGATCCCAGGGTCCTGGGATCAAGCCCTATATCGGGCTCCCTGATCAGCTGTGGGTCTGCTTCTCCCTCTCCCTCTGGCCCTCAACCCCGCTGCCCCACCCCCACTTGTGCTCTCTCTTACTCACTGTCTCTCTCTCTCAAATAAATAAAATCTTTAAAAAAAAAAAACAACAAAGATCTCACATCAATAACTTTCAAATCAGTAACTTTATACCTTAAGGAACTGGAAAAAGAAGGGCAAACTAAACCAGTGCTAGCAGAAAGAAGGAAAAAATAAGAGGAGAGAGTAGATAGATGAAATAGAAAATAGACAACAGAGAGCATCAGTGAAACCAAAAGTTGGTTCTCTGAAAAGACCAACAAAACTGTCCTTTAGCTAGGATGACAAAGGAAAAAAGAGGAAGCCTTTTGACTGTACCCAATTGAGATTACCAGTTAAGCACCTTTAAAGATCATTATGATAGGTATCTTCTAAATAAACCTATAAACTTGATGGCGTCTGGACTGTGAAAGGAGGCCTGAGGACAGTTTCCAGGGGTAACAGACAAAGCCTGGAGCAGGAGTAGGAAGACCTGTATTACAGCCCTACTACTGGTGACCAACCAGCTGCCTGTCCCTGGTCAAGTCATTTAACTTTTTGGGTATTCCCCTCCCAATCTATAAAATTGGATGGAGGGCAGAGCTGGATTATATGTTAAGGCTTCTTCCAGATGTAAGATTACTATGATCTTATATAAGGAAATTAACACTTAAAATGGTTGCCCAATTTACTCAAAGCTTTTAAATCAGTGTATGGACTAATTTTAATCTAATAAAACAAAGTCTAGGACATGCTCTCACCTAGCATGTGATAGGCTCATAAGAAGAACACACTTCATGTAATTTAATTTATACTAACTGTAACCTCTACCATCTTATAAATAACATTAATGTAGAACCAAATCCTGGTCTCTTTTAGGAACTGACCAAAACAGCTACAAACAGAATGGCCCCCATCCCATGTAAGCAGTATACCCACCTTTCACTTTCATTGTTGCCCAGGAATGTTCCAAACTGTGAGGCATATGCATGCTCAAAGAGCATGATGAGGAAATTCTCATTAAATTCAAAAGAACAAGGAAACTGACGAAGTATCTGCCACACACAGTCCAAGAAGAGAAGAAATACGGGTGACTCCCACTTCTGCTTACTATTACAATAGGCTGACTGTGCACAGCGCTGTTGGAATGGGTGGCCAGCCTAAGACAGAAGATGGAAATGTGACAGTCACAGCCTAGTGAGAGCACATTTATAGCACATTCCATTAACATTATTTCACACAGTTGCAACAAAACTCTTATTAAATGGAACATCATATAATTTGGATGGCTGCTATTTAGATTAATGATTTCTTGGTTTAAAACAATTTTCAGCAGCTGAGGAAAAAAACACAACTTCCAAATATTTAACAAGGCTGTGCAGTTAAGGCATAACCATAAGAACTGCAATTATCCTTGGTGAACTTAAAGTAAAATTTTCTAGGTCTCTATAATTTGTAGCAAAGTCAAAGAATATAAGGTCTTTAGGTACCAAACAAAAGACAGCTATCACCTTTTATCTCTCCAAAGCGTTACAGATTATTGTAAACTACATAAGCCTCACCACTAAATGGAAATAAATATGGAGCTCTCACACACAGATTTTATAAGGTCACTCCTCATACTAAATTTTTAATTACATATGGAAAAGAGTTATTATCATGAAGAAATCTTTATGAATACTTTTATATTGGAGATAAAATTGTCCCTAGTTCCCCTCTTCTCTTGAAAAGAACTGGAAGAGTCTGACCTCTACTGACTAAAGGAAATTTAAGAATCATTCGGATCTCTGGCCCACCCAGAAACTGATTACTGACCTTATCCCAAATCACACCCTTTAGGTATTTCACACACTTGCTTTACCTTTAGGTCCTTATATTACCTCATCTGACAAAGAAAATGCTATGAACATTTTCCAGTGGCTAACGGTATTTTGATACCCATTAATATGGTGATATTTAAGTAAGTAAAATCACAGTCATTTATTTGTTTGCTATGCATCATGAGGAATGTTGCTGAAGAGATTTTTACCAAATATTTGGGATGGTCTGACTTGAACAGAGCTACACGTTAGTCATCAGGCAGGGTAGATAGACATGGCATACATAACAGCATTAACACATAATAAATCTGAATTTTAACTAGAAGGGCCAGAAATGATTTTTCTCCAGAGATAATTCTACTTTCAAAATATATCTAAATGTTTTTCTTAATCACAATTATTTACTAAGTTACACAGTGTATATACATTTATAAGTTAACCTCTGACTTGGGAGGATTTCAATCTATTTTATGAGGCCTTTATTTCAGTTGTCATTCAGCATATGTAATAACACTGCATTATGTCCTAGGGATAAAAGAGAAATTGGGCATGGTTCCCTGACCTCAAAGGAGTCATTTTATTTGGGTCTAGTTTAGGGAACAAGGCATGAAGACAATGGATCGATTTTTAGCTGTGAAGAAGGTTAAGGTCCCAAAGACTTCACGAGAGTAGCGACATGTAGCTATATCTTAAAGCATGAGAAGGATTTCACCTGGCGGGGCAAGAGGACAGAGTGGAGCCCGACAAGCAAAAGGCAGAAAGTGCTAGAGCACGTGCCTTATAATTACAAGTCCTCACACCCTCTTCCTGCCTTGTTTATGTTTTTTATCTCTAGACTGTTCTACATTCTTTGTTATTTCCTCTGTAGGTAACAAAGTACAATTAGTGAGAGTTTGTTGAGGGAATGAAATGCCAAATGAGCAAAATAAGGAAAGAGAGGCACAAAAATTGAGAGGCAGTAAAGATTATAAACGTGTACTGAGAGGAAGAGAGATTAACTGCTCCCAGAAAAGTAAACATACAATTTAAGCATTTTAATCAATCAAAATTTCATACATTCTCTCCACTCCTGCAAACTGGGATCACATCAATTATTAGCATTTCCTGTGCACACCAAGCAGTTTTTCTCACCTGTAGCCACTCTCTTTCTATCAGGGCCTCAAAACCACGGATGGTCCTGCTTCTTGGTTCCAAGATGATCTGGGCCAGGGAGGTAACCTGAAGTGTGGAATCAGTTCCTTCTGTTCCATGGATCAATATGGATGCCCCTTCCCTGATAGAAAAATCCAGAGTACAAATGGGATACTCCCAACACGGTCAATCAACTCTGTTAATAACAAACATTTACTGAGTACAGTATTTCCAACTCTTGCATTCTGCTCCGTCCAGTAGGGTTGAGAGTTGAAATAAGGCACATGAAGAGAGCTTCTCTTAGGAAAGAAAAACTATGGGTTCCAAATTTCACATGGCAAGAACCTCTTTAAGTTATAACAACCTTCACAAAACATTTTAGTTGAATTTTTTCTCCTTTAACAAAACCCAAAAGCAGTCCTTATCACCACAATAGGTGCTTATGTTTTCTGCCTTAATAGTTGATTAAAGCCCTTCTCATCAAACCTAGAAACATACACTTGAAGTTATTTTTCTGTATCTCTCTGACCTTGATTCTACCTTTTCACCATCAGCTGACTATAAGGACGCCTTCATAAACTGTAATGTAATGGATCTAGGAAACAAGACCCGAACCACACTTTCCGAAACATGAAAACAAGAAGAAACATTTATTTTTTTAAGATTTTATTTACCTATTTGACAGAGAGAGACACAGCGAGAGAGAGAACACAAGCAGGGGGAGTGGGAGAGGGAGAAGCAGGCCTCCCGCAGAGTGGAGAGCCCGATGCGGGGCTTGATCCCAGGACGCTGGGAACACGACCTGAGCTGAAGGCAGATGCCTATCAACTGAGCCACCCAGACGCCCCAAGAAGAAACATTTAAAAAAAAAAAAAACAAAAAAAACAAAAAAAACAAGCATAAAACTGTCAATCTAGAAAGTCAGTGGCAATGATACTACTATACCATAATACTTAGAAGGAGTCTGGGACCCCATTATTCTAAAGACAGTAGAAGAAAACACCAAAAACTAAATTAAGTACATCTCCCATACCCTTCTTCCAACTCTCATATTGAAATGACAGTGAAGAAAATATTAAGAAAAAGGAAAATAACCTCACCACTTTCCCATAAGAATTTCAAGTTTGGTTACTGCTATTAATTCTTGTACTTATATCCTTTATGTAGCTATAACAAAAGGTAACTGCTTATTATTTCCACTTTTATTATAAACATTTTCCCATGTTTCCATATCACCTTTAGAAGTATTGTATTAATGGTTATATAATATTCTTAGGTGATCAACTAAAATTTACTTAAATGTCTTAAGAGTTATTTAGGTCATTGCTAATTTTTGTTACACTGTACTTAGCTTTTTGTCTTCTGTGGAATTATTTGAGAGTTCTTAATTTGAAAATAAGACTCCCTGTCATTCACCTAAGGTTAGGTTAACAACCTCATTCTTAGGATGAAATCTTGTGACTAGGTAGCAGAGTATGAGCAAGTACTTTAAGGCTTCTGATGTATACATTGAATCGCTATATCTTAGTTATCTGTGGTATATTTTCAATTTAACTCAATTCATTCAAGGTCTATTCTTACATTTTGAGCAATTAATTACAAAGGCAGATTTTTATGGAGGTATAAGTAATAAGCCAGTATATATCAGAAAAGGGAACCCAAACATGGCAAAATAAACCAAAACCTTCAACTCTTATGAGAATGTGGAAGTCCCTGTTTGTTTCCGGTGGCCAGCTGAGTCTAAACAAAGGTGGAGTTAAATACTGTTCTGCACCTCGGTTTGCCTTGACCTGCAGCATCCCATTATTATGGCTGCAAACTCAGACAACATGGTGATAAGTGTTCATTCTCATTTACAGTTCATAAGAAACCAGAAGCTTCTGTATTCACCATGCAAGGGGAAATCTCTTTAACTTAGGTTAAAAAGAAACGAAACCCTTCAAATTAATGTCTCATCATTCCGTAATATTGATTTCTCTGCCTCAGAACTTCTTTAACTCCCATATCCCGTAAAGCCTAAGACAAAGAACAGTGACAGCCTGCGAATCCCAACGCCAAAATCTCTACCCATTACTGGTTTTGTCATTAACTCACCACATAATCTTAAGCAACCTGTTCTATGATCAATTTCTCACTAACCGTAAAAACATTACATGTGTATTTCCTTAGTTTGGAAGCATCAATAAAACAAATTACAGTCTCAAGGAAAAGTGCCATCCAACTATGTGGTGGCGATTCTTATACCTACCTATTGTTTCAGAGGAATCCCCTTCTTAAAAAGGGCATTCTAAGCTTCTGCAACAACTTATACCAATCCTTCTGCCTCTGTGTTCAAGTCTTCTGCCTCAAGTCTCAAGGATTAGCAACCTTCAACTGAGTGAATAAACTTAAAATCACTTCATATACTTCACATCACTGCCCTCAGGTTTGCTCAACTTGAGATCCTGATATAACTACACATATCAAGTAGTTAATAAGATATCTGAGAAATGAGAAAGAATCATTTTACTGTGTAACAGAATTACATGTTCCTTTTCACTGATATTTCAAAAGTAAGAAGGCAGGTTGGGCCCTCTGAGAGCAAATAAGAAAACTTCTTTTCATTCTTTTTCATGGTTTAAGAAAAGGAAAATTGGTAGATTCACAATTGAAGGATTTTATAGAAAAAAAATAGTTCCTTTAGTACTTAAAAAAAAAGTTGTATCATTGAAGATGTGTGTATGTATGTGGTTCATTAATCATCAATTAAATACCAGACTCTATGCACATACTTCATCGATAACTGAATGGCAATGACTATCTTATGTAGTAATTTATACAATGATCTGAACATAAGGCATAGACCAGGCGCAAACTTTAACACAATATATAAACGTAGTCTGGATAAGAGCAAAGTCTAGTTAGCAGTACGTGTCCCATTCTGGAACACTGAAATACACTTTACCTGTCGATACACTGAGCTGCTAGACAAGCAGTTGTAAGAATCTCTTTGATGTGCGTCAGCCAGTTCGAAGCCTCCAATCTACCGAGCCATCGGTCCATGTTATGTGTTTGGTCATTACAAGCTTCCACGAGTTTGATTAAGCTCTCCTGAAGAATGTGATACCTTTAAAAAACAAGAAAAAGTAAAAAAGAAAATAGAAAATACAATGATGAAGGAGAAACCAAACCAAAACCCCAACCTCCACTATATCCAAGAGGCAAAGTAGCTCAAAATAGTATAAAAATATTTACCTTGCTATACAATAACTTGACAATTAAACACTGAAAAACTAATATTTAAACATGGTTGCAAGGAAGCTTAACACGCCTGTCATGGTAAATCATTCCTCAGATGAACAGATTAAACCAGTTCACACAGCTGAATTATCTGACTAGGGAATAGGACAGAACACTGCCATTTTGTGACAAGTCACGAGGCCACACCACTGACATCTGCCATCCTGTTCCCACAGATCCAACACTAGACACCTGGTACCTTCAGCAGGGATGGCCAAGGCCAGCTCAGACCCCACTGTTTTATTAGCTCCAACCCCCACCCACCCATTCCAGAAGCCCTTATAAACCTCTAACTGCAAACATAAACAAAAGATATTGGAGGAAATACGATGTGAGAATAGGTGGGTGTGGGGGAAAGGAAGTCTCTAGTCAGAATTCTGACTTAGAAAAATATACTTATCTGTAGCATATCTGTTCACTAAGTGTGGTGACCAGTGATCTACTAACAGAGAAACAGACCTTGCAGTGATGAAATTGCAGAGTTCACTTAGAGAAAGCATGCTTTTGGGCAAGTCCAAGATTAAGTTTCCCCCTCATCTTATAAAACATGACAGGATATCCAGCCAATTTCTGACTTTAAGTTAATGGGTAGGTTCGTTTGAGAACTTGTGATCTTTGAACAGCTAAGGGCTCACTCACTCTAATTTGCTTCTAATAAGAGTCCATTACTGTCTCCAGAGTCTTTTACCTCTCAATGGACTTATGAATCCGCCTCCACTGGGGATAATGAGCTTCTTGTTCAAAGCCGCCGCCTTTGGCTCTAGCTTGCTGAGCTACATTTAAAGATCGGGTGTCAATGATGTAGCCTCGTTTTCCTGCCCTGAGGGTAGCATTTATCAGCTTTTCATCTTCTTTGCACCTTCTCCCATTTGTGCCAGTGAGTGGCTGACCACTTCGCATGATTACCTAGAAGCACAATGCAGTTTAAAATTGAAGAATAGCTGCTTTGAAAGTTTCTGAAAACAGAAATGAATTACCTAGATTAAGAGCATCTCAAAAACAATTGTGTGACACTTTGAAATGTATTTGATCCTGAAACAAAGAAACAGCTCTATATATTTGCAATAATTAATAACTGTAAACAAAAATAAGCCCTGCACTGTAACAGTTTTTCTTCCTAATATCTCAAAATATTTCCACATAATACATTATAATTGCTAAAGAGATCAAACATTACAATTCATTTAGTCAGTAAATTGTTTACTGGACACAGCCTTGTAATACAAGAATAATGGCCTATGTGCCGGTAAACTTCTGTTTCAACTACATAAACAGGGTTGGCAGGTTTTATCAAGAATTATAGGGATGGCTGGGTGGTTCAGTCGGTTAAGCGTCTGCCTTTGGCTCAGGTCATGATGGTCCTGGGATCGAGTCCTGCATCAGGCTCCTTGTTCATTGGGGTGCCTGCTTCTCCCTCTGCTTGTGCTCTCTCTGACAAATAAATAAATAAAATCTTTAAAAGAATTGTAAAGGGCCACCTGGGTGGCTCAGTCGGTTAAGCGTCCAACTTTTGGTTTCAGTTCAGATCATGATCTCAGGGTCTTGAGACTGAGCCTCATGTCAGGCTCTGCATTCAGTGGGGAGTCTGCTTGAAATTCTCTCCCTCTGCCTCCCTCAAATAAATAAATCTTTTTAAAAAGGAAAAGAATTATAAAGAGAAAAGTCACCAATGGTAAGATAAAAAAGCTTATGTACTATTCTTCTTGTGGGAATCATTTTTAATATCTTGAAAGCTGCTTGTCTATTATTTATTATCCTATGGCCCTCTTTCATCCTTTTCAGTATTTCAAGACCTAGAAACTTGTTTCCAAAGACCATCAACTATATATTTTGAAAGTTTGATTTTGAAACTTTTCTCAAGAAATCAGTATTATACTGGTCTCTTCCCTGGTGAACAGTTTAGAGTTATTTCCATTTCATCCCATAATATACGCTGTTATATTAACTACCTTGAAATTTAACATGATGAAGAAAGGTCATCCAGAAGATGACAACAGTTAACTCCCAGTCTGCGCTAACCATGTAAATGGACACATAGTATATTTAATATTTTTTAAAATGCTTTGTAATGAACACTGATTAACAGAAACACTACTGAGCAAACAGGATAGATGACCTGATGTCAAAGTAGCAAATTTTTAGAAATCTTTTTATTCTAAATATCCGTATTTACTATCCAGGGAAAAAAGGGAAATGGAATATGACTATAACTTATGCACTAATTTACTACTGGTTTCAAAATGAGAAACAGAGTTACTGACTGAGAGAAAATAAGAGAACAGAAATAGATTTAGAAAATATTTAGGGGGCGGCTGGGTGGCTCAGTCAGTTAGGCATTCAACTCTTGATTTCGGCTCAGGTCATGGTCATAGGGTCGCAGGATCGAGCCCCACATCAGGCTCCATGCTCCTGCTTAGGATTCTCTCTCCCTCTGCTCTACCCTACCCTCACCCTCAACTCGTGCACTCTCTCTCAAAACAAAAAAAAAGAAAGAAAGAAAATATTTAGGAAACACACAGCAAGTGCTTGCCTATTCAAGTACTGACTCCTGTGTTTACTAAAGTTGTAACAATAACATGTGTCACTCTTCTCCATTTTGAAAATAAAAATGTCTGCTCAATTTACCTTTTACAGGGAAATTTAGTAAAGATAATTAAAAAAAGTATCTTACCATTATTTTGGTTGGAGAAATTTATTTTTCTACCTAACAGTATTATTTTAAGTGTCAAATGAACATTAGTTCCCTTTGTACTGAGTCCTGAAGATAAGCCTATCTGGCCTTTCTAATTTTGAGCAGCATCATGAAAAAAATTCAAGATCATATCCTAATCACAAAACATACTATTCCTGATTCCCTAAAGTTTAAAAGAAGGAAGTCGTAGCGGAGAGACTAATCACATCTATGAACAAGTACACAGAAAAGGGAATATTTCTAAGAAAAGATCCGCAAACGAAGACTTTCACTGGATCAAGCAGCAGTACCATACACTTACTTACCATTCCATTTTTTTTATGATAATAGCTGAGTACTGGGAAGCGTCCTCCATGTCGAAACATAGCTACCTTTCGAAGAGCTTCATCATCAATGGATCTGGGAACTATGACAATTGGCGGGTAAGAAGGGCAGACGGCAAATTCCTTATTGACATAGCTTAACCTCCATTCACTGGTCTGAAAAACACAAAATACTTCAAAGCTAAGCAAGTATCTCAATGTCACAAAATAATCTGAAAATTTTAAAAGGATCTTAGAGATCAACTTTCATACAATGAAGAAGCCATCTCTCAGGAATTTAATATAAGGATACCTAACCCATACTTGAAGGAGTTCTATTCTTCAGAATCAGCTTCTTGCTATGCTAGGGATCCTCTGTTCCTAGAAAGTGCTTCCTTATATTGAGCAAAATGTGGCTACTGTAACTTCCTCTATTGTTTTTACTGTGATTTCAGCACAAATGCCTATTTCACATGGCATCCTATTAGCTGACATCATCCCATTCATCTTTTTGGGTATCATTTACTTTTTTTTTTTTGGTATCTTCAGTATAGCAACAGGAAGAGTATAATACTCTAGATAATGCTCAACCAGAACAGATGAGAATAGAGCTACTACATACATCAAATCCCTTGTTCTCTTCTGTTATTTGAAAAAAAAGGAAATCTAGAAAGACTGGTAATATCTTTCTTAAAACAATAATGACTTAATACTAAAAAAAAGTTATACTTAGGAATCAATGAAATAATTCCTAACTCACTATACTAAGGACTAAAAGTATACAACATAAAATTATCCAATGACAACTTACTTCAAACATCAAAAATAAAAACCACTTGAAGACTGTAAAAAGCTTTTTACAGTTAAAAAAATAAAATTATGTATATGCACATTTTGATATATTCTGATAAATCAGAGCTGGCCTAACATGCTGGTCATGGGTTGCAGTACCAAGAAGATAAAATCGAAGTATGTTCAGCATACTGTAGAAAAAGAGAATTTTTTTAAAAAACCCTTTTACATGATACCATATATTTTTAAATTAAGCCATTTTCATTTTTCAGTTATTCTCTTTACCAATTTTAAAGAGAGTTTCTAAAAGATTTATTGTTTAAAAAAAGGAATTTACCTGTTTCCTGCTCACTTCCATCTCATAATTCCCTTTCCCCAGAGGCAACCATTTTCAACTCTTTTAGCTTTAACTCTGGCGTTTACCTCCAAATTTCTAAATAATATGACTATACTATTAGTTCTTGAATTTCACGATCAGGTATTACTTATTGATTTCCTACTCTGGAGAATGGTAGGATCGTCCACTGACCTGCAATACCACTTTCTGGCATATATTAAGTTTCCATACATAGAGGGCTCTCTATTCTGTCCCACTGGTTTATTTGTAGTAAGTCCCATAGCTTTTAGAATAGACTTGATATTTAGTAGGCTAAGTCTCCTCCTCCCTTTTTTTTTTTTTTTTTTTTTTTTGCTCTTCAAGAGTACCTGGGCTCCTCTCGGTCCTCTGCTTCTCTGTGCAACTTTTATCAAATTTCATGTAAAAACCCACAGTAGTTTTAACAAGACTGCATTGACTCTACAGATTCATTTGAAGACAATTACATCTTTAAAATATTCAGTCTCCTTGTCCATGAGCACAGTATCTCCTACCTTTTTAAAGCTTTCTTAATTTTTTCAATAAAGTTGTATAATTCTCTCAGTAAAAACCTTGCATATCTTTTCTTTGATATATTCATAGAAACCTTATATTTTTGTTGCATTTTAGTTGTTTTCAAAATTGTGTTTGGTGTAGAGAAATGCTTACAATCTCAAGATTCTTTCAGCTTCCTGCGTACACAAGCATATAAGCAACAATGACAGTCTTGCTTCTTTCATTTCAATCCTTGTACTTCTTATTTTTCCTTCTTGTCTTACTGAACAAGCAACGAGTAGTGGTTGGTGGGCATCTTGTCTCACTCTTGAACTTAAGGGAATAGTATGTTTTATATGTTTTTGTTTTGGGTAGCTTTATCAGATTTACCAGGTAGCACTTACCAGATTATGTAAATTCACTTCAAATCCAATTCTGCCAAGAGCTTTTATCAAGAATAGATGTTTAGTTCTATCCTATTGGGTTTCTTTTCTATTTTAATTTTATTACACCATTTATGTAATTTGTCTTTCCTCCCTAATTTTGTGATATTCTCTTTGCCTTACTATTTAATAGCTATACTACAACACATTAGGTAAAGATTTCTTTTTTATTGTCTTGCATGGTGTTTGCTGAGACACTTTAATCTAAGAGCTTGTGACTTTCATGGATTCTGGAGAACTCTAGACCATTACCTATTTGAATAGTGCCTCTCTTCCATTTTCTCTATTATCTTCTTCCTGAACTCCCATTTAATAAATGTTGTTGGATCTCCTCCCTGTATCATCCATGCATGTATCTAAATTCTCTATCATTTTTCCCATCTTCCTTGTTTCTCTGCTCTGTACTCTGAGCAATTACTTCAGATCTATATTTCGGATCATTGATTCTCTTTGTTTCTAATCAGCTACTTAACTTTACATTAAGTTTTTTCTCTTCTTTTTAATCAACTTTGAGATTTTATTATTTGTATGAAAAATAAACTAGAGGGCGCCTGGGTGGCTCAGTTGGTTAAGCGACTGCCTTCGGCTCAGGTCATGATCCTGGAGTCCCTGGATCGAGTCCCGCATCAGGCTCCCTGCTCGGTGGGAAGCCTGCTTCTCCCTCTCCCACTCCCCCTGTTTGTGTTCCCTCTCTCGCTGTGTCTTTCTCTGTCAAATAAATAAATAAAATCTTTATAAAAAAAAATAATAAACTAGATCCATTTAGAGTGCATGATTTCCTGAGTCTTTGACAGTTGTATACACCCATGAAACCACCCCACCACAATCAAGATAACAAACATTTCAATCATCTCCCACAAAATCCCACGTGTATTTTTGTAATCTGTATCTTCCCCTCCACATCCCAAACTAGGAAGTCATTAATCTGCTTTCAGTCACTTTTGGTGTTTATCTAAAAAATCTTTGCCTAATCTAAGGTCATAAAGGTTTTCTCCTGTGTTGTCTTCAAGAAGTTTTACAGTTTTAGCTCTTATTTCATCCATATATAGGTCTACGCTTATACCAATAGGGTATAGCTCATTTCATCCAATAGGGTATTAGCTCTTATTTCATCCATGTATAGGTCTTCCTCATACCAATACCACATTCTCTTGATTATTGTAGCTTTATATTAAGTTTTAAAATCAACGCAAGTAAATCATTTATTTTTTTGAAGTTGTTTTGGCTATTCTAGTAACTTTGCATATTCACATACATTTTAGGATAGCTTTGTCAATTTAAACAAAACAGCTATTGGAATTTTGAGAGGATCTGCATTGAATCTATAAATCAATTTGGAGACAACTGTCATCTTTATAAAAAAATTTCATTTATTTATTTGAAAGAGAGAGAGAGAGCACAAGCGGGGGAGGGGGGAGCGGCAGAGGAAGAGGGAGAAGCAGGGTCCCCGCTGAGCAGAGCGCAACATGGGGCTCGATCCCAGGACCCCAGGTATCATGACCTGAGCCGAAGGCAGACGCTTAACTGACTGAGCCACACAGGCACTCCAGAGACAATTGTCATCTTAATGAGAGGTTAGCAAACAATAATCTGCAAGCCAAATCCAGCCTACTGCCCATTTTTATAAATAAAGTTTTACTGGAACATAGCACTACCAATTCATTGATGTGTTATCTATTGCTGTTTTCATGCTACAACAGCAGAGTGGTACAGTTGTAACAGAGACTGCATGACCCACAAAGCCTAAAATATTTACTTTGTTGTCCACTACATAAGTCAGCCCACTACTGATCTTAACCATACCGTCTTCTAATCCATGAACATGGTATATCTCTCCATTTATTTAGATATCTTTAACTTCTCTCTGCAATGTTTTGTGTTTTCCAGTGCACAGAATCTGCACTTCTTTTGTTAAATTTATTCCCAAGTATTTTATTCATTTTCAGACTGCTTGTTGCCAATACAATTAGTTTTGGTATATTTATATCGAACAACCATGCTAACCTTGCTAACCTTGCTTATGAGTTGTAAGTATTTTATTGATTTCTACTCTTATTTTTACTATTTCATTCTTTCCAGTTACTTTGTTCTTTTTTTCATAGCTTAAGTTGGTGATTTTGGACCTTTTCTCCTTTTTTAATCTAAGCATTCTAAAGCTGTAGGTTTCTCTTTAAACATTGCTTTAGCTGTATCCCACATATTTTGATGATGCATTTTTATTATCATTCAGTTCAAACTATTTTCTCATCTCCTTTATGATTTCATTTTTGACTCCCAGATTATTTACAAGTATTTTGTTTAATTTAGAATATTCTACTAAAAAAACTAATTACCTTAGTTTACTGATTTCTAATTTAACTTCTTTGGGCCTAGAGATTATACTTTGCATGCTTTCAATCTTTTTAATATTGAAATTTATTTAATAGCCCTGCATTCAGTCTCTCCTGGGGAACATACCATGTGCTCTTGAGTACTATATATTATACAGAAGTTGTGACTAGCATTCTATAAATATCAGTGTTGTTCAAATCTTCCATGTCTTGTTTTGTTGTTGTCTAGTTGTTTTTAGCCTAGTTGTTCTATTAATTGCTGTGTTAACAATCTCATACCATGATCAAGAATTACTTATTTCTTCCTAACTTCTATCAATTTTTGTTATTAGGCACATATATATATATAGTTATATCTTCCTAAAAATTTTATTATTATGGAATGACCCTTTTTATTTGATGATATTTTGTGTCTTGAAATCTTTTTTTTTAAATCCTGAATTAATGCAGCTACTTCTGTTTTTTTATCCACTGGATATTTTCCCATTTATTTATTTATTTTTCAATCTATGTCTTCATATTCAAAACGCATCTCTTGTACACAGCTTGTATTTGGATCTTGCCTTCTTTTTTTCTTTATGTCAGTCTGACAATCTTTGTCTTTCAATAGGAGTGTTTAGCTCATTGATACTAAAATAGTTGTTGATACTGCTGAAATAGAGTTTAACATTTATTTTCTGTTTATCCCTTCAGTTTTTATTGCTATTTTTTCTTTCCCACCTTCTGTTAGATTATTTAAATACTTTTTAGAATTGCATTTTAATGTACATATTAACTTTTAATTTATACCTCTTCCCATTTTTAAAAAAAGGATTGCTCTAGGACAGTGGTTCTCAACCAGGGATGATTTTGCATAGAGGTAACATCTGTCAATGTGTAGAGACAACCATAGGTTGGAGGGAGGAGAATTCTACTGGCATCTAGTGGTGCAAAAGATGCTGCCAAATATCCCACAATGCACAGGACAGATTCTCTCAACAAAGAATACAACTGTACAAGTATATTTATCCAGTCAGCCACCCCACACCCAATCACCTTTAACGTTATAGTTTCCGTATTTAATATGTCTAAATACACTATAAACACCACAAAGGCAATGCTGTAGTCTAAACAGTCATGTATATTTTAAAGACATTAGAAAGGAAAAAAATAGCCTGTTATATTTACCTAGGTATTTAGCATTTCCAATATTCTTCAATAATTCTAAATATTCAAGTTTCCCTCTGCTATTATTTCCCTTCAGTCTGAAAAACTTCCTTTAACATTTCTTATAGTAAAGGCATCTTGGCAATAAATTCTTAGGTTTCCTTTTATCTGAAAATGTTGTTTCACCTTCCTTCTTGAAAGATATTTTCACCACATACAAAACTCAAGGTTGGCAAGTTTCGTTCCTTTCAGCACTTTATAGTTTTCTCTTCTGGTTGCCAGGATTTGTGATGAACAGTCCACACTCATTTGATTGTTGTCTCTGTGTATGTTATGTTTGGTTTTTACCTGGCAGCTTTCAAGATCTCTTTACCGTTGCTCTTTGACAGTTTAACTATGATGTGCCTATGCAGGGTTTTCTTCTCATTTATCCTGTCTGGGGCTTGCTGAACTTTTTGAATTTGTATCATTCCTCAAATTTGGAAAGTTTTTGAACATTATTTTTTAAAATATATTTTCTACCTTATTCTCTCTAGTCTCTCCTTCTGGTTCTCCAATTACACATATGCTAGACATTCTGATATGTTCCACAGGTCCCTGAGGCTCTGCTTATTTTACTATAACTTATCCCCTCCCCCTTCTTTCTACAAAATAATTTCTATTGCTCTAATTTCAAGTTCATTGGTTCTGCTTTCTGTCACCTCTTCTGCTTTTTAACTCCTCCAGTGAATTTTTAATTTCAGATATAATTTTCAAAAAGTTCTAAGAGTTCCATTTGGTTCTTTCTGTATTTTCTATTTCTCTGTTGGTATTTCCTATCTTTTCTTTGGTTAAAGTCCTTGTGTGATGGGTGCCTGGGTGGCTCAGTCAGTTGGGCGTCTGCCTTTGGCTCAGGTCATGATCCTAGGGTCCTGGGATTGAGCCCTGATGTCAGGCTCCCTGCTCAGTGGGGAGTCTGCTTCTGCTTCTCCCTTTCACTCTGCTCCCCCTGCCCAGCCCCACCCCACACTCCCTTGCACATGCTATCTCAAATAAATAAAATATAAAAAAAAAAAAATCCTTGTGTGATAATTTAAACATCTGAGTCACCCTGCGGTTGGTACTTGCCAACTTTTTCCTTCAGAATGGGTCACAATATCTTAGCTCAATTTTAGACTGTATCCTGGACATTGCAAATGTTATGCTGTGGAAGCTCTGCATTCCATTATACTCCTTTGAAGAGAGTTAATGTTTTTTGTTTTAGTAGGCAATTAACTTTGTTAGATTTAAATTGCAAACTCTGTTAACCCCTGCTCTTGATTCTGACTGATCTCAGTCTGCTTCATGCAAGCACCACTCATGATCAGCTAGAGGTTCAAGGTTGCATACCACAAAATCAAGGTTCCCCTTCTCTAGCTCTCTGGTTGCCCCAAGACTTTCACCTGGTTCCTCCCACCAGATAGAAAGTGAGCTTTCAGTTGGAATGTTAGCGTTTCCACATTATCAATGCCACAACTATGATGACCTCAGGACAAAGCCCCCCAAATAGGAATTTCATTCTGCCATTCATTTTCTCTACACTTTGACCCCCTCCAAAATATGCTGCTTTCTGTTCAATTACCAGGGCTTTCAGGTGGTAGTTTTTTTGTGTTTTATTTATAGTTTGTCACTAATCTCTGCAGGAGATCTTCTCAGATAGAAGCTACTCAATCATAAGCAGAACCTTATCACCTTTTTTATATATAATTTCAAAAGTGGTAGATTGAGGGAGTACAGATATATTGTGTATGACTATTTCAACAAAGTACCTAAAATAATCTTTCATGATATCCTAGAATAAAAGCATGCTTAAAGTAGGAGAAACTTTAAAGATCAGTTTTGTTCAACACTTTCATTTTGTAGACATGGAAACTGAGTCCCAAAAAGTCAAGCAGCCAATAACATATCAGGGATGCAACACAAGATATCTTGATAGCTAGTTTTAGTACTGTCCTCTCAATACCACACATCTCTTTTGGACATAATAATGAAGTGGGGACTGGCTATTATAATTAAAAAGTTCTTCAGATGGTAAAAAAACAAAACACCTTACTCAAAGAATACTGATTAAGTGACAGAGGTGTAACCTGGCAGAGGATTTCTAATGATATATAGAAGGCCTTACCACCCTTTTGCCCTGTCCTGAGTAAATACACGCCTACATTCATTTACTCAACAAATATTTACCATTTGCCTATCATGTGTAAGCAATATAGCAGGAAACAAGAATGACATGGTTCCCGCCCTTGTAAAGTTTATACCTAGCAGCTTACATTCTAGCCCAGGAAAGAGACAACAATGAATAAGAAGTTTTGCACACTGTTGACTCCCTCCTACTTGAAACTCACTCTTCCCTTGGATTTTTCCTCCATTCACCTCTTAAACGGTTCAATCCTTGGCATCCTTTTTACTTCAGATGCTTTCCTTAGGCAATCTCGGTCTCTCCTCATGGTTTCCACAGTGTATGTGCTGATTACCCTCAGTTTTTCATTTTTAACACAGACCTCTCAAATAAGCTCTAGACTATCTCTTGTAGATATTCAATGACATGTACCATATAGGCCCTTTGAATTGCCATCACCCAAACTGAACTTAACTCATTCCCTTTAAACACCTTTCTCTTTCTGTTTTTCCCATCTCAATGGTATATCCTAGATACCACTGTCTGTTTTACCTTTCACGTCCAGTGAGTGGGTCACCAATGCCTTTTAATTCTACTTTATGAATCTTTCTGCACTATATCCAACCATCTTCTTTATATTATTCCAGTAGCTTCTTCAAGCAGTTTCTTAGCATTTTGCATCAGAATTGATTTTCTATAACACAAATCTAATAATGTCATTTTCCCTGTGCCTTGTGGATACTTTCGTCAGCACTTATTTCACTGTACTTGATTACTTAAATAACTGTGAGACTTTGAACAAATGGAAGGAAGGAACCATGCTTTGCTCATCTTAAATTTCCATCATCTAGTAATAGTACCTAAATACCTCAAACAAGGCATTAAAGATTTCTCATTACATCTGTGGATTACAAAATTTGCAGGAAAATACCAGAACTTCAAATATACAAATTGCTTAAATAATTGGCTAAACCAAAAAGAAAATGCCTACTAGGAAAAGTATTGAATCTAAATAAAAATTAGTAAGTAAATACAATAACAAAAACATAGGGCAGATCCCTTAGTAACACATATGAGAAGATGTATAAATTTTAGTTTATTTCATTAGTAACTTAATGCTCAAAAAAGCTAATGCACCTTTAAGCTGCCTTAAAGTCTCAGTAATAGTTCCAATCTATGCCAAGTGGTATGGGTACCATATTTTAAGAGAATAAATGACAAACTGAAGGCCCTGCTGGGAAGAGCAACCAGGACAGTGTGCGGCCCTGAGGTCACAGTTGTTAGAAAAAGTTGAAGTAAATACTGATATTTAATCTGCAGAAAAGAAAACTTAATGGGGACATAAGAGTTCCTAATTTGAAGAAGAGTTCATGGTAGAGGAATAAGATAAGTTGAATAACACAAGGTAACATCAGAAACATTGGCTCTATGTACAGGGAAACAGAGGTCAGCTCAGAATTAGAGCTGTCCCCAAATGGGACACCGTTGTGTTTTTGCAAATTCTCCCACCCTAAGATTTCAAGCAGAGGCTAAATGACCACATCACGGACGTTTTTAGCACAGGGGATTTCTGCACAGAATAGGAGACTGATTTGAATGTTGACCTGTAGAATGCAGACTTAGACTGGTTCACTTATGGCACCTAACTCCAAGATAAATCATGGGCAGGTCATTTATACAGACAGTTTTGGGTACCCAAACAAATCATCCAGACATCTCCCTTCCTGATCACCACGTGACTGCCATTTTCCACCTAGGAAATAATTCTTCTAAGGTAACCGTTGGTGGTAGCTGATAACAGTACTGATAACAGTACTTAACTGCATAAAGTATCATGCATTTAAGAATGTTTACTATGCAGTTTTTAACGCAATAAAAACACTAAACGTAAGTGTAAATACAGGTAGTTATCCATGAACTATATAAAAATGCCCCATACAATAAGAATGTGAACTTCCTGTTCCTTTATCACTTCGCTGACATGGACATCTTTATTCTTTAAATTACATAGACTCTGGTCCCTATTTCTTGACACCCCCCCCCCCCAAACCAGGGCCCATTTACATAGGTGTGATGGAAGAAGAAAGAAGTAAAATTGCGAAGAATAAGAAAATCTGGTTCTAGTGACCTGGTCTTAATAACCCAAATTATAAAAACACAAAAATTATTCCACAGAAACAAATATGGTCTATGTTTCTCTAATGCTATCTTAAGCACAGAGTGGGTTCAACAGACTTTTTTGGGATGGCTCAGAACCTAATTACTACATATAAAGTTGTTTCTATGGAGACGCTTTTAAAACAATCAACAATGAACTCAAAACATGTCAGGACTATCTTTATGAAGATCTTAATGTTTTACCAATGTCATTTTCAAAATAAAAAAAAGTAACATCTGGAATACACTGAAGAAAAAAGTAACATCTGAAATCCACTAGAAGAAAAATCCCTTGAGCTGCAGCATTGAAAACAAACTGTGCAAATCCCTGAATGGCAGAAGCTGCAGTACTAACTGCTAACAAAATTTCTTTTAGGCATGGGTAAGCCAACAACACTTTATTACTCATCAAAAGGAAGGGATCATTTCACAAGTAAGGTATTGGATTATTTCTTGTTACACATAGTTGTCTCAAACGTTACTCACAGCTGAAGAGTAGAGTTCAAACTCTTGCTCAGGAAGGAAAGAATGCCAGCCATCTTCTATCACTTCAAACATGGGCCGGTAAAAGAAAGGGTACATCAGAGTGATAGAGTCCAGGGTAGACAATGCCTAGGGCATAAAAAAGGAAACAAAAGAAAGATAAAGGAACATACTGCAATTTGAAACACTTTCTAACTGCCAAATTGGTATTAAACAAATACGGTCTAATAATGATGCACACCCAATATATTTTTCTCACATTGTATTTACCACTAGATACAATTATAGCTTACTGAAGCTAATTTCCATGCTTTTAGCATCTAACAAGGTACCTGGCACATAGCATACACTCAGTTAACACTTGCTGAATGAACAAAAGAACAAAATAAGTGTGCACGCCTATTCTAGAAGAAAAATTAACTCCTTTGACACCACTTTACAAAGCCTAATATAAAGGTCCAAATATTTCTGGGAATCAGAAAACAAACAGGTTTTGGTTAGAAAGCAACTGAGCCACCCAGGCGCCCACAACCACAATTTTCAATGCAAGTCAGCAGGCACTTTAGCAGGTACTAAGCATTCATATTCTGACTTGTGATCACATACTATGTCACCAGAGACAGGACTTTTCCTTTAAACACATTAATGCTGAAAGAACTGAAAACACTTCAATTCCAAAAGACAGTGGAAACTACATAGAAGCTTCATCAGACTTCCTGCTACATTTTAGAAAACTGAGCAATTGCCAGTTATTCTTCCAACGGGATTCTATTTGTGGCAGCAGATTATATTAGGGTATATGGATTCTTGATTAGAAAGAATAGCTCAACTGTTTTATATAAGAAATTCACTTTACTCCCAAGTCATGTCAAGATGTATACGGGAGGTGGGGAAGGAACTGGATACCAGGAAAAGGCAAGAGACCAGGTTCACGATGTATATTTACTATATTGTAAAACAATCAATAGAACATTCACTTCCTGAGGTCAAGGGTTTCTATATATTCAGTTTCTAAAGTACTTTAGGTACTATATACAGCCAATTAAACAGCTGATTAGTGTCAGATGTTAATGAAGCTAAATAAATGCAACCAGAAAGTGGGTAACAGGCTTTGCCCTATATTTCCTTTACCGTTATCCTTTACCGTATGCAACTTCACTAACACCCACCAACTAGCTATCTCGTAAGTTATAAAAGGGATAAGAAGAAACATGTAGACTGGTCAGTGAAAATCCAAACCCACAACTGAAAAAAAAAAAACCAAAAACATGCTCAAATGAAATGGGTCAGTAGCATTCCCCTGCCCAAACAGCAGGACAGTGTTTCAATTTAACAGCCTAGAAACCACAGTGTGTTTCTTACCCATGTTAACAAATTTGGCCAAATCAACGTTACTACATCACTTCCGAATGACAAGATATATAGTTCAGCTCATCTTCTCATTTCCTCTAAGTAAAATTTAGCAAAGGCAGAAAGTAAACCAGTTCCATGCCATTTTTCTCAGCACAACGGTTGTTTTATTTCTCTATTCTTATTTAAAAACCAAACAAGATCCTAATTACAGATTTTTAAACCTTTCTGCCTCCTTTTAATAGTTAAGTCAATAGCATTTGTTTTGGATACAAAGACCAGATTAGTCACTCAAAGACCAAAGGAAAAAAAAAATCAATGTATCTATAATTATCTAGAAAATACTATAAACATAAAGTTAATTGCTATAATTTAGTGGCAATGATTTAAAACAACACAATTTAAAATTTGAGTGTAAACCAAAATAGTTGGTTTGAATGGGGAAGAAAATGGTGTGAGCTCCTCCATTTAAATATTAAATTATCCAAGTAAAATGTCTATTATTTGGAATCTGAGCAGATACTCAATATTGTTGATACAAATATAAAACAAACACACCCTGTCTTAAGCAAACCTGATGTATGGAAAATTCAGACTTACTAAAGACAAACAAAAGACTATAATCATTGGTGATAATTGCTTACTTTTATAAAAGAAATAACTTTTTAGAAAAGCCTTACCATATATACATACAATGGACTATTATTGAGTCTTAAAAGAGAAGGAAATCCTGTCAAATGCTACAAGTGAGGCTGGAGGAATAAGTAACACTAAAAACTGTTATAAATCAATAAAATCCTATTACATTCCTGTAACAATGAATCAGGGTGAGGCTTTTCCTGTCAATTTTCAGTATGTGAGTCACAGAACATGACCAACTATCTACTAAAAAAACATGAGCTATACTGAGTCAGAATATAAGGTTCTTCCTTATATTTATTTTCATCAGATTTTGCTTCTGAAATATTTACCTCAATGGAACTGGCTATATTCAAACATTCTTCCATTCCAGGAATATCCAACTGAATTATTCGAAAATCTTTACATTTTATGATGATGGTACCCAGTGGTCCCACAAACCTGTAAAAAATTACAAATTATGCTTAGGAACATATATATTTCTATCTTTAAACATATGATTATTTCCATGAAAAGAGAATGTAATTGTAATTACCATCTATATTCAACTTTCTTCTCCCCAATTAGTCTAATTAAGGAAGAGTCAAGACTGTGTTATTAAAATGTGAGCCATAAATTACATTAAATACATATACTTAAAAATTTTCAAATTCATAAAGTAATTCGTACTAGGCCAACTCTTTTAATGAAGATTATTTGGGGCCTTACTTCAAAGAATAGAGAAAAAAAAATCTGTAATTAATGTATTAAGTGTTCATATAGCATAGGAAAATACTTCATTTCAGATTTTACTTACTTCTAAGCTTGTAGTAGTTGATTTTAAATATAAGTATCTCTTTTTCAGTCTTTAAAAACTATGAACTTACAATATCTATTCTAAATCAATGCCATATCTACTCATAAAAAAGTTTTGTATCGGTAAATTTTGTACAAATGTAATTTTACCTTAATTGGAATTTTTGTCTTCCTTTTATTACTGTTGTTTTGTCTATACTTGCTGACAGCTCTGAGTTTTCTTTTGCTTTGCCACTGGTTGGCTCCTTTCTTTTCCATTAATACTTCTGAGTATTCCCTAAACTAGGAATTCTTAGATTGACCAAATGCTATTCATTTTACTTACATTTTGCCCAGTTTAGAAAGACAACTCCTACAGCTACTCTTCCTGAGCTCCATCTCAATTGTTAAGCATCCCTATGCCTCACATCACTGCATTGTTAATTTGGACAGGCAAACATTATCAGCATGGGTCAAATCCTACTAAAGATAATTCTACCAGACATCCACAACCTATCAACACACTGGAATGTCTCTTATAAAATTTATTCGGAAAACTCACACTCTTGGCACTTCTACTTCTGGCAAAGGTAGAACAACAGGGACCATATTTACCCTCCCACCTGAAACAACCAAAATAACTGGACAAAATATAAGAAAGAACTGTTTTCCAGACACTGGACATCAAGCAACAAAGAACAGAGATCTCTGGGAGATGGGAAACAGGTGAATCTTACAATTACCCCAGTTTATGGTTTTGAGAATTTCCAGGCTACAGGAGGGGGAACCTGGGGGGGGGGGGGCTTATAGTCTGAGGAGAGCATCTATATTAAAAAAGAAAGTTTCATATTAGTGACTTCAGATTCCACTATGCTGAAAAAAGAAGAGCAAGTCAAATTCAAAGCAGAAGAAATTAAATAAAGATCAGAACCAAAATCAATGAAATAGAAAAAAGGAAATTATAGGGAATAATAAAAGCAATGATGATTGCTTGAAAATAATAAAAGCAATAAAGCACTAGCCGAAGTGATCAGGAAAAAAGAAAGTCAGTCTCAATTTACCAATATCAGAAATGAGGGAAATGAGAATCACTACAGATTGTATGGCATTAAAAAAATAAGGAGGGGCGCCTGGGTGGCTCAGTCGTCGTTAAGTGTCTGACTTCGGCTCAGGTCATGATCCCAGGGTCCTGGGATCGAGCCCCGCATTGGGCTCGCTGCTCGGTGGGAAGACTGCTCCTCCCTCTCCCACTCCCCCTGCTTGTGTTCCCTCTCTCACTGTGTCTCTCTGTCAAATAAATAAATAAAATCTTTAAAAAAAAAAAAAAAGATAAGGAAATACTACGAATAACTTTATGCCAATAAATTCAACAGGATAAATGATACAGACTAATTCCTCAGAAGACACAAACTCAAGAAGAACATAATTAGTTCTATAGCTATTAAATAAACTGAAATTTTCATGAAAATCTTCCCCACCAAAAAACCCTCCAGGCCTAGGTGGCTTCACTGATGAATTCCATTAAACATTTAAGGAAAATATACTATCAATTCAAGACAAACCCTTCCAGAAAGCTGAAGAAGAGGCATTTATCAACTCATTCCATGGGGCCAGCATCACCCTAATACAAAAACCAAAGACATGATAAGAAAACTATAGACCAATATCCCTCATGAACCCAGGTGCAAAATTTCTAAACAAAATATTAGCAAATTAAATCCAACAATTTATAAAAAGGATAATATATCATGAACAGTTGGGGTTTATCATTTGAAAATCAAAGCAATTCATCATATTGCCAAACTGAAAAAGTAAAACCATATATATGATCATCGCAATAGATACAGAAAAAACATTTGGCAAAATTCAACATCTATTCCTGATCTTAAAAACCAAAAACAAAGAAAACCCCACTCTCAGCAAACCAGGACCAGAAGGAAACATCTTCAACCTGATAACAGCATTTACCAAAAGAAAGCAAAACCAAAACCAACAAAACACACCTACCACTAATCGCAGACTTAATGGTGAAAGACTAAATACTTTTTCACTAATATTAGGAATAACAGAGATGTCTGCTTTCACCCCTTCTATTCATCACTGTACTGACAGTTAATAGCCAGTGCAATGAGTCAAGAATAAATGGCATCCAGATTGGAAAAGAAGAAATAAAACTGTCTCTAGTGGCAGATGACATGATTGCCTACTTAGAAAAGCTAATGAAAAATACAAAAAAACTATTAGAATTAAAAAGTGAGGTTAGTAAGGCTGCTGGATATAAATTCAATACACAAAAATCAATAGTAGTCTATATACTATTGCAACAATTGTTTAAAATACTCAGGACTTGGTTTTTATTCAGGATGGTAAGGCTGATAGATCGATGACTGTCATTGAAAAGATAGTTTGTGACTCACAGTTCTCAAAGTGGGGGGGCACACTATGTCATGCAGGGCCACATGGGGAAGGATCAGGTCAGTCAGGAGGCAGATAGTGCAAGAGGAAAGCATGGGCCAGAATTTTTACTGTGACGTCTCATAGAAAGGAATGGGAAAGGCAGGGTAGGTGAGCTGAGCAAGTTTAGGATTAGATTGTTTGAATAATTTTGTCAGGCTCTGGGTTATAGAGGTGATCCCTAGTTGTCTGTACCTGGCCCTGGAATAATTTAGGAGAGGAGAAGAGTAGTCCTGACTGCAGAAGCCTGAGGAGAGGAAGCAGATAAGGGTATGGACTTAAGATCGGCTGATGTGCATATCAAAGGTGTGCTTGCAGGCAAGTTTCCCCACTATTTCTAGCAAATAGCTAACCCTGAGAGGAGGCGGTCCCTCTCCAGGTCTGCAAGGCCTGAAGACATCAATGTATCAAAAATATAGAACGTAAAAAACATGACTAATACAAAAGTAATTAGAAATTGAAATTTTAAAAATACCATTTGAAAAGAGCATCCAAAAATGTGTAATAAATGGGGGAAACCTGCAAAAGATGTCTCAGATCTGTAAGTGAAAACTGTAACACATTGTTGAAAGAAATTAAAGACCTAAATAAAATGAGTGGAGAGATATACTTTGTTCATGGGACAGAAGATTTAATATTAAGATATCAGATGTCAACTCTCACCAAATTCATTTATCAACAGATTCAACACAATTCCAATCAAAATCACACAGGCTTTTTTTTTTTTTTTTAGAAATTAACAAGCTGATTCTAAAATTCATATGGAAATGCAAATGACCTTAAGTAGACAGAACATTTTTTTTTTTAAAGATTTTATTTATTTATTTGACAGAGAGAGACACAGTGAGAGAGGGAACACAAGCAGGGCGAGTGGGAGAGGGAGAAGCAGGCTTCCCGCCGAGCAGGGAGCCCGATGCGGGGCTCGATCCCAGGACCCTGGGATCATGACCTGAGTCAAAGGTAGACGCTTAACGACTGAGCCACCCAGGCGCCCCGACAGAACAACTTTTAATAAGAACAAACCTGCATAGCTAACACTACATAATTTCAACTTAATATGAAGCCACTGTAGGGGTACCTGGTGGCTCAGTTAGTTAAGCACCTGACTCTGAATTTCAGCTTAGGTCATGATCTCAGGTTTGTGAAATCGAACCCCAAGTCAGGCTCTGTGCTCAGCAGGGAGTCTGCTTCTCTCCCTCTCCCTCTCCCTGCCCCCCCCACCACCCTGCACTCACATGCTCTCTCTCTTTCTCTAAAATAAATAAACAAATCTTTTTTAAAAAGCTACTGTAATTAAGACTGTGGTAATGTAACAGCATCAAGATAAACAGATCACTGGGACAGAAAAGAGAGTCTAGAAATAGTTCTACTTATATACGGACAAGGTGCAAAGACAATTCATTGAAGAAGGGGCACAACAATCAGATATCCATATACAATATACACACATATATGTATACCATAAACCATATATAAAAAGTAACTCAAAATGGATCATACACCTGAAGATAAAACCTAGAGCTATAAAACCCCCGGAAGAAAACATGAGCAAAAATCCTCGTGACCTTGGGTTAGGCAAAGATTTCTGAGATAAGACACCACAACCTCAATCTATAAAAGAACTGATAAACTGGGCTTCTTCAAAATTTAAATCATTTGCTCTTTGAAAGATACTGTTAAAGAGAATGAAAAGACAAACCACAGACTGAGAGAAAATATTTGCAAATCTTATTTAATAAAAGACTTGTATCTAGAATATATTTTTTTAAAAAAACGCTCAAAACTCAATAAAGGAAAGGATCTTGGAAGATGGTGGAGTATGAAGCACCAGGAATCTTTCTCCCCACCTAGACAACAATTTCACTGGCATGATCTGTTTGATGTGATAATTTTGTAACTCTAGAGTCTATTAAGGCTTGCAACTTCCAGGGGGAAGACTTGAATGATAAATTTTGGATAAATTCAGCTCTTAGCAAAATAGCAGCGACATATCCTAGCCATGTGATGGGCAGCTATGCACATGTTCCTGGAGCAGCTTACGCACAGCCCAAGTTGGGCAAAGACACTGTCCTCCAAGTATCAGAAAAAAGATCCTGTCTTCCAAATATCAGGGATCAGTGCTCTGATCACTGACTGCTGCTTCTGATCACAGAAGTGTGAAGGCCAGCAGCCATTGTTGTTGCACCTCTCCCCATTGTTGCAAGCCCCTCCCCCACAAGTGATATCCAGGGAATTTAAAGGCCAGTTCCCTTACCACTCCCTATCCTCGTTTCATTTTTCACTTTTCTCCTTTCAGGAGACAGACATTAAAGACTAGGACATTCAAAACAATTACATATATGAGGAAAATTAGGACTGCAAATGCCCAGGGAAAAGCTCAGAAAAGAGCTATTATATGACCTTAAATTTACACTTCAGGCTGATCCCCGGCATACAGAAAACTTACAACAATAACAACAATAATAATTATTATAATAAGCAAATAACAATTATTAAAAAAAAAAAAAAACACCAAAAAACTAAAACAGCAAACCTTGGGGAAGGGGAAGCATCTGATTTACAGAGTCAGTCACCACATTATTAGATCAAATGTCCAGTGTTCACCAACAACAAATCATAAGGCATACAAACAAACAGGAAAGTATGGGCCATTCAAAGGAAAAAAATACATCAACAGAAACTTTCCCTGAAAAAGACCTGATGGCAGATATACTCAACAATGATTTTAAAACAATGGTCTTAAAGATGCTCAAAGAACTAAAGGAAGATGTGGAGAAAGTCAAGAATGTGATGTGTGAACAGAATGGAAATATCAATAAAGAGAGAAAACCTCAAAAGAAACAAACAAACAAAAAATGCTGGGGCTGAAAAGTGCAATAACTGAAATGAAAAATTCACTAGAGGGATTCAAAGGCAGATGTGAGCAGGCAGAAGAGAGCAGGCAGAAGAAAAATCAGTGAACTTGAAGATAAAATGGAAATTATCGGGTCTGAGGAACAGAAAGAGAAAAGATTGAAAAAAAGTGAATAGAACCTAAGGACCTATAGGATACCAACAAGAGAACCAACATACACATTGCAAGAGTCCCAGAAAGAGAAGAAAAAGGGACAGAGAGAATATTTGAAGAAATAATGGTGGAAAAATTCCCCAATTTGATGAAAGACATGAATATAAACATCCAAGAAGCTCAACAAACTCCAGGTAAGATAAACTCAGAGAACCACACCAAAACACATTTTAATCAACCTTTCAAAAGACAAAGAGAAAATCTTGAAAGCAGCAAGAGGGAAGCGAATTGTCACATACAACAAGGAAACCACAATAAAATGATGAACAGATTTCACATCAGAAACTTTGGAGGCCAGAAAACAGTGAGCTGATATATTCAAAGTGCTAAAAGAAAAAGCTGTCCACTAAGAATCCTATATCCAGCAAAAGTGTCCTTCAAAAGTAAGGGAGAAATTAAGACATTCCTAGATAAACAAAAGTTGAGGGACTTATGACCACTAAAGCTGCCCTACAAGAAATGCTCAAGGGAGTTCTACAAGGTTAAATGAAAAGACACTAGGCAGTAATTTGAAGCTATGTTAAGAAATAAAGATCTCAATAAAGGTAAATACATGGGTGGTTATAAAAGCTAATATTATTGTAACAATGGTTTGTAACTGTACTTTTTGTTTTCTACATGATTTAACAAATATATTCAAAGAAAGAATATTATTAGTATTAAAGCTATTATTACTGTAACTTTTGTTTATAACTCCAAATTTTGTTTACTACATAATTTAAGAGACTAATGCATTTACAAGAATTATTAGTTTATGTTTGGGGGCATACAATGTATTAAGATATAATTCTGTGACATTAACAATGAAAAGCAGTAGGGACAGAGCTATAAAGGAGCAAACTTTTTGTATGTTATTGAAGTTAAACTGGTATAAATTCAAATTAGAGTGTTATAACTTTAGGATATTAAGTGTAATCTCCATGGTAATCACAAAGAAAATAGATATAGGATATACATAAAGGTAAATGAGAAAGGAATTTAAACATTTCACTACAAAAAATCAACTACATACAAAACAGAACATTAAGGGACAAAAAAGCTATAAGGCATAGAGAAAACAAACAGCACAGTAACAGAAGTCCCTCCTTAACAATAATTACTTTAAACGCAAATGGATTAAAAAAACTGTCCAATCAAAAGACAGAGATTGGCAGAATGAATAAAAACATATGATCCAACTATATGCTGTCTTACAAGAGACTCAAGATCCAAAGACACAAATGAGTTAAAAGTGAAAAGATAGAAAAAAAAAAAAATTCCATGCAAACAGTAACCAAAAGACAGCAGGTGAGGTTACTAATATCAGACAAAGTAGACTTTAAATCAAAAATGGTTACATGAGACAAGGAAGGACATTATATACTAATAAAAGATTCAATACAGCAAGCAGATATAACAATTATAGATAATTACACACTTAACTACAGGCAATCAAAATATATGAAGCAAAAACTGACAGAACTGAAAGAAAAAATAGTTCTACAATAATAGTTGGAGACTTTAATACCCCATTCATGATAATGGCTAGAACAATCAGACTGAAGATAATTAAGCAAACACTTAACACAATAAACTAACTAGATATAACAGACATATACACACTAGCTACCCAACAACAGAGTACACATTCTGCTCAAGTGCTCCAGGACAGACTGTATGTTAGGCCACAAATCAAAGTCTCAGTAGATTTAAAAAGATAGCTATCTTACAAAGTATCTTCTCTGAACACAATGGGATGAAGTTAGAAATCTACAACAAAAGGAAAACTGAAAAATTCACAAAATTATGGAAATTAACAATGCACTTTTAAACAACCAAGTGATCAAAGAAAAAATCACATGGTAAATTAGAAAACTGAGACAAATGGAAACAAACACATTACAAAACCTATGGGACAGAGGGAAAGCTATACATATACTAAACCAATTGATATATGATGGATCAGTCAAGAATGGGTTACTAGATAATGGTATTAGGAAAACTGGCTTGCTACCTGGAGAAAAACACCTGAAACAAAGGTAGAATCCAAATGAATTAAAGACCTAAAAGTGAAGGGTAAAACTATAAAGCTAATATGGAAGAAAATGTAGAATTCATCCTAGTGATCTTGGGATAAGGAAGGACAAACAATAAAGTAAAAAAGGCACAAACAATAAAGTAAAAAACTGATGAATTCTGAATTAAAATTAAGGCCTTCTGTTCAACAAAGAACACCAAAGAAAAGTCAACAAATGGGTGAGAGACTAAGAGAAGACATCTAATGTCTAAGTAAAGAAGTAAAACCTAGAGAGTATACAAGGAACTGGTGCAAATCAATGCTAGAAAGACAACAAAACCCAATTTTTAAAAGTGGGTCAAGAAACTCATAGAAAGGAAAAAAAATTAATTGAATTGCTAATAAGTCTATACAGAGATACTTAGACTCATCAGTAATCAGAGAAATACAAATTAAAATAAAGATATTATTCATAGTCATCAGACTAGCAAAACTTAAAAAAAATAACAAAGGTTGGTAATAACGTGGTGGAAATAGGGACTGTGGTGGGAAGGCCAAAGGGACTAGTCATTTTGGAGAGTTCTTAGCATTACTTGGTGAAGTGAATTAATTTTATGTTACCTGCTTTCCTCCTCGATCCCACCCTGGACACAATCTCAGAGAAATTCTTGTATAAGATGATAAGTGGACCCAAACAAGTATGTTTTTCAGTTATGTTGTGATAGCAGGGAGTTGGAAGTTATCTAGAGGGTCAGGTAAGTAAAATGTTGTAGACAATTTGGAATTCTATGCTGCAGTCAGAAGCAGTGAAATGGATGTACACACAGCAGTATAAAGAGTACTGAGTTAATGCTGAGAAACAGAAGAAGATCTGCAACATAATCCTACCGGGGGAAATTAAACTCACACATGATAGTGCTATGTATTTTATAGGGATATACATATATCCAAGGACAAATAGCAACACTTAACATACTTGCCTGCAGGGATTGAGGATAAGGTGGAAAATAGGGGTGAAAATTAGGGCTTGAAGAAGAATAAAATGTAAAAAACCAAGAAAACCTTGCAATGAATCAATCGTGAAAATGACCAGTTCTCAACTGAGTAGGATCAACTCAACTTTCTACATCTGGGGTCCATGAAAAGAAAAATGTATAACTGTAAAACTTATGTAAAACCTTGTGTGCTGAAAGATCTAATAAAATTGTATATGCAGTGCACATAACAGCATTCGATGAGCTTGTAAAGCATCACTCAAATAGAAGTTATGACTAGATATGAGAAGGGTTGTCGTCCTCTACGTGATAGAACTGAGAGGTTCAGAGAGGTTAAGTGGCTTGCCCAAGGACACCTGTGCAGGAAGAGGTAGCACTAAAGGAGTCATCCTCAATACTGTGCTTCCTCTCACATCCCATTTACGATTCACTAACAATGCATGGCAGCTCAGCCTTCGAAATACATCCCAAACCTGACCGCTTCTAAGCTCACTTCTACCGTTTCCACTCTTAAGTCACCGTCGCCTTCTCCCTGAACTACTCAACAGTCTCCTAACGGGGCCTGCTGTTTCCACTGATGCCCCCTCGGCAATCCGTCTTCTGCCAGTGGCCAGAACCAGCTTCTAAAAAGTCTATCGGCTCTTACTTCCTTGCTTTCAACTCTCCAAAGGGCTTCCTTTGAAAACCATCACAATGGCAAATAAAGCCCTACACCACCTGCCCCCTGCTTATCCCTCCGACCAGTTTCTGCTACACCCCTAGCCTCTACCCTTGCTCACTGCCCTCCAGCCACACTGGCCTCTTTGTTCTTCCCAGTACATGCCAGGCCAGTTCCTGTCTTTGCATTGGCTGTTCCCTCTGGCTGGAATGCTCTTTCTTCTGATACTCACATTGCTAGCTTCCTCTCTTCCTTCAGATGTCATTCATTCATTTATTTTTAAAGTGTTTATTTATTTGACAGAGACAGTGAACAAGAGAGAGCACAAGCAGGGGGAGTGGCAGGCAGAGGGAGAAGCAGGCTCCCCGCCGAGCAGGGGCTCTATCCCAGGACTCTGGGATCATGACCTGAGCCGAAGGCAGACACTTAACCGACTCAGCCACCCAGGCGTCCCGGATGTCATTCATTTAAATGTCACTTGTCTTTTCTGAAATTCCTTCAAAGAACACTGCCTCCTGGCATTCTCTATCCTCCCATCTTCCTCTATTTTCCCTCCTGGCACTTATTACCTGACACTGTTATTTACTTATTTTCCAATTTATTTGAATGTCTATCTCCTCCACTACTACACAAGCTCTTCAACCCTCTTAGTCACCACTGTACCTGCAGAGCCCAGACGGTGCCCAGCACACAGAAGACACATGGAAGGGGCGCCTGGGTGGCTCAGTTGGTTAAGCGACTGCCTTCGGCTCAGGTCATGATCCTGGAGTCCCGGGATCGAGTCCCGCATCGGGCTCCCTGCTGAACAGGGAGCCTGCTTCTCCCTCTGACCCTCCCCCCTCTCATGCTCTCTCTATCTCATTCTCTCTCTCAAATAAATAAATAAAATCTTTAAAAAAAAAAAAAAAAAGAAGACGACACATGGAAGTATTTCTTGAGAGCAATAATTAAACTCTAATCTGACCACCTAGCTCATGCTCTTTCCATCACATCACGCTGCTTCTGGGAAAAAGATAAATGTATATACAGTTTGTCATTTCTCCCCTAACAGATTAAAAGGTCACGTCTTATATATATTTTTTAAGCTCTACCAGGCCTAGCATGTAGTAAATGCTGGGTAAATATGAAATGAAAGCGTGAAAAGCAACCATAAAATAAGAAAAAAAGAAAAGGGAGCTGGTGGTAAGGAGAAACTCTAATTTGTATTCTGTGGCATCACTGATCATTTGGGAGTCAATGCTTCTTATACTCCCTATGTGCCTATCTGCCCAAGTTAGAGGAGTTTTGAAAGACATAAAAATTAAGCAAATATAAGTCCTGGCTTCAAGGATCTAACATATGTGTAAATATCAAAATTCAAATTTTAATACATACTTATTAAAGAGGCATAATTAAAGAGTTATAGAATTTCAAGGTGAGGAGAATTACTTCTAGTTGCGGAAATTAACAGAAGAGACTACAAAAGAGGGGGCAGTTAAAATGGTTATACTACATATTGATAAATGAGTAGTAATTGGATGATAGACTATGAACTCCTGAAAGATAAGAACTATATTTTATTCATCTTGGTGTTCTTCATGCCTCACAAAATGCCGAGAACATAACGATATTAAATAAATCTTTAACAAACCTGGGAGGAACAAGGCATTCCAGGCAGAAGGAAGAGCATCAGTAAGATACAGACATGAGAATGCAGGACATAGTGAGCAAAAATAAAAGAGTGAGGACTGGCTAATAGAAAGGGTTCATGAGGGGCGCCTGGGGGGCTCAGTCAGTTAAGCATCTGCCTTGGGCTCAGGTCATGACCCCAGGGTCCTGGGAAGGAGCCCAGCATCAGCCTCCTTGCTCAGCAGGGAGCCTGCCTCTCCCTTTGCCCCCCCACCCCACTTGTGCTCTCTTTCAAATAAATAAATAAAATCTTAAAAAAAAAAAAAAAAAGGGTTCATGAAAGGGAATGGCAAGAACTAAGGTGGGAAAAGTAAGTTAGGGCCAGACATGGGAGTACCACAAATGACAGAGTAGAAGGTTTATATTCTGCAGGCCAGGAGAGACCACTGAAAACTTTTACACGGGAGAAGGTGATCCGAGGAGTCTAGTAGGAGTCCTCTGCTTGAAAAAATAAATAAATCTGTCAACAATTTGTCCATACCGTTTTCAATTCTATCACTGGAAATTACCATCTTTTAAGGCATAACCTCTCTAGGAATCTACTTAATATCCAAATTCTCCTGAGAGATAATAAAAAAAGCTGTTGTCATTCATTTATACTTTAGTGTAAACTGGATAATCAATTCACCTTCTCCTAGCTAGAGTTAAGTACACAGAACCATTGGGAAAATAAGAATTTTGACTGCAGACAGAAGTATAACTTTTTGACTCTGAGACACCACCGCATTGGAAAGACAGAGTCTGGGGTGCAAACAAACAAAAAAGAGATTAACTAATTAATACCTTTACTTAAGAGCCAATTCTGTTTTTTTTTTTCCAAAAGCAGAACTTAGTAAGGATAAATAAAAGATATTATAATCTCCCATAGTAGGAAGTATTCAATTGATGACAAGGAAGGTGAGAAATATGATAAACTAACCATTTTTGAAGGAAAAAAAAAAAGGTTTTGTGGAATTTAGACACTACATACTAAGTTCTTTGAGTTTTCCTCAAAAGAGGCAAGTAAAGACTTTACCTAAATCACATTCAACCACTTCATGGAACTGTGGCGGACAGTTAATAATCCAAGGAATATGATGCTGCAAGAAGAAATATTTTTTTAAAAAGGTTAAAAATCCACCCAAATGATGTTATGTACCAAAAGTGATCATCAAGCTGATAATAACAACCATATGATAACCCTGGGAATTCCATTCAGATGTAATGGAAATCAGGCATCTCATTGGGATGGTTTTCTGCTTTCTAAAATTCATATCCTCAATCTAGGCCTGGGAACGCTCGTTTTGCTGGCGGGTTAGGCGATGGGGCGCAAGGAAAACACTGGGACGCGTGGCCGCAGACGTCCACCAGGTTCCCTACGTAAAGCGGGTAGAATAGGCACTCACCGCTTGTCGATGGCGTCGATGTTTGAATGGAGGAGCCACAGCTCCTCCGTGTTGTCCTGCCGGGAAGACAGGATCAGGTGGTGACCAGTCAGACACAAGGTCCCTTCGACGGCGGGATAGAAAGGCCGGTGCAGCACCACATTGTCCACCCGTGGGGTCTTAATCAGCTCCGCAAACTCCATGTTCCCCCGCGGCCGGAGCCACGGGACTGCGGAGGCCCGGAGGTCCGAGGCGGTCACACCGCCGCAGGGCTGGGGAGGAGAATGACCCGGCTCCCGGCCGACCGGAGGGGCGGGGACGAGGCGGGGAGGCCGGGCCCCGCCCCAGGCTCGGGTGGGCGCGGCGAGGCCTGCGGTCACAATCACTGGCCGCGGGAAGAGGAGGGCTGGGGCTGGGGCTGGGCCAGGCCCGGGCGTCCCTCTCGCACTCCCGGTGCCCCCAGGCCCAGGTCTCGGGCGAAGAGAACGCTCCGCGACAGGCCCAGCAGCCGCCGCCGCCACCTGGGGACCCGGCCTCTGCTGGGCAGGCTGAACCGAGAAAGAGGAGGCCGCTTTGGGGCCAGTTTCCAGCACCGAGCTGCTAGGGACTCCTGGCGGAAGTAGCTGCTGGGAGCCGGAGCCTAGGGTAACTCCGGGCGGAAGCGGTGGAGCTCGAAACTCGGAAGACAGGGAAGTCAGAGCCGGAAGGCAGTCCCCTCCCCAAGAGGGTGCTTCCGGAAACACAGACCTCCAAGATTTGTGTTCCTACCAGGAAAAGGCTCTTTACGTTCATGTCCACCGCCGTACCTCCCATTCCTCCAAATATTCCATATCAGAAAAGGCCGGGGAAGATGGAACGACGAGAAGAGGTCCTTGTCTGCCTCCCTGCACTTGAGTAGTAATCCCTCCTCCAAGGGCTCTTCATAACGTGGAGCTGTCGTTAATTGTGATGATTTTCGTCCATTCGCCGTGAGATGACAAGTGTGGGATCGAATGAGTGATTGTGACCGTAGAGAATCCGACAGGTGTAAGGGAGAAACCCAGCGCCGGGCGCTGCTGACTCCCAGAGCGCGCCGCGCCAAGGTTCTGTGACCTTGCTAAAACAGTTAATCTGTAGCAGAGACTGGACTTTAGTCTAGATCTATGAAATCAAGGTACTGGGGCATTGACACCACCACACAGCCTCCCCATTAGGTACAGTGCCACCGAACTACTCCCAGATACCTAAATTATGCCAGAAATTTACTTAAATAAGTTCTCTTTGCTTAGTGCCCTCCCCCAAACTATTTTCATTATAAAATAGAGAATTAGAGGGGAAATATGCAAGGGTTTGAGTCCTGGTCTGCTGTCAGTCCATTAACCTTTGAAATCCCCACCATCTAGTACCTAAGGACAGCTAGTAAGCTAAAGTCTCACAGCAATCAAAGACAAAGTTAATCGCCTAAAATCTCACCAGATCAACCACCAACAGTGTCCTTGCGTGTGCCCTTGCCCTTCCTAAAATCTTCCCTTATTAAAACAAAAACACTTTATAAGATTGTTACAGCTGAGAGGCCAGCTTTATTTGTCCGCAAAAGAAAAAAGGAACCAACAGAAAAGGGAGAATGAGGGAATTGGTTTATAAAGCTATTTTTTAAATTGGGATTTTTGTTGTCCTTCCACTTTGTGGCTCATTATAACAATTACCAATTGAGAATTTACTTCCAGAATAAAGAATCAGGGAAAGTTTTGTGGAGAAGGTATCATTTGAAACAATGACCTTGGAGGATGAGTAATTTACACCCTGAATGGAATGTAGCCAATATGTCTTGTCTTAATTTAATGATGTCTACTAGAGGTAGGGGAAAATTCTCCAAAAATTCCATGATCTTTTCTTTTAGTTTAACTGGAAACAAACAAACAAAAAAGCCTATGAAAAAACCATTGTGTCATTACATTAAAAAATGTTTAATATTCCATAAAGGCATAAACTTTCTGCCCACAAGAGAAAATTGTCAGTATCATGCTGGATTGCTATAAGGAAACACTGGAAACTATTAGAAAATTGCATCTACTCTGGATTTAAGCTCAAAGCAAAGGAAGCCCCTGAGATCTGCAGAAAACAAATATTCAGTAGCAAAGAATAGAGGGGATGCAGATCATGTGAATTTAGTAAGTACATGAACAGTAGATGGCAGTAGAGCTCGACGGTAATAGGGTAGGCTTCCATTCTATTAATTCAATGAGGCTGTAGTCAAACAAGTTTTTTTTTCTTAAGATTTTTATTTATTTATTAGAGAGAGAGAATGAGAGAGAGAGAGCATGAGAGCGGGGAGGGTCAGAGGGAGAAGCAGACACCCCACCGAGCAGGGAGCCTGATGTGGGACTCGATCCCGAGACTCCAGGATCATGACCTGAGCCGAAGGCAGTCACTTAACCAACTGAGCCACCCAGGCGCCCCAAGTCAAACAAGTTTATTATCCAAACTGCCTGGATGCGAGGGTCTCAGATGATTCAGATAAATAAAAGAAGATGATGGCATTTATTTCTTTTGAAAGATGTATTTATTTATTTTAGAGAGCGCAAACGGGAGGGAGGGGAAGAGAAAGAATCCTCAAGTAGACTCCCCACTGAGCGTGGGGCCCAACGTGAGGCCCAAGGGTCCATCCCAGGACCCCCGAGATCATGACCTGAGCCAAAGTCACGAGCTGCCCACCCAACCGACTGAGCTACCCAGGTGCCCCAATGATGGCATTTATTTATTTATTTATTTTTATTTTTTTAAAGATTTTATTTATTCATTTGAGACACAGAGATACAGAGAGAGAGAGCATGAGCAGGGAGAGAGGCAGAGGGAGAAGGAGAAGCAGGCTCCCCGCTGAGCCAGGAGCCCGATGTGGGGCTCGATCCCAGGACCCTGGGATCATGACCTGAGCCGAAGGCAGATGCTTAACCATCTGAGCCACCCAGGCGCCCCCATGATGGCATTTATAATGCAAGTAAAACACTCAACACCTTACAGGCATTATGTTTTAAGCATTTTATGAGATAATAAATGGCATTAATGTGTAATCATCTTATTCTATCAAATAGTCACCTAGCATGTATTAAGTGCCTACTTGGTCATCAGCACTCTGGGGAAGAGAAACAATAAATCTGACACAGCCCTTGCCCTCAAAAAGTAATAGCTACTTTGGGAAGGCCAACACACTCTACACAACTAATGAACAAAAAATAAGAGAGTAAGTGCTAACTTTTGAAGTACAGATTTACTTTCCTTGCTCTGTGTTTCTCTACTAGAAGTTGGTAGAAATTGAGAGTTTGAAGGTAGTTTGAAGAAAGCAGGTCAACAATTGCCAAAAGTAGCAAGAGCATCTAAGATGGAGAAGACATTGCCCATAGGTGCCACTGGTGAGCAGTTGTTCTCCATGTGCTTGACTGTTAGCGGCTGCATTGAACTTAATAACCTCGTGCCTGTCTTCCTTGTGTTCTCCATCCTTCACCCTCCAATCAAATCAATCACCAAGTTGTTGATCTGATCTTCTGATAGTTCTTGAATCCCCCACTTCTCCCCATCCCCAAGGCCATTGCCATAGTTCAGGCCACCACCATCTCTCACTGTACTTAAGGGGAAAGCCTCTCAGTTGGTCTCATTTCTTCCAGTGGGGTTTCCCTCCAGACTCTTTTTTCCATTGGCAGCTAAAGCCCTTTATACTGTTCTAAATTTTGTTTTTCTTTTCTTGTAAGTCCCTTTATGATCTAGCCCCTTAGGTGGTGATCAGTATCACAGATACCTCTCCTGCTCTCTCTCTCTCTACCTGGCACCACAGCTCCCAACCTCTCCTGCAGTTTGCACACTAACTCTCCCTAAATAGCTTACAGTTTCCTTTTGAGATTTTGCACCCAGTTAGAACCTTGCTACCGAGTGGAAGCGTAGAACAGAGACCATCATCATTAGCATTCCCTGGGAACTTTATTAGAAATGTTTCACTCCAGAGCAACTGAATCAGAGTCTGCACTTGGACAAGATTCCTAGATGATTTTTCTGCACATGAAAGTTTGAGAAAGCAGTGAATCTGGTTGTTCTTTCTGCCTGGTATACATCTACCTTACTCCCAATACCTTGCCCCTTGACCTGCTAATTCCTATCATCCTTCAGATCTCCTCTGAGCTGTCACTGCCTCTAGGACGCCTCTCCTGATTCCACACCTCATGGGCTCCACATTATATAGGCTCCACAGCACTATGTAATAGTAATAATAGTTCTGGGATGCCTGGGTGCTCTGTCAGTTAAGCGACCAACTCTTGATTTCAGCTCAGGTCATGATCTCAGGGTCCTAGGATGGAGCCCCATGTCACACTCCGAGCTCAGCACAGAGTCTGCTTGTCCCTCTCCCTATGCTCCTCCTCCCACTCTCTCTCTCAAATAAATAAATAAAATCTTTAAAAAATAATAATAATACTTCACACTTTTGAGTGTTTATTCTGTGTTCCAGACATTGTGCTAAATGCTTTGCATGCATTGGCCCATGTAGCTCTTGCACAATTCTCTGAGATTAGTTAGTATTCTCCTTTTACCAATGAGAAAACTGACGCACAGGATCTTAATAGCTTTTCCAAGGTCAGAGAGCAATAAGTGGTAGAAGCAGGATTCAGACCCAAACAGTTGGGTGCAGACTCTGAGCTCTTCACCACCATGCTACATTGGCACCCATGAGAACTGAGCCCACCTTCGTTGCTCTCTCTAATCTTACCTCTTAATAAACTATATTGAAATAGACTCCTTACATGTCATAACATTCCACTAGACAATAACCTCCTTGAGAGTAAGGACCATTTCTTGATTGTAGTATGCTCAGCATCCAGCTTAGTGCCTAGACATAGTAGCCACTCAATATACATTTGTTGAAAGACACCCTGTATTTTACTGAACACATTTCACCCTGGCCTCTCCTCCCACCACCCCAATCTGACTGACTTTAGATACTTTTTTATTATGTTCAGCTAGCCAGCATTCAGTACATCATTAGTTTTTGATGTAGTGTTCTATGATTCGTTATTTGCATATAACACCAAGCGCTCATTACAACACATGCCCTCCTTAGTACCCATCACCAGGCTTACTCTATCCTCCCACCCCCATCCCCTCTGAAACCCTCAGATTGTTTCCCAGAGTCCATAGTCTCTCATGGTTCGTCTCGCCCTTTGATTTCCCCCCTTCCGTTTTCCCTTCCTTCCCCTAATGTCCTCCGTCCACATATGAGTGAACCCATATGATAATTGTCTTTCTCTGCTTGACCTATTTCACTTAACATAATCCCCTCCAGTTCCATCCATGTCAGTGCAAATGGTGGGTATTCATCCTTTCTGATGGCTGAGCAATATTCCATTGTATATATGAACTACATCTTTTTTTTTTTTTTAAAGATTTTGTATTTATTTATTTGGGAGAAAGACAGAGATAGGGAGAGAGAGCACAAGCAGGGAGGAGAGGGAGAAGCAGACTCCCCGCTGAGCAGGGAGCCTGACGGGGACTCAATCCCAGGACCCTGAGATCATGACCCAAATCGAGGGCAGACGCCTAACCGACTGAGCCACCCAGGCGCCCCGAACCACATCTTCTTTATTGCAGATGTTTGTAGCAGCGTTCTGACGAGAGTAGGAGGAAGGTGGTGCTATGTTTTTCCCACCTTGCAGCTGAGGAAAGTAAAGCTGATGAATAACTTGTCAGCAATGATGATCATCTCTTACATTTAGTCACTATGTTACAATTCACAAAATATGTTCAAATACGTTATCACATATGCCTTTCTCAATGACCTGGTGAAATAGGTAGGAGAGGTATTGTTCCCAGCTCAGAGAGGAAGAACTGAGGCTCAAGGGATGGTGATGTCCTTCCAATGAAAAAACCAAGCAGAGAGGCAGAGACTCAAAGGCAACACTTCTGAGGCCAAAATTCAGGCCCTTGCCATCACATTAATTTAAATTAGACTTACTCTTCACTGTTCTTGTCTGTTCAGATTCTGACCTGTGGGTGTTAGGAGAAGATAGTCACTGCTAAGTAAGCAAAGGGGGGCTAAAGTTTCAAGACACAACCACAACAAAAGGAGAGTTCTGGGGACAATGATTTGATCAATGGACCTGTATTCAGATACATTCTAATAGTCACATTTCCTATGTGTGGTTCACTAGGCCACTTTAGCTTTTGAAACCAATCAGAACAGCAACCTAGCATTTTAGAAGGTGACAAACTGGAAGGACGAGGGACTGTTGCTATTGCACATACAATAAATCAGCCCAAGCATAATTGCTTAAAGCAACATCCAGCAGTTGGTAGCTAGAGCTGGAGTAGTAGGAGGGGAGAGGCTGAGGCATCTGGGGACTGCCTAGGCACCCCTCTCGGCAATCTCAGGGCCTCTCCCACAGTCTCCTCGGGAGTTGATTTGATATTCCTGCTAGTACAGTGGCCTCAGGGTTGTCGGGCTGCATACAAAGCAGCTGGAGGTGTCAAGAGTGAATATTCCCAAGGGCAAATCAGAAGCTGCATCAACTTTTATGACCTACACTTGGATGTCGCATAATGTCGCTTCCACTGCACTCTCTTGATTTTAAACAGTCGCAAAAACCCACTCAGTTTCAAGGGGAGAGGACATAGACCCCACCTCTCAATAGGAGCAATGTCAAAAATATATGCCACAGTGATGCATTTGATAGTGGGAAACATATATGTATGAACTCAACCACCCCTGCACACACTGGCAGCTGGAAAGAGGAATAAAGAGAATATTCAGAAAGTCAACACATTCTTTTTGGCAAAGGGCTTCTCTGCTCATAGCCATAATGAAATGAGCTAAGAATATGCAATTACATATAATTGGATATAATTAAAATAAAGAGTCACATCTAAAATAAAGGCATAATTAAGAAGTAGGAAAATTTACTAGGTGGGAATGTCAACAATGTTAATTCAGTGATTACTGTTGCAGTTTATTTTATCGTCACTGAACCTAAGTCAGGGTCAGTGTCCAATAAAGTAGGGAAGCAACCTCAGTCTGCCCTCAGCTCTTTTATTCACAGCTCCCTAGCTTCCATTTTTTTCTTTCCCCACACTATTTACAGGAAGCTTTACATTTAATTTTAAATATGACATAATACTTTTGTTTTCAATCCTTTAATTTGCTCAAGACTATGATAACTGTTCCAATTTCCCCTTCTGTGTCTTCCCTTAGTTTTCTTCCTTTGGCTTTCCTCCACCATCCTTTCCTTTCCCATCCTATTCTGCTTTTCTCACCCCCCCCCCATCCATTTCTCTCAGAGACGACCACCTGAAAAGGACAGATCCACAAGTGTCACCCTGCAGATGACTGAGGAATTACAGAACGAAAAGCATATCTTTACAATGGATGAGATTTGGTGATCATCCCTATAACTAAGTGATCATCAAAGTAACATCCAGATATTCTGTGCTTCCTGATGTGAGTCAATAACAGATATGCAACATCACCTGGGGTGTGCACTAGCCAGACATGCTTAGCATGAGGAAACCATCAGACACATCCATAGAATGGGATATTCTACAAGGCAATTGGCTTGGACTCCCTTACAAAGTCAGTGCCATGGAAAACCAAAACAGAAGCAAAAGGCAAGAGGACCATTCCAGATTTGAAGAAATGAAAGGGATGTAATAACCAAATGCAAGTCAAGAAACTTGATTAAATCCCTGATCAGGAAAAAAAAAATACTATGAAAGACATTTTGGGGGAGGTGTGAACATGGATTGCATCTAGATGATATTATTGAGTTAATGTTAATTTTTTCAGATGGGATAATAATAATGTGGTTTGTAGGAGGAAACTATTTTTCTCAAGAGATGCATGCTGAAAGATTTAAAGATGAAGTGTCACAATGTCTACAGCTTTCAAATGTTTCAGAAAAATATATATTGATTATATGTGTGTATATATACACACATATATATACACATACACACATTGAATACACATATACATAGAGAATACACACAAACATCATGAAAGTGGCAAATTATTGATAATTGGTTAATTTGGGTGAAGTGTTTAAGGACATGTAGTGCACCAATCATCCAACTTTTCTATATTTGAATATTTTTTCAAAATTAGGATTGAAAGAATTAAAATAAAAAAGACCTGCAACAGTATGATGGTCATCGATGCAAGTTTTGGCAGCTAAACACAACAGCAGACCTGGAGCTGTGGCTTAGCATCATATGTAGTCTAGAGCGGCCTAGATGGGCAATTCAATGTTAATACAGCACTGACACAGAGAAACAAAACTGCAGACCCTTCTGAGAAAGTTTAGATTCTGAAAGATCATCAAAGACCACCGAAAGACTGGCCACCAGTGACTACTGCTGTGAATTTTGTTTTATCATAAGGGGTTACTGGTAGGAGCTCAAATATGAGTTGCTAAATCAGACATTCAAAATTTAAAGTCCATGCAATGTAATCTTGTCACCAGCCAGAATTTCTCTACACCTGGAATTTTCAAATCCCAAAATTCCCCCTTCTGACCAGTTTCCTTTTCCTGACCTTCATGTACGCTAACCCTGCCCTGCTTGGGTAGACTCTGAGTCCCTTCTAGCCTTCTTTAACTCACATCCCTCTGTGCTCAGGCCCCATGCGCTGATCACTAGCTCCCGTGACACTCTCCAGCACTCACTCCCTCACCTGCATGAAGGCAAGAACTGGGTTCTACTGATCTTTGTAGCCCCAGAGTTGAGCACTGTGACAGGTACATAGTAAATATTTGATAAATACATCTGAATGAAATGGAATCATCTAATCCAACCCTCTCATTTTACAAATGAAGAAACTGAGGCTCAGATGCAAAACAACTTACCTAAAATCACATGGCTGGTGAGTGGCAGACTGGGAAGGAAAACCCATTTCCTTGTCACTTTCTGATCAGAGATCTTTCTACTGCCAATGCTTCCTTTCCCATCATTTGTTAAGTCTAGTTTAGTTTTTAATTTTTGAGATAGGATGGATGGGGAACAGGGAAAGAATAAAAAGCCAGTTTGTCTACAAATACCAGCTAATGGCCCAGGGCATGTCTCTTGGTCTGGCCTCTGCTCTCCACTTCCTCCACCTACTCATCCCCGGGGCATGGAGGTAGATGTGGCTAGACACCAGGAAAGATGGGTTAGTTCCCTCCTCTGCTGGTTTTCTGCTGCATTTTTAATCAGTTCCTCCCTAGTGGAAAGTCTCTTGTCCCTTGATTCACTTTCACTTTTCCTCCTTGGTTTCAGTGTGTGTGTGTGTGTGTCTGTGTGTGTGTGTGTCTGTGTATGTATCCCTCAGAATTTTGTTTCTAAGGAGCAATGAAAACCTATCTTTCATGACTTTCCATTTGAGAACATCCCCTATCCTAAGACTTAAGAGGACATTTTGTCATCATCAGTGTCAAAGATTAAAAAAGCCAGACATGAGTTAAAACGGTCAGGACAGATTGTAATCAGTAATACACTATTGCAGTAGGGAAGGGTCCACAGTGAATGGAGTTCAAGTTCAATTTGTTCAGAGGTGACTGGGCATTTCAAAGGGAGAATGGGGGAATAAGGAGGAGAAATGGCTGGTGGGGGAGGGAGGAAGCTTGAATAGGACCAAAGGCAGGTACAGGCTGAATTGTGTCCTCCCCAAATTCATATGTTGAAGTTCTAACCCCAGTGCCTCAGAATATGACTGTATTTGGACATAGGGTCTTTTAAGAGGTAATTAAAGTTAAGTGAGGTCATTAGGGGGGCTCTAATCCCATATAACTAATGTCTTCATAGGAAGAGGACATTAGGACACAGACACACTCAGAAGAAAGACCATGTGAGGACACAGGGAGAAGGTGGCCATCTACAAGCCAAAGAGAGAGGCCTTAGCAGAAACCAACTCTGCTAACCCTTTGATCTTGGACTTTCAGCCTCCAGAACTATGAGAAAATAAACTTCTGTTGTTTAAGTCCCCCACTCTGGTATTTCGTTATGGCAGCCCTAGCAAACTAATACAGATGGTCATCTTTTTATTTAAAAACAGAAACTATATAACACCAAAGATTATGAAACAATTGACAAACACAGATGGCTCTGGTGTCCCTCACTCCTCCATCATGGTTCTCCATACAACATGATTCTCATATCTGTCTCACGTTTAGGCCACAGCTCATCAGTTTGTCCTCCCAGCTTCCCACCCTGGCAGTAGCCTTATCCTGGACACAAACTTCCATGTCCGTCCACCAGGGGAGAAGCAAATCTATGAAGGAACCTGGGGAATACTGTGGATTTAGAAGAGGTTGGATCCCTAGGTCCATGCTACTTTGCCAGAGGGCATTCCCCAGGAACACCAGTTGACCCTGGCAGAGAACTGCTGCTGTGTGGGTCAGGTTGTACCCTGTGGTGATCGAGAGTTCTTCCATGGGCAGTCAACTCATAGAATGTGGAGCCCTGCCTCAGCACTTATCAACTGTGTGACCTCAAGCAATTTACTGAACCTCTCTGAGCTTCAGTTTTCCTACCTATAAAATGAAAACCAACCTCCCGGCTGTCAAGAAGATTAAATGAAATTATATAATTATTTAAGTACATAAAGTGCCCAGTAAAGGCTATGTCCTTAGCACCCCATATAACTAATCTCAAGTAGGAATAAAGTCATAAAGTTGAAAACAGGGCATTGTTGTTTGCAGTTCAGTTGGGCACCTTCTCTTTGACTCCAAGACTGTTCGTGTATATTTGAACTATGTTTGTGATTGAAAGAAATGTAGATTCCATCTGTTCTTAGGAGGATTGCCAATGCTTTGCCTGTGACCATTTTTATAGATTCCAGGAAAAGACATTTTGATAGTCCGCCTCATTCCTAGGAGTGTCCTGTACAGGCCCTCTAGAAAGGCAGGGCTGGGATATAGGAGGATGCCCCTAATGAAGACAGAGTTCTACAGCTTTTCTCTTTTTTTTGGTTTAATTTTTTATTGTTATGTTAATCACCATACATTACATCATTAGTTTTTGATGTAGTGTTCCATGATTCATTGTTTGTGCATAACACCCAGTGCTCCATGCAGAACGTGCCCTCCCCAATACCCATCACCAGGCTAACCCATCCCCCCTCCCCCCTCCCCTCTAGAACCCTCAGTTTGTTTCTCAGAGTCCATCATCTCTCATGGTTCGTCTCCCCCTCCGATTCCCCCCTTCATTCTTCCCCTCCTGCTATCTTCTTTTTTTTTTTTTCTTAACATATATTGCATTATTTGTTTCAGAGGTACAGATCTGAGATTCAACCGTCTTGCACAATTCACAGCGCTCACCATAGCACATACCCTCCCCAATGTCTATCACCCAGTCACCCCATCCCTCCCACCCCACCCCCCACTCCCGCAACCCTGTTTGTTTCCTGAGATTAAGAATTCCTCATATCAGTGAGGTCATATGATACATGTCTTTCTCTGTTTGACTTATTTCGCTCAACTACAGCTTTTCTCTTAACCTGCCTTTGCGTGAGAGCCTCCTCCTGCTTGTCTTCATGGCCTTGGGGTAACCTTGGCAGTGACCGCAGATCATTTTTGGCCATAGGCAATGTTTCTTAAACTGTGGGGTACAAAACATTTGCATCAGAATTTCAGAGGCGGGGGGCATCATAGGGGAACATGGAGATTCCCAGGCTCTTCCCCAAACCTACAGAATCAGAACTTCTGGGAACTTACACTTGCTCCACAAGCTCCCCAGGTGATTCTGAAGCTGCAGGTGCCGTCACCTTGATACAGTGAGTGTTCAAGTAATGGTGCTAGCATATGTATGTAACAGGGAAGGTGAGGAGGCAGCAATAGTTATTAAACGTTTACTATGTTCCAGGACCTAATATGCTGTATATGTTTCCTACGGATGCTGTAACATATTGCCACAAACTTAGTGGCTTAAAACAACACACATTTATTCTCTAAGAGTCTGGAAGTCAGAAGTCTGAAATCATTTTCACTAAGCTAAAATCAAGGTTTTTATGGTCAAAGATTCTAGAGGAGAATAGTTTCTTGCCTTTTTTAAACTTCTAGAGCTGCATTCCCTGGCTTGTGGCTCCTGCCTCCATCTGCAAAGCATCTTGCTTCAGTAGGCACATTGCCTTCCTCTGTAGTCAACTCTCCCTTGGCCTCCCTCTTATAAGGATACTTATGATTGAATTTAGGGCCCACCCACATAATCCAGGACAATCTCCCCATCTTAAGATCTTTGACTTAATTACTATTGGTTTGCAAATTGGTCCCCATATGTGGAGGGCAAGGAAAGACCAAAGAAAGAGGCAGACTGCTCCAGATTGGTAGATGACAGTTGGAATAAACAAAGGAACTTCCTACAAGACTTGTCTCAGGCAGCTGCAAGATGAGTAGATCTCCATACTTGCCTACCAGAATCTTAAAAAAAGTTTATACAGAGGCCTTAACTGGGTTTGATCACATATACTATCCAGATGGTCTCAAAAACACATTATTCTCTCAAGCCTGCATCCTTGAAAATGGCTCCCCCTGTGGAAATGGGGGCAGAATGTATATTCCAAGCACAGGGGAGGGAGTGAGGAGCCTCTGATTGTCTGGGTCCAGCTGATGAGGTCACATCCTCCCAAAGACTTCCTCCAATAATCACATCTGCCAAGTCTTTATTTTGCCATATAAGGTAACATTCACAGGTTCCAGGGATTAGGACCTGGATATTTTGGGGGTCATCATTCACAAACATTATTTTTTAATCCTCAAAACAATATTATGAGGTAGTTAGCATTAACTCCATTTTTTTCAGATGAGGGAATTGAGATTCAAAAAGGTTAAAATGACTTGTAGCAAACCACACAGCTGGTGGAGGGATTATGATTTGCCCCCAAGACCGTCTGGTTTTAAGACCTGTGATCCTTGCTCTGCATCAGATTGAACTATAAGGCCTGCCAAAGGAATCCTACCAGTCACAGCCTATCAGTCTTTCAGATGTCTGAGATGGCCTTTAAAATGTCCCAACGTGATGCCATTCTCGGTTTCTTTCCCAGATGCAGGTGAGAAGTCCAGCTTCTGAATTTGAGTGGGTTATGGTAAGATAGGCTATAGACAGAGATAAGTCAGGTTCTTTCCAAATTCTTGGAACACCTTGAGAAGACATAGATGATTGCCAAACATCCCTCTAGGCCGATTCTCGAGATAAGAACAGCCACTTGTATTTAGAGGCTTCATTGTAGTTCTGCACAATTTATGTAAAAAAGATTATGTAGGAAAAACATCTAGGTTAGATCTCGAAGACAGCCTTAAAAAGGCATACCCAGGAGGTGTTAACTAACCTTACTACAGTCCTCATTTTACAATATATACATGCATCAAGTCATTGCATTGTACACCTTAAACTTACGTATGTTATATGTCATTAATGACTCCGTAAAGCTGGGGTAGGAAAGCCATTTTCTTATTAGATAATGTCTCTGAAGTTGCTATGATTCTGGGGTGCTCAGCCAAGCACATATATGGGACATGGAGGGAGAGTGAAGAATTATTGTAATAGTGACTGTAAGAACTATCAGGAGTATGTAGTTCTTGGAATGTCTTAAGTTAGGACTATGAAAACACAATGACAAATGCTATCTGACGACCAGCCAGGTGGAGATAAGTAAACAGGGAACATTCTGAGTAGAGAGGCAGAAAATAAGAAAAGGGATATCTAGGCTTCACTATAGGAAAAGGTAAAAATAGAATATTAGAACTTCCATCACAGAGATGCAATTTAATTATAATATTTAGGTTGTAAAAAAATACAGTGTCTTCAAAAAGGAAAGAGAGCAAACTTTTCTATTCCAATCAAAGAGAAGGAAAGGGAACCAAAGTTGGATATTTTAATCTTTAAACAGAAGATAGTCTCCATTTTCGTGTTCTCTTGTTTCTAAAAAGGCTGTGCATTGTAACTGAAATCTCTCTAGAACAAAACCACCTTTACACTCTAGTCAATGGCTTATTTATTTAGAACATATTTGATATATCAAAGAATTAGAATGGTTCTTCAAAGTTAATTGTAATGGGATTTATCCTGGGTTCTAAGTTTCTGTATTTAGATGGGCTTGAATATTCAATACTTACTCTTTTATCAGCAGCCTCAGGTTAGTTTTATGTGGACCCAAACTCAGTCTAAAATTTTTGGATCTATCCACCATCCTAATTGCCCATTTTTATTCAGGTCCCACCTTCCCGGAGGAATCAGGTGTAAAACAATGAAGAGCAAATAGAAGCTTTTCTCAAAGGACAGCTCATCAGGAAAAAGCTAGGGTATGAGAACAGGAAATGTAGTGAGCAAAGCACTATAAAAAAAAGAATAACTGTCATTTCAACCTTTTGCATCAAAAGGAACGAGGACTAGGGTGGGTAGCAGACAGTAGCCAAAGGAATTAAGGCAATCTGTGTATTACCTGATATTTGCTGTATCATTTGTCCCTAAAGGTGAGCTCATCAAAGTTCCTAACAAATCCTCATTCAGCGCCAATTTTCTATTGTACCTTTCCTTTTATGCTGTTTGAGTCTACAAAAGTGCAATTTAGCCCTACCTCAAACTAATCATAGAAATAAGTTCTAGCTGAAATAAAATTCACTTATTTAAAGATGTTATTTATTTATTTATTTATTTGTCAGACAGAGAGAGAGAGAGAGCGTGCACAAGAAGGGGGAGTGGCAGGCAGAGGATGAAGCAGGCTCCCCACTGAGCAAGGAAACCAATATGGGACTCAATCCCAGGACCCTGGGATCATGACCTGAGCCAAAAGCAGACGCTTAACTGACTGAACCACCCAGGCATCCCATAGCTGAAATAAAATTCTAAGTGTAAAAAAACCAAAACTATTGTTTTCCATTCTTAACAATACGGCAAAATATAAACCCCTATCTGGGGGCCAGAGTTTCCATTTAAGTGGTTGAAGGGAAAGGGAGGCAAAGTCTAGTAACCACACAGGTGAGAAGTCTACCTGGAGACCTTACTTTATAAGGCTGAGACCCTGAAAGCCACAGCTAATTGGGTAATCCAGGGGGAAAACATTCTTTCTCTCTTGAGATATTAAGGGAACTTGTCTCTCTTGACCTTTCCTCTGAGTGAAGAGGAGAAAAATATGTTTAAGAATTTGCATTTTACCCTCACACAGGTTTAGAATCAGAAGGTATACTGTCTGAGAATCCTGGAAGCACAAAACTGATAATTTACTTTAAGGACATCCTGCATTGCTAATATATCAGGTGCCTGTAAAAGCAAATGTAAATGTTCACTTGAGGATTATACCTTAAACCTAAGTCAAAGAACTATTACAGATAGGGTCTATGGAACACAATCTCACAATAAATTATAAGACACACGAGGAAACAAGTCACTTGAGCAGGAGTCAGGAGAAAAAAAAAGCTATAGAAACATTCACAAAAGACTGAAGATATTAGAAAATAAAGCAAAATAAATATTGTAATATGTTTATTGAAATAAAAGAGGTGTTAGAAGTATGACCTTGGAACAAATAAGAACAAGCAGTAACTGAGACCTGCCATGATCGTACTTAACTGATAGTACCCAAACAAAAGCTACAGAGTATCTGCTCAACATTCTACAAAGATATGCTAAGATTGGCCATAAAGTCTTAACAAATGTTTAGACAAGCTAACACTTTACAAGCAATTACTTTAGCCAACAGCCTAATGTAAAACCTAGCTCTGCATTAAAAATATTTCCTCCAAGATCCTCAGGGAATCTGTTATTTGACTGTCTACTATACATACCATAAGATTTTGACAAGGCTCAATGCTGTTGTCCCTTTTTCTTTAACATTTTTTGGAGGTCCAACAGATCACCTACTACTCAGAACTTGCCCCTTAACTTCTGGGCAGGGGACATTTTGGCAGTATGCCGAAAGGTCTGTGTACCTCTTGACCTCATCTTGAGAAGCCATCACTGACCAGAGAATCCAAGTTGTTGCAGTGATTGGGAACCACTGAGGTATTATCTGTCAAAACTCCTAAAAGTTGCATGAGATTGTTGAAACTGAGTGGTGAGTACCTGAAGAGTTCATCATAAGCTGTCTTTACTTTTGTATTCATTTGAAATTTTCCATAATGACTTTAAAAATAGAATCTGCTGTAGAACACTCCTCTCAACAACATCAAAATGTACATTCTTCTCAACTGCACATGGAATATTCTCCAGATAGACTATATGTCAGACCATAAAACAAACATTAATTTAAAATTATTGAAATAATACAAGTATGTTCTCTGACCACAACGGAATTACATTAGAAATCAATAGCAGAAAGTAATTTGGAAAACTCATAAATATGTGAAAACTAAACAACACAATCGTAAATAACCAATAGATCAAAGTATAAATAAAAATGGAAATCAAAAAATTTTTCAAGATGAATGAAAATGAAGATACAATATACCAAAACTTATGCAGCTAAGGCAGTGCCTGGAGGAAAATTTATAGCTGTAAATGTCTACATGAAAAAAGAAAAGATTTCAAATCAATAACCTAACCTTCCATCCTAAGACACTGAAGAAAGAGAAACTAAACCTATGGCAAACAGAAGGAAGGAAATAATAGATTTAGAGCAGAAATTAGTGACATAGAGAATACAAAATAGAGAAAACCAATGAAACCAAAAGTAGGTCATCTTAAAACATCAACAAAATCAACAAAAACTGACCAAGAATAAAGGAAAGAAGACTCAAATTACTAGAACCAGACTGAAAGAGGGGCCATTACTACCAACCTTACATAAATAAAAAGGATTATAAAGCAATACTATGCACAATTGTATGCCAATATATAGATAACTTACATGAAATGGACAAGTTCCTAGAAAGACACAAACTATTAAAAACAACTCAAAGTGAAATAGAAAATTTAAATAGACCTATATCAAATAAAGACATTAAATTGGTAGTAAAAAAAAACTACTTACAAAAAAGCTTGAGCCCAGATGGATTCACTGGCCAATTCTACCAAACATTTAAGGAAGAATTAATACCAATTCTTTACAAACTTTCAAAAAATAGAGAAGAAGATACTTCTCAACTCATTCTATGAGGCTAGTATTACCTGATACCCAAACCAGACAAAGACATCACAAGAAAACTATAGACAAATATCTCTCATGAATATGGATGCAAAAATCCTTAACAAAAGGCTAGCAAACCAAATCTAGTAGTGTATAAAAAGGATTACACACCATGACCAAGTGGGTATTATCCCAGGAATACAGGTTAGTTTAATGCCTGAAAATCAATTAATGTAATACACCGTATCAATAGAATAAAAAACAAAATGCACATAATTATCCCAATAGATGCAGGAAAAGCCTTTGACAAAATCCAATACCCTTTCTTGATTAAAAAAGAAACAAAATACTAGTAATACCTATCAAAATACCACCAGCCTTTTTCACAGAACAGATTGTTCTAACAAACAATCCTAAAATTTGTATGGAACCACAAAGAACCTCAAATAGCCAAAGCAATTCTGAAAAGGAAAAACAAAACAGGAGGCATCATGATTCCAGATTTTAAGCCATATTACAAAGCTGTAATCATCAAGACAGTATGGTATTGGCACAAAAACAGACATGCGGATCAATGGAATGGAATAGAGAACCCAGAAATGGACCCACAACTGTATGGTCAATTAATCTTTGACAAAGCAGGAAAGAATACCCAATGGAAAAAAGACAGATATGGTGTTGGGAAAACTGGACAGCAAGAAGCAGAAGAATGAAACTGGACCACTTTCTTATACCATATACAAAAATAAATTCAAAATGGATGAAAGACCCAAATGTGAGACAGGAAACCATCAAAATCCTAGAGGAGAGCACAGGCAGCAACATCTTTGACCCGGGCCACAGCACCTTTTTACTAGACACATTGCTGGAGGCAAGAGATACAAAAGCAAAAATGAATTATTGGGACTTTATCAAGACAAAAACTTCTGCACAGTGAAGAAAACAATCAACAAAACTAAAAGGCAGCCTACAGAATGGGAGAAGATATTTGCAAATAACTTATCTGATAAAAGGTTAGTATCCAAAAATCTATAAAGAACTTACCAAATTCAACACACAAAAAACAAATCATTCAGTTAAGAAATGGGCAGAAGACACAAATAGACACTTTTCCAAAGAAGACAATCAGATGGCTAACAGACACATGAAAAGATGCTCAACATCACTCATCACCAGGGAAATACAAATCATCAGTCGTTAAGCGGCTGCCTTCGGCTCAGGTCATGATCCCAGAGTCCTGGGATCGAGTCCCACATCGGGCCCCCTGCTCAGCGGGAAGGCTGCTTCTCCCTCTCCCACTCCCCCTGCTTGTGTTCCTGCTCTTGCTGTCTCTGTCTCTGTCAAATAAATAAATAAAATCTTTTTTAAAAAAAGAAGGGAAATACAAATCAAAACCACAATGAGATATCACCTCACACCTGTCAGAACGGCTAAAATTAACAACACAAGAAACAACAGGTTGGTGAGGATGTGGAGAAAGGGGAACTTTCTTGCATTGTTGGTGGGAATGCAAACTGGTGCAGCCACTCCAGAAAACAGTATGGAGGTTCCTCAAAAAGTTAAAAATAGAACTACCCTATGATCCAGCAATTGCGCTACTAGGTATTTACCCAAAGGATACAAAAATACAGGTTTGAAGGGGTACATGCACCCCGATGTTTATAGTAGCATTATCAACAGTAACCAAACAGTGGAGAAAGCCAAATGTCCATCGATTGATGAATGGATGAAGAAGATGTGATATATATATATACACAATGTACTATTACTCAGCCATCAAAACCCCCCCCCCCCCCAAATCTTGCCATTTTCAACAACATGGATGGAGCTGGAGTGTGTTATGCTAAGTGAAGTAAGTCAGTCAGAGAAAGACAAACACCATATGATCTCACTCATATGTGGAATTTAAGAAAGAAAACAGATGAACACATGGGAAGGGGGAAAAGAAAAAAAGGAGAGAGGAAACAAGCCATAAGTGACTCTGAATGATAGAAAACAAACTGAAGGTGGTTGGAGGGAGAGGGGTAGGGGATGTGCCAGATGGGTGATGGGTATTAAAGAGGGCACTTATTGTGATGAAAAAAAAAAAACACTCAACAAACTAAAACCCTCAACAAACTATATGAAGGGATTTCCTCAACCTGATAAAAGACATCTATGAGAAACCCATAATTAACATTATACTTAACAGTTCCCTAGGATCAGGAATGAGACAAAGTTGTCTTGCCACTTCTATTCAATATTGTATTGAAGGTTCTAGTAAAGCAATTGGGCAATAAAATGAAATAAAAGGCATCCACATTAGAAAGGAAGAAATAAAATTATCTCTATTCACAGTCAACATAATCTTGTATGTAGGAAATCCTAGGGAATTCACTTAAAAATAAATTATTAGAACTAATAAACAAGTTCAGCAGGGTGGCAGAATGCAAGATCAACACAAAAATCTATTGTATTTCTATATGCTTGCAAAAACCAATCTGGTAAGGTAAACAATTCCATTTACAATAACATCAAAAAGAATAAAATACTTAGGAATAAATTTAACAAAGAAGTACAAAATCTATATTCAGAAAGCTACATAATACTGCTTAGTGAAATTTTGGAGAGGTATCCCATGTTCATGGATTGAGAACCTTAACATTGTTATAAAGGTGATACTCCCCCAAAGTGATCTACAGATTCAACAAAATCTTTATTAGAATGCCAGCTACCTTCTTTTTAGAAATTGATAAATTGCTTATAAAATTCATATGGAAATGCAAGAGACCCCAAATAACAAAAACAATCTTAAAAAAGAAAAAGTGAGAAGACTCATACTTCCTGAATTCAAGTTAATGCAGTGGTAATCAAGATAGTGTGATGTTGGCATAAGAATAGACACATAGATCAATGGAGTAGAGTTGAATGTCCTGAAATAGACCCATGTGTCTACAGTGAGTTGATTTTCAACAAGGGTGCCAAGACCATTCAATGGGGAAGAATATTTTTTTAAGCAAATGGTGCCAGAACAATTGTATAGCCAAATGCTAAAGAATGAAGTTGGACACATACCTCACACCATATACAAAAAGTTAACTCAAAATGAATCAGACCTGAATGTAAGAATTAAAACTCTAACATTCTTAGAAGAAAATATTGGGGCAAATCCTCATGATGCTGGATTTGCAAAGAGATTCTTAGATATTTCACAAAAAAATGAGCAAAAAAGAAAAAATGGATAAATTGGACCTCCTCAAAATTAAAAACTTTGTGGTTCAGGGGGACACTGTCAAGAAACTGAAAAAGCAACCTGCAGAATGGATGAAAATATTTGCAAAATATATATTTGATAAGGGACTTGTATCTAGAATATATTTTTAAAAAACTCTTATGACTAAGAATAAAAAGACAAATAATCCAATTTAAAAATGAGCGAGGTCTGAATAGACACATCTCCAGAGAAGATATAGAAATGGCCAATAAGCACACGAAAGATGCCTGAAATCAGAAAAATGTAAATCAAAACCACAAGGAGATACCCCTTAAGATGAGTAAAATCAAAAAGTCAGGTAAGGGCATGTGGATGGCTCAGTCAGTTGTGTCCAATTCTTGATTTTGGCTCAGGTCATGATCTCAGGGTTGTGAGATCGAGTCCTGAGACAGACTCCATGCTGGACGTGGAGCCTGCTTAAGACTCTCTCTCTCTCCCTCTCTTTCTGCCCCTCCCTGCCTGCTTGTGCTCATGCTCTCTCTTTTCTCCCTCTCTGAAAAAAAAGTCAGGTAATAAATGTGAAGATGTAGAAAAATTAGAATCTTTATAAATTTCTGGTTAGGATGTAAAATGGTGCGCCACCTTGGAAAACATTCTGGCAGTTTCTCAAAAGGCTAAACATAGTTTTACCATTTGACCCAACAATCCACTCCTAAAGAAATGAAAATATTTCTACATAAAAACTTACACAAGAATGTTTATAGCAGCATTATTCATAATAACCAAAAGGTGGAAACCCAAATGTCCATCAAGTGATTAATGGATAAACAAAATGTGGTATATCCATACAATAGGATATTATTCAGCCATAAAAAGAGTGAACTCCTGAAACATGCTACAGCATGGATGGACCTTGAACACATTATGCTAAATGAGAGAAGCCAATCACAAAAACCACATACATGATTCCATTTACATGAAATGTCTAGAATAGGCAAATCTACATATAGAGACAGGAAATAAGTTGGTGTTTGCTCAGAGCTGGAGGGTATGGGGGGGATAAAGGAATGATAGCTAAAGGATATGGAATTTCTTTTTGAGGTGATAAAAATGTTCTAAAATTTACTGTGGTGATGGTTGCATAGCTCTGTAAATATACTAAAAACCATTGAATTGTACAGTTTAAATAGGCCAAGTGTATGGTATGTGAATTGTATCTCAACAAAAGTGTTATAAGGAGAGGGGAGGGGTGCCTGGGTGGCTCAGTCGGTTAAGCGTCTGACTCTTGATTTTGGTTCAGGTCATGATCTCAGGGTCCTGGGATTGAGTCCTGTATTAGGCTCCGTGCTCTGTGGGGAGTCAGCTTGAAGATTCTCTCCCTCTACCCCCCCAACTCTTTCTCTCAAATAAATAAATAAATCTTTAAAAAAAAAGGAGAGGGGAGGGGGGGAAACTATAAGAGCAGACATACAAATTAATGTAGGGTTAACGCTTACCCTGTATTAAGCCATGTTTCAGAGAACATGCTCTAAACCAGCACTGTAGAGTAGAAATTTCAGTGAGGATGGCAATATTCTATGCTGCGCAATAGGGTAACCACTAGCCACATGTGGCTACTGAGCAATTAAAGTATGTCTACAGAGACCACGGAACTGAATTTTTAAATCTGTTTGCGTGTGTTTGAATTACGGGGTGTTCTGTTCTAACGATACACATCTCTCACCAAAGAAACTCCTGATTTCATACGTTCATGCCTTAGGGGAAAGATTCTTACAACTAACTAGAAAAATGGAACTAGTATACTAGTTAACCCACATTTGCTATGGCTTTCATAGGAATCATTTGATTAAAACCAAACTAATTCATTTTCAAGGGGCTTTCAAATCTAAATGCTCAAAAGTCTGGTGGTTACCTTAAGTCACATTAGGAATTTCTCCTACTCCCCTTCTCCCTTTTCATGTCACCTGCGATGGTCTGAATGTGCTCCCCAAAATTCACATGTTGCATCCTAAAACCCAGTGGTGTTTGAAGGTGGGGCCTTTTGGAAAGTGATTAGGTCATGAGGGTGGAGCCATTAAGAATGAGACTAGTGCTCTTATAAAAGAGACCCCAGGGGCGCCTGGGTGGCTCAGTCCATTACGCGTCTACCTTTAGCTCAGGTCGTGATCCTGGGCTCCTGGGATTGAGTCCTGCGTCAGGCTCCCTGGTCTGCGGGGAGCCTGCCTCTGCCTCTCTCTCTCTGTCTCTGTCTCTCATGAATAAATAAAATCTTAAAAAAAAAGAGAGAGACCCCAGAGAGCTCCCAAGTTCCTTCTACCATGTGAGGACACAGGGAAAAGGCACCAGCTGTGAACTAGAAAGAGGGCTTTCACCCAACCAAGCTGGCGCCCTAATCTTGGACTTCCAGCTTCCAAAACTGTGAACCGTAAACGTCTATTGTTTATAAGACACCCCATGGTGCTATTTTGTTATAGCAGCCCAAAAGGACTAAGACACCACCTGAAGGAAATTCTCCCCATCCAATCTGCACTTCCCCATCTGAAGCCCACCTTTAGTGAAAGAACAAGTTATAATATATAAGCCCTGGTCATGAGCAAAGTTGGGAGATATTTTTAAACCTAATTAAGAGTCCTTTAAAAAAAAGTTTCTATTAATCTGTAAGACCTACAATACTAGCCAACCCATGTTGTACCGGATGTATGGAATAATTACGTCTTTAATACAGCTCCCGGAATGGACAGAAATGCACACAGAATCACCAGGATAGCCTGTCTCTGCAGAGAGTCAGCAAATGCAGTTGGAAAATCTTTCAAATTCAATACAGCTCTGATTTTGATGGTTTCTAGTAGTTACAAAGATAAAGAATCTCAAAGATGCCCCAGAGTGCAAAGCAGTTTAAGAAATAATGCCAAGTGCGTGACTTCTGGCTCCCGCTGCTTTGCCCATCAGGTGCAGAATTCCCCAAGGATATGATCTGCCAACAGCATGCTGCTGTCCATGGACAAGAAACCTGTGGTGTGGTTGAATGCGTTCTTTTTTCAGATGATTGAGGATAGAAGTAGGCATCCCAAAGCCAGGGAGTAGAGAGCGAGTGGTGGTGATGAGCAGAAAACCCTGGATGAGGGCTTCTGATGGACTCTGCTCCAGGCAGCAGCCCTGCATCTCTGTCGTCGATTCTTCTGTCAGTTTGTTTTAATGAATGCTTTTAGTGCAGCGCAAGCCAGCTGCCAAGTGACTGCTTTAATAATGTGTGCATTTAGAGCTTCGTCATTTTGATATACTTGATAAAAAAAAGAAAAGTTTTGAACAGAAAAAAAAAAAAAGAAATAATGCCAAGGACCTGATGCTTTAAATGTGTTGGCCCTTTAGGAAAAACTCTCCAGCTGAAAGAAATAAAATGTACAATTTGCCTGAGAGAGTCAAGCTGTAAATTATATACTCTATCCATCTGTACTTGTATTTTAAATACTTTAAAGAAATCATTCTTCTAGAAGCATTCAGTAATTTCCTTGTTGGGAAAGATTCCCCCACCCAAAAAAGACTTTTAAAAAGTTAATTTGGTTATTAAAACATCGATCAAAAGTATATATTTTCAAAACAATTTGAATACATTTAATATCTCTAACTGTACACTTAAAGTGATGAAGATAGCTTTCAAATGGTATATATTACCCTAATTAGTATAAAATTTTAAAAATTAAAACAATGTATAAATGAGTCATTAATAGAAATGTAAAAAGTATATCTGCTTTCTAATATTAAACCATTTCTTTCTTTAAAAAGTTCTGGATCAGAAAAAGGAAAAATGCAGCTTTAGTTTAATAACAAAGAGGTTTCTGTCGATAAATTACAAGGAATAAAGAAATGGCAATCAGTATTATGTCAACAATTGAAAGTCAAATAATGAATCTACAAAAACCATTCTGTGTTAAAATTTTAAGTACAATTTTAAGAGTTTTAATATTACTTAGTAAAAATAAATACATGAAAGTAATATAAAGATCCATGTTTCAAGTTTGCTTAATACCCTTAATTATGAATTTTGGTTTAAAAGATAGTTATGTATCTTCTCTCTGATTTAATGACAGTGTGCAATATAATTTAAATATAACATTTTAGTTTATGCAAGACTTTGGGTATCTTACCACAAGCTTAACTGAATAGAATATTCTAAATTCCTTATACTTGTCAGACAGGTTATTACTACTTACATGAAATATTTTAGACTGTAAATGTAAGGGAGGGTGCCTGGGTGGCTCAGTCTGTTGAGCGTCCAACTCTTGATTTCAGCTCAGGTCAGGATCTCAGGGTTGTGAGATCGAGCCCCGAGTCGGGCTCCAAGCTGGGCGTGGAGCCTGCTTGAGGTTCTCTCTCTCCCTCTCCCTCTGCCATTCTACTCCCCACTTGTGTGTGCACATATGCTCTCTTTTTCTAAAATAAAAACAATAATAAATAAAAAATAAATAAATGAAAAGGACTATAAATGTAAGCTTGTGTATTTAACAAGAGTTACAACAGCTAATGGCGGCATGAATGACACTGCCAATTACGTGAGCCTATAGAGTCACTCCATCTTTACTGCCTGGGTAAGGTTTTAAGTGTTGTATTCCTCTTACAATTTTTTTTTCCAGAGGAATGTTGAAAAAGAAAAGCAAAGCTGGCGGCATCACAATTCCGGACTTCCAGCTCTACTACAAAGCTGTCATCATCAAGACAGTATGGTACTGGCACAAAAACAGACATATAGATCAATGGAACAGAATAGAGAGCCCAGAAATGGACCCTCAACTCTATGGTCAACTAATCTTCATCAAAGCAGGAAAGAATGTCCAATGGAAAAAGGACAGTCTCTCTTACAAATTTTTAATAAAAACAGTGATTATATTTTCTTTAAATCTAACCCTAAGATTCTTAATTAGCCTCAGACCTTTAAATTACTACCTGAGGTAATTAGGGAGTAATCTTTATGCATCTGGAAATCTTTCGAAGAAAGAATTTCAACTTTATAAAGAGAAAATGTAGTTTTGGCCTATGTATTCTTGTCCATGTAAACACATATATCTTTATGACACTCAATGAAGATAGTAAAAACTGATCTATTATAAGCATTGCTTAATAACATGCTTGATAAGATGAATTATCTTTATAAAATTAGAGTTTCAAAGGGTTAAATAGCATTGGCATTTATTATTATTATTTTTTAAAGATTTTATTTATTTATTTGACAGAGAGAGAGACAGCGAGAGAGGGAACACAAGCAGGGGGAGTGGGAGAGGGAGAAGCAGGCTTCCTGCCGAGCCGGGAGCCCGATGTGGGACTCGATCCCGGGACTCCAGGATCATGACCTGAGCCGAAGGCAGTCGCTTAACCAACTGAGCCACCCAGGCGCCCCTAAATAGCATTGGCATTTAAACATTATTTGTGCACAAAGCCATTCCAGGCAAGGCAAGGAGAAGCTCTAGGAGGTTAGAGGTGATGGGCCATCAGGTCTACACCTGTACTGGATTAGCCATGGGGCCTTGCAGGATCGGGCGGGGCCCATGACGAGGCTGGTACATCCTTGGGAACCTCATCACAATGAAGGAATGATAGGCGTCTGGGTGATGCTCCAGAGGGCTGTGAGCTCCCAGCTGCGGGTTTGCACTTTGGTCTCTCAGGTGACAAGTGACTTGCCTTCCGTGCCGGCTGCAGAGGCCCTAGAGGTGGCCTAACCCTGGGGTGTGCTCTGGCTTCTGGAAAAGTCTGCTCACGTTTGGACACACTTGGGTTCAGCTTTTGGATACTTCCCGACTTTACACAAATTCCTAATGTTTGTAATAGCACCTTCTGTTGTAGTTATTATGAAATATATTAAGCTAGTTAATAACACAGCCACGACAATGGATATTTCAAATGATACTTGCTTTTCTCTTAATAAACTAACTATTCTCTTCTGTTTGCCTTTTTAATGAAAAGACTTTATTTTTTTACAGCAGTTTTAGGTTTACAGAGTTCCCACCTACTCCTTCTACCCCGCCCCCACCAACCTGACACAGTTTTTCATAACCAGAGACGGGGTGACACCAAAGAAAAACAGCATTCAGATCCCAGTGGAAGGACTCTTGTTGAGTCTACTCCCAGATACTGCAGTAACTCCTCGGGGAGTAGACCTTTGAGTCCTCAACAGAGAGCGAATGAATTCTGTGTCCCAAATACAAGACTTTTTTTTTTTTTTTAAGATTTTAATTATTTATTTGTCAGAGAGAGAGAGAGAGAGCACAAGCAGGGGGAATGGCAGGCAGGGGAGAAGCAGGCTCTCCGCTGAGCAGGGAGCCCGATGCGGGGCTCAATCCCAGGACCCTGGGATCATGACCTGAGTCGAAGGCAGACGCTTAACCAACTGAGCCACCCAGGTGTCCCCCAAATATAAGACTTTTGAATGGCACAACTGACAGGTTATTTAAAACTGAAGCTCTTCAAGATGAATCCTATCAAGATACATGCATAGGATCTACCACAATCGATGGGCCAAGACTGTCCAGAACAGAACTGTTTATGAATAACCTAACAGAAAAGACACACAACCCAACAGAACAACCTAAAAGAAAAGTACTCTCCCAGCTCTACGTCATCCACTGGTTTCACCAATATGTCTGTTATGTGTTATTCCTCCTTCATTAATTCATTCAGCTCATATTTACTGAGCATCTATTGTAGGTCAGCAATACCCTAGATAGTGGGGACACAGAAATGAGCCAGGCAAAGACCCAGGCCTTGTAGAATTCACATCCTAGTGATGGAGACAAACAATAAAGAGATTAATAAATGGCTAAGACAGGGGCGCTTGGGTGGCTCAGTCAGTTAAACGTCCAACTCTTGATTTTGGCTCAGGTTATGATCTCAGGGTCCTAGGATCCAGCCCTGCATCGGGCTCTGTGCTCAGCAGGGAGTCTGCTTGAGGATTCTCTCTCTCTTTCTTTCCCTGCCCCTCCCCGCTCACGTGTGTGTGTGTGCTGTCTCTCTAAATAAATAAACAAAAAAAATTTTTTAAATGGCTGAGATAATGCCAGGTACCGATGTAAGATACGAAGGAAAAAAAGTATTTTTAAGACATGGAGCTTGAGGGATGTGCTATTTTAAATACAGTGGCGAGAGGAAGTAATGTTTGTGCAGAGTCCTGAATGAAGTAAAGGAATGAGCCATGCAGTTATCTGAGAGAAGAACCTTCTATGCAGATAGAACAAAGAGCAAGTGCAAGGGCCCTGAGACAGAATGTGCTGGTCACGTGCAGGGAAGGCAGGGGTCCGTGTGGAGCCTGCAGGCTGGAGTGTGGAGCACTTAGACTTGGATTTTATTCTGAGTGAGGTGGAAAACCAAGGGGGCTCAGAGAAGACATGCAGCATTGTCTGATCAATGTGTGCGTGTGTGTGTGTAAAATACATATAAAACTTAGCATCTTAGCCTATTTAAAAATATACAGTTCAGTACATTCACATTGTTGTCTACCATCAGCGCCATCCATCTTCAGAACTTTTTCATCTTCCCAAACTGAAACTCCATCCCCATTAAACAATAATCCCCCTTTCTCTCCTCTCCAGGTCCCTGGCAGTCACCATTCTACTTTCCAACTCTATGAATTTGACTACCCTAGGTACCCCATATAAATGCAATCTATGGTATATTTCCTTTTGTGACTTGCTTATTTCACTTATCATAATGTCCTCAAGGTTCACCCATATTGTAGCCTGTGTCAGAATTTCCTACCTTTTTAAAGCTATGTAATGTTCGATTATATGGCTAGAACACATTTGTTTATCCATTCATCCCTGATGGACACTTCGGTTGCTTTCATTTTTTGGCTACTGTAAATAACACTGCTATGAACAGAAGAATACAAATATCTTTTGAGTCCTCCTTTCAATTCTTTTGAATATATACCCAGAAGTGGGAACGTGGGATCATGTGGTAATTCCATGTTTAATTATTTGAGGAAATTCCCTATTGCACCATTTTACATTCCCAATAGTACTACACAAGGATTCTAATTTCTTCACATCCTCATCGACATCTGTTATTTTCTGTGTTTTCTAATAGTAGCATCCTAATGGGTGTGAGGTGATATCTCATTATGGTTTCGATTTGCGTTTCCCTAATGATTAGTGATGTTGAGTATCCTTTCACGCGCTTATTGGTCATGTGTATGTCTTCTTTGGAGACATGTCTGTTCAAGTCCTCTGCTCATTTTTAATTGGGTTGTTTGTTTTGTTGTTATCGAGTGGTAGGAGTTTTTTATATATTCTGGATATTAACCCCTTATCTATATATCTATATGATTTGCACATATTTTCTCCCATTTCATGGTTGTCTATTTTGTTGATTGTATACTTCAACGCATGGAAGGTCTAAATTTTGACACAGCCCAATTTGTCTATTTTTTTCTTTTCTTGCCTATGCTTTTGGTATGATATCCAAGAAACCATTGCCAAATCTAATGTGTCATGAAGTTTTCACCCTGTTTTCTTCTAAGAGTTGTATAGTTTTAGTTCTTGTGTTTAGGTCTTTGATTCATTTTAAGTTGTTTTTTGATTTTATATGTAGTGTAAGGGCTCAACTTCATGCTTTGCATGTCAATATCCAGTTTTCCCTTCATCATTTGTCAAAAAGACTGTCCTTTCCACATTGAGGGGTCTTGGCCCTTTGTCAAAAATCATTTGGCATTTCTGGGCTCTCTATTCTATTCCTTCAGTCTATATGCCAGGACCACACTATTTTGATTACTGTGGCTTTGTAGTAAGTTTTGAAATCAGGAAGTAAAAGTCCTCCAGCTTTGTTCTTCTTTCTCAAAATTCTCTTCTGGCTATTCAGAGCCCCTTGAGATTCCACATGAGTTTTAGGATGGATTTTTCTATTTCTGCAAAAGTCATTGTTGGGATTTTGATAAAAGTTGCATAGTGTCTGCAGATGGCTTTGGGTAGTATGGACATTTTAATAATATTTAGCCTTCCAATTCATGAATGCATGCATTTATTTGTGTCTTAAGTTCCTTCAGCAATGTTTTAGTTTTCAGTGTGCAAGTCTTTCACCTCCTTGGCTAAGTTTATTCCTAAGTAACTTATTCTTTTTATGCTACTATAAATGGGATTCCTTTATTAATTTCTTTTTCAGACTGTTCATTGTTAGTATACAGAAATCCAACTGATTTTTGCATGTTGATTCTGTATACTGCCATTTTACTGAATTAGTTTATTAGTTCTAAAAGATTTTTGTGGAATCTTTAAAATCTTCTGCATATAAGATCATGTCATCGGTAAACAGTTTTCTTTTTCCTTTCTGATTTGGATGCCATTTATTTATTTGTTTGTTTGCTTTTGCTTAATTGCTCTGGCTAGGACTCCAGTACTATTTTGAATGGAAGTGGTGAAAGCAGGCATCCTGGTTTTATTCCTGATCTTAGGGGATCTAATTGACTTTTAAAAGGTTGACTCTGGTGGCTTGTGTCTGGGAGGTGGCAGGTCTCAGCACTCACCCAGGCGAGGGCCATGAGGCTTTCATTAGGGTGGTGTTGATAGAGGAGTAAGCAGAGGTCAGCGGTGGGATTTATTCTAGGTAAAGCTCAGAGTGTGCTGATGAATTAGGTGCAGAGTTTTAAAGTTCTACCTCTCTAAGGGAGAATGTAAACCTTACATTGACCAACTGGAGAAATCTATCACCTTGTCTCGTATAAAAGCTGCTCTTCCTCAAGGCTGGTCTTTTTAAGGGCTGGAAATAGGAAGAAAAAGCTAATAAAAATAAATAGGGATGAAGACTTGAAGCGTGTGTGCAGGATTATGCCCCCTCTGTCATGCCACCCTCTCGAATGCAGATGCTAGGTAAGGGTCCAGTGCATCTTCCATTCAGCATTAAACAGGTGCCAGAGCGGGGAGGGAGGTCAGTTTCCTGCCTTAGCAGTGCTGGCCTGGATGGGTGTAGAGGGGCTTCCTTGGCAGTGATGGGGAGCACGGGCTGTTCCAGCACAGACAGCATCCCCCCGAGCTCCAGAAGGTGTCAAGACAGGACATCCCATCTGGGGCCAGCTTGCCTCTTGTGGTCCAAAGCCCAGCGTCCACTTCCCTCATCACAGGCAAACTGGAGCCTCTGACTGCACACGGGATGGAGGGGAGACAACCCTCAGAGCTCCCTTGGGACATGGATGGAAGCAGAGTGTGGGACTCAAAGGCAATAGGCTCACTACTCTCATGAGTGGCTGTGCAGGAAGCCAGAGGTCCAACCAGCCTGGGATCCAAGGAGTCTGAACACAAATCCACCTTCCATATTTACAAGGACTTATCTGCAACTTGTTCCAACTTTCTAGGCTCCGTTTCTTAGTCTTCTGGATTGCGTTAGTATCAGAAAGAAAGAAAAGTGTAGTCCTGGTTAGATGTCTCTGAAGCCAGAGTTGTTAAGCTCTTGCCTCTGGAGCCAGATTGTCTGGCTTTGAATCACAGCTCTGCCATCTACTAGCTGTGATCTGGGAAAGTTACAGAATCTCTCCGGGCTTCAGTTTCCTCATCTGTAAAACAGGGATGGTGATAATAATTGTATCTGCCTTACAAGATTTGTTGGAGGAGGGGAGGTGAGAATGGGGAGTTAGTGTTTAATGGGGACAGAGTTCCAGTTTGGCAAGATGAAAATGTTCTGGATACGGATGGTGCTGCTGATTGCACAACCATGGGGATGTCCTGAATGCTGCAGAACTGTACACGTAAAAATGGCTAAGATGATAAATTTTATGTTACGTGTATTTTACCACAATTAAAAATAATTTATAAAAACTTAGATAGAGCTAGAGAGTAAAATGCTAAGCAAAAGCAGTCAGAGAAAGACAAATACCATATGATTTCACTTATATTGCAATTTAAGAAACAAAACAAATGAGCAAAGGGGAAAAAAGAGAAAGAGAGAGACAAACCAAGAAACAGACTCTTAACTACAGAGAACAAACTGAGGGTTGCCAGAGGGGTGGTGGGTGGGGGAGTGGGGGAAATGGGGGAAGGGGATTAAAGAGTACACTTATCATGATGAAAAATAAAATGAAAAAAAGTTATAAAAAATTTTTTTAAAAAGATTTGGGAAAGGAATACTGAGCTCATTTCTTTCCTTTTTTTTTTTTTTTTTAAAGATTTATTTATTTATTTGAGAGAGAGCATGAGTGGGAGGGAGGGGCAGAGGAAGAGGGAGAAGCAGACTCCCTGCCGAGCAGAGAGCCCTACCTGGGGCTCGATTCCAGGACCCCAAGATCACGAACTGAGGCTCTATTCCAGGACCCCGAGATGATGACCTGAGGCTCGATCCCCAGGACCCTGAGATCATGACATGAGCCAAAGGCAGACGTTTAACAGACTGAGCCACCCCAGTGCCCCTACTGAGCTCATTTCTATACTGTGCCTGGAAGAGTGCCTGGCACTCCATGAACCTTCCATGAGGGCTTGCTCTTCTTGTCATTAACTGGGTGACATTGATACACTTTGCTTGACTCCTCTGGGCTTCACTCCCCTTACCCATAAACTGAAGTTATGGCAAGAATTAGAAAGAAAGCAGATTCAATTGTTGGACATGTAGTCCTATCCTTAATGAACAGTCATAGCTGGTATTAGCTCGGAAACCACTGGGGAATGAAGCTGACTAGTCTGTTAGTAACCTGCCTTGCAGACCTGAAGGAGGGTCCTTTACCCAGACACCCTCTAACTGGTAGGGGGAACTTTGTTACAGAGCAAACCTGGGGGGCAGACACACTGCAACAATGCAAAAGAGAAGGGACAGGAAACTTGTTCGTTTCTCTCTGCAGCTGAAAATTCACCAAGTTCCATGCAGCGGTTGGGTGATGAGGGGGTGAATTCTAGCATCCTTGTAGCAGGCGTCTAGATTTTTTTAAATTAAATTAAATTAAATTAAATTTATTTATATTTTAAAGATTTTATTTATTTATTTGACAGAGAGAGACACAGCGAGAGAGGGAACACAAGCAGGGCGAGTGGGAGAGGGAGAAGCAGGCCTTCTGCAGAGCAGGGAGCCCGATGCGGGGCTCGATCCCAGGACCCCGGGATCATGACCTGAGCCACCCAGGTGCCCCAACAGGCGTCTAGATTTAACAGTGTGCTTATGTCACCGAGCAGGGATAGCCAGAACACACTCACTGCCCATCTTTCAATGAATGGTCCCCTCCCTGAGCTTGTCCCTCCGTCTGAGATACACACATGGGACTTCCTCTATCTCACAGCCCAACATTGCTGGTATTTGTCAGGTGCTCTGAGATCTTTCTCATTTCTTTGTGAAGGGCAGGGCACCCTGATATAGGTTCACCTCAAGAGAGATGCCTGTACCTTGGGGAAAAAAAAGAAAATGTGCCAAATTGAACCTATGTATATATTACTAAAATGCAGTCATATCTGCAGAAATTGTTTAGAACTTTGAAAATAAAATCTTAAAGAAAGGGGGGGCTGGGTGGCTCAGTCGGTTGAGCATCTGACTCTTGGTTTCGCTGGGGTCATGATCTTTGGGTGCTGAGATTGAGCCCCACGGTGGGCTCTGCGCTCAGTGGAGAACCTGCTTGGGATTCTTTCCCCCTCCCACTCCCTCCCCTCTGCTCCTCCCATCCCCCTTCGTGCTCGAGTTCTCTCTCTCTCAATAAATAAATAAAATCTTGAAAGAAAGAAATTGTTTAGAACTTCCAATAACAAAAGATATTTTTGTGGAGGAGAATTTTATCACTGACATTATTCAGAATTTCTGGTACATAGTGATCTAAAAAACTACCTGACTTTTAGTCAGTTGTATTTTTGTGTTTAAATTTTCTACAAAAGATGCCTTCCTTACTGCCTGCCCAAGAGGCACACTTCTCGCACAGCTCTGTCCTTGGTTTGCCACTAGTTTAAGAAGTGGCCTCAAAGCCACAAGGTTATGCATCTGTCTTCGTTTAAACCAAGTCTTGAAGTTGAGCGTTTTATTTTAGGTATAGGATCTCTCAAGGGTGAAGGGGCAAGCAAATGGAAAGTTGCTAAATTCTTTTTGTCATACATGAATGCTTTTTTAGAGCATGTTTCCCAATACAGAATTTGGGGGGATTTGGGCGACAGCTTTTCCAAATTCCAGAACGGTGTTTGACGCCCTCTGGTGGACAGACAGTTTGAAATAGAAATACAGACACATTCATAGTAAATTAATGATAGCTTAGGTTGTTCATTAAGTGCCATGCTTTGAGCTAAGCCCTTTGTGTGCATTATCCCATCCTTACAACTGTCTGTAAATTAGGCATCTGATTCCAATTTTTCTGATTATAGAACTAACTCAAAGACATCCAGTAAATTGACTACAGCCACACAACTAGCAAGTGGTAAAGCTCAGATTCGAACCTAGTTTTGTCTCACTCTGGAGTCAAGCTCTTAAGCACTATGGACACAATACAGCTCTGCATCCTAGAGCCTGGGGGCTGGAGGAGTGCCCACCCAAACTGTGCTTCCAGAACTCTAGTTACTCGCACAACTGTGGTGGTAAGATTTAAAAGTAGTTTTTTGATGTTCATTTAAAGGTCTGGACTTTGCTCTCAAAAGTAATCCATTGTGGCTTTTTTTGTTATTTTCTCCTTATGTTTTTGTTCCTTTTGTGTCTTAACATGTCCTGGCCAGTTCATGGCGATGGCTTATGGTGTCTAGCAATAGTAACTCTCAAACTTTAAAGGACATTAGCAACGTACTTCATCCGTGAAGCCCCAGCAACCTTAGAACCATGGAATTGAAGTGAGTTAGTTCTGGAAGGAACTTGGGGGTTATCCAAGTTAGCAGTTTCACAATACGTGTGAAAATTTCCATGGAAGAACTTTTGGTTGTCACAAAGATTGGATGGTGTTACTAGTATACAGTGGCAGGGACTCTGGATGTCCTGTGATGTCAGGACAGGTGGTGCAAAGAAGAATTTATCCAGGTCCCATAAGACTTCCCAATATCCTGCCAGACATTCTGGGATAGAATGTCTGCTCCAATCTGTGATGAGATTTCAAGCTCTGGGAGGTCTTTTCTGTGAGAGTTCATCACTCCCAGATCCTGTGTCATCACAAGGAATTGTTTTGACACTGCACTTATGAATAAGGCCTGGATGATTTGCAAAAATATGCTACTTCCTTATTTTCCTTTATAGTCTATAACTTCTCTTGGCATCTTATCCCTACTTAAGGTTTTTCCTTTTTCTCCTATCATATCCAAATCACTCAGCTCTGTTAATACTTAACATGAAATTTTCTCTCTCTGTCTAGCCATTCTTCTGCTTTCTTTTTCTCTGTCTTTATAGGAAATGGCTCCTGATCTTCTGACTTTTGTTAAACCTAAGGTTAGTCATTGTGAGTAGGAGCAATAAACCATTTTCAAATGTCTCACAGTATAGTTCTTTTTTCCACGTATTTGTATTCATAGAAAATTCAAGGTATAGGAAGCAGACAGACCAGGAGATGACTACTGTTGAAATGATCCTTTGTTATTCACAGATCCCAAGAGGAGAGGGCACATTGTGCTATGGGGGCCCACTCAGGGAAGCACCCTGGGTGGGTCAGGAGGCAGAGGGAGCAAGGGGAAAATATGCATAAGGGTCTTTATTGTGGTTTGCATGGGAAGGAACAGGTGGGGAAGGGGAAGCAGGCTTTGGATTGGCTAGTCTGAAAAATTTCAGTAGGCCCTGGGGCATAAGGGCTGTCCCTAGTTGTTGGTACCTGGCCCTGCGGTAATGAGGGTGAGTGGATAGTGGCCCAGAGTGTGCGAGCCGCATAAAGGAGGTGATCGGGTTAGAAGCTCTGGACTGGTTGGTTTGCATTTTGGAAGCTTGCTCTTGGGCAGGTTGTTTACAAGCTCTAGAAATTCACTAGCCCTGAGAGAGGCAGTCCCTCCAGGGTCAGCAAGGCCCTAGGTGTCAAAGCATCAGAATACAGACCATAAAAGACATGGTTAATATACTGCCCAAGCCTTTGTGTACTAAATTATGTATCATTTTGCTATAACCTGGTCACTTGAATTTCCCATTTGAATTACTTTCAGAGCAACAAAGTATTTTTTTAAATTATGTCTGTAACTATTATCTATATATCTATATATCTATGATTTTCATTTTAGAATTGCAAAGAGGATGTTACAAAAGTTTATTTCAAAATGGAGCAAATAGGCTCAGATGAGATTGGGAGCTATAGATGTTTTACAGATGAGGAACCCAGGACCTGGGGAAACCATGTGACTCTCCTAGGATGCACAATGGGTTAGCGAAAGGGTTGGACCCTGTGCTCATTCCAGTCCAATCTCTGCAAGGCTTTCTTAGGCACCAAGCAGCCTCAGCTGAGTAAGAACTCCAAAAAAAAAAGAAAGTATTATTGTGCTCCACAAATATCCTCAAAGAGTACCTATGATAGCACTCCACGTAAATAATAGTACGTATTATAGACTATATATCACAGCAAAAATTTGCTGTATTTCATTTTTGGGTAAGACTGGGGACAGAACTCAGGTCGCCCATCCCTGCATCCTTTCTGCCTTTCTGCTACTTCCTCCGCTTCTGTGTTGGTCAAATAGAAGCAAGTTTGCCCTGCTTTTTTTATCCTCTTATCAGCTCAACTTCCCCATAACGTCTTTCCTGACTTACTAACAGTGAGATCATCCCTTATCCCAAAGACTTCACCGCCTGGGGATCCCCTCCACCATTGCTTCTTTAGTTTCATGTAAATTGCCGATCCTGTGAAAATGCAGTGGGTGTTTCTAACAAGCCCCTAGGGGATGCTGCAGCTGCCAGTCAGGGAGCATACTTAGGATGGCAAGACTCTCAGAATAAAGCTGTGGGTCTCAAATCAGCTTATCATCACAGATATCTATCTGAGCAATTTCTGAAAAATACAGCTTCCCGGCCCCCACCGCACACCTATACTATCATAATCTCTAAAAGCAGAGCCCAGGATGTGAATTTTTAGAAGCTCTCCAGAAAGCTCTGAGAATTCACCAGGTTTGGAAACCCTTCACCCCAGCAACAGTGCAATGTTGACCTAATGTTTATGAGTACTACAAGGATGTTATAACTTAATTTGCAATTGGCTTTCAGAGGTAAGCATCTTGCAGGCTGCTGCAAACCTTAAGTGATCTTTCTGTTCTGTATTTTCATGCTCAGGCCAGATTCCAAGAACTGTTCCTTCCCACACAACTACAGGACCAAACCAGATGGGGAAATGGTCTAAAACAATCTTGTGGTGTTAATATCTTATTTACATGTATTTATACATCTCTTAAGATGATGATAGTAGTTGCCAGAAATCCAAATTGAAACATTTCACTGCATCAGAAAGTTTAAAACTAGGGTACTGGTGTATATTTTACCAGAAGTTTATATTTGCATGATGATGAGTGGCCTGCTTTAAACAGTCTATTCTTCCCACCAGAGAAGGGGGAAGAGGGTCAGAGGGAGATGAACAGTGGAGGGGAGAACCCCAAATTAGGATGCTGCTATCTACGCTCAACGTTTGTGTCCCCTCAACATTCATATGTTGAAATCCTAACCCCCAATGTGATGGTGTCTGGAGGTAGGGCCTCTAGGAGGTGATTAGGTCATGAACGGGATTAGTGCCCTTCTAGAAGAGACCCCAAGAGCTTTCTCTCCCCTCCCACCATGTGAGGAAACAGCGAGAAGACAGCTGTCTATAAACCACAGAGCAGGAGTATGGGCAAGATGGCGGAGGAGTAGGAGACCTGGATTTCGTCTCCTCTCAGGAATTCAGCTGGATAGGGATCAAACCATTCTGAACACCTACAAACTCAACAGGAGATCGAAGAAAAGAATAGCAACAACTCTCTGAACAGAAAAGCGACCACTTTCTGGAAGGTAGGACGTGCGGAGAAGTGAATCCGAGGCGATATTCGGGAGGATAGACGGCGGGGGAGGGGCCTCCGACGGCCGCTTCTGGCAAGTGATAGAGCCGCGGAGCACAAAGTCGGAACTTTTAGAAGTCGGCTCCGCTGAGGGACGTCACTCTGGTGGCGAAGTGGGGGGTGGAACCCTCGCGGGACAGTGTGGTCTCAGGACCCTCGGGGTCACAGAAAGACCGGGGGTGCCTGAGTGCGGCAGAGCTCCCAGGTATCGGAGCAGGGAAGCCGGCTGCAGAGACGGAGCCCAGGCGCGGGCTCTCAGCTCGGGGTTGCTATAAACCGTGATCCGCGGCACAGTCGGGCCACTGCTCCTCCAGCAGGGACCCAACAAGCGGCAGATCCGGGGAGACTCACCTTCTTCCCCCGGGAGGAGAGGTGCGGGAGCGCACCGCGGGGATCTGCTGGGCTTGGAGACTCCACCCGGGGTCGGGTGCCAGATAGAAAGGCGCGGTCACAGGCCGGGTGAGCACGGAGTGCGGCGGGAGACCGGGGAGACGGGAGTGACTGACGGCTTTTCTCTGGGGGCTCGCTGAGGAGCGGGACCCCGAGTTCTCGGCTCCGCCGGGGCGGAGACTGGGAGGCCACCATTTTCACTCTCCGCCTCCAAAGCTGTACGGAGAGCTTGCAGGGAACAAAAGCTCCGGAGAGCAAACGCGAGCAGATTACTTAGCCCAGACCAAGCAAGGGCAGGGCAATTCCGCCTCCGGCAAAGACATTTGGGAACCACAGCAACAGGCCCCTCCCCCAGAAGATCAGCGAGAACAGCCAGCCAAGACCAAGTTTACCGATCAATGAGAACGGCAGAACTCCAGCGCTAGGGGAACACTGCACATAGAATTCATGGCTTTTTTACCATGATTCTTTAGTCTTTCAAAGTTAATTATTTTTTTTAACTGTCTTTTTTTCTTTTTTCCTTTTTTCTTTTTTTTTTGAATTTTTCTTTTTCCCTTTTTCAACCAACATCTTATCAATCCCTTTTTTAAAAAAAAACATTTTTATTTTTCATTTTTAAAGTCATATTCTATCCCTTCATAGTAGTTACCCGTATTTTTGGCATATATATATAAGTTGTTCTCTCTTTAAAATCTTGAGATAGTTTCTTCTAACAGATCAAAATATACTCTAAATCTCTAGTGTATGGTTTTTTTCTACTCCCCTGCCTGATCACATTCTCTCCCTTTTTTCTTTCTTTTTTTTTTTTTAATCCTCTTCTTTCTTTTTTCAAACAACTTATCAAATCCTTTTTAAAAATTTTTTATAATTTCCATCTTTACAGTCACATTCCATCCCTTCATCATATCAACCCTTATTTTTGTACATATATAAGTTTTTCTTTCTTTAAAATTTTGGGAGGGACTTTCTTTTAACAGACCAAAATACACCCAAAATCTAGTGTGTGGCACTGATCTATAATCCAGCCTGATCATATCTGATCACATTCTGTTTTTGTTTTGTTTTGTTTTGTTCTGCTTTTGTTTGTTTTTATCTTTATCTTTTTCTTTTTTCTTTTTTTCTTTCCTTTTCTTTTTTCTCTCTTTCCCTTTCTTTTCCCACTGCTTCAGGTCTTTTCTGATTTGTTTAGAGTATATTTTCTGGGGACGTTGTTACCCTGCTAGCATTTTGTTCTCTCATTAATCTATTCTCCTCTGCACAAAATGACAAGACGGAAAAAATCACCTCAACAAAAAGAACAAGAGGTAGTACCGACTGCCAGGGACCTACTCAATACGGACATTAGTACGATGTCAGATCTAGAGTTCAGAATCATCACTTTAAAGATACTAGCTGGGCTTGAAAAAAACATGGAAGTTATTAGAGAAACCCTTTCTGGAGAAGTAAAAGAACTAAAATCGCACCAAGTAGAAATCAAAAAGGCTATTAATGAGGTGCAATCAAATATGGGGGCGCTAACTGCTAGGATAAATGAGGCAGAAGAAAGAATCAGTGAGATAGAAGACCAAATGATGGAAAATAAAGAAGCTGAGAAAAAGAGAGATAAACAACTACTGGATCACGAGGGCAGAATTCGAGAGATAAACGATACCATAAGACGAAACAACATTAGAATAATTGGGATCCCAGAAGAAGAAGAAAGAGAGAGAGGGGCAGAAGGTATAATGGAGCAAATTATAGCAGAGAACTTCCCTAATTTGGGGAAGGAAACAGGCATCAAAATCCAGGAAGCACAGAGAACCCCTCTCAAAATCAATAAAAATAGGTCAACACCCCGACATCTAATAGTAAAACTTACGAGTCTCAGAGACAAAGAGAAAATCCTGAAAGCAGCTCGGGAGAAGAGATATGTAACCTACAATGGTAGAAACATTAGATTGGCAACAGACTTATCCACAGAGACCTGGCAGGCCAGAAAGGACTGGCAGGACATATTCAGAGCACTAAATGAGAAAAATATGCAGCCAAGAATACTATATCCAGCTAGGCTGTCATTGAAAATTGAAGGAGAGATAAAAAGCTTCCAGGACAAACAAAAACTAAAGGAATTTGCAAACACGAAACCAGCCCTACAACAAATCTTGAAAGGGGTCCTCTAAGCAAAGAGAGAGCCTAAAAGCAACATAGACCAGAAAGGAACACAAACAATATACAGTAACAGTCACTTTACAGGCAATACAATGGCACTGAACTCCTATCTTTCAATAGTTACCCTGAATGTAAATGGGCTAAATGCCCCAATCAAAAGACACAGGCTATCAGATTGGATTAAAAAACAAGACCCATTGATATGCTGTCTGCAAGAGACTCATTTTAGACCCAAAGACACCCCCAGATTGAAAGTGAGGGGGTGGAAAACTATTTACCATGCTAATGGACACCAAAAGAAAGCTGGGGTGGCAATCCTTATATCAGACAAATTAGATTTTAAACCAAAGACTGTAATAAGAGATGAGGAAGGACACTATATCATACTTAAAGGGTCTATCCAACAAGAAGATCTAACAATTGTAAATATCTATGCCCCTAACATGGGAGCAGCCAATTATATAAGGCAATTAATAACAAAAGCAAAGAAACACATCGACAACAATACAGTAATAGTGGGGGACTTTAACACCCCCCTCACTGAAATGGACAGATCGTCTAAGCAAAAGATCAACAAGGAAATAAAGACTTTAAATGACACACTGGACCAAATGGACTTCACAGACATATTCAGAACATTCCTTCCCAAAGCAACGGAATACACATTCTTCTCTAGTGCCCATGGAACATTCTCCAGAATAGATCACATCCTAGGTCATAAATCAGGTCTCAACCGGTACCAGAAGATTGGGATCATCCCCTGCCTATTTTCAGACCACAATGCTTTGAAACTAGAACTCAATCACAAGAGGAAAGTC